>NC_071105.1:4975000-5575000 GCF_024256425.1 Clarias gariepinus
AGATATGTTCCTGATCAGATAGAGGTCAGGTAGATAATAGGATAGAGATAGAGAATAATTAAGACACAAGAATGAAAATGCGACATCACTGTAAGCTTTCATACGACAACAAGTAAATAACACATTAGATGTCTAAATGGCCTGAAGTGGTTACAGACAGGGTGCTGTTATAGAAGATTTAAATCACAGAAACTCCCGATAGTGAACTGAGTACGAAGTTGTGAAGTGAAACAAGGACACGAGGAATGAAAGGCAAATTATTACCGAAGGAGATGTCTCCGGTCCCAGTTTTATCGAACAGCTGGAAGGCAACGATGAACAGAGCATCTGGGACACAGAGTATAGACTCAAAGGCCAGAAACTCCTGAAATGAAATCAGCCTGTGTGTTGAAACAGAGAGAGAATAAGAGTTTATTACTACATACGGGTTAACAGTGAGCCAGCTCTTGCCTGCAAAAAAAGTAAAGTGGAACCTCGGGTTACGAGCATAATTCGTTCTGGAAGCGGGCTCGTATTCCAAAACACTTGTAAATCAAAGCACATTTTCCTATAAGAAATAATGGAAATTAAAATTATTCATTCCACAGCCCAAAAAAATAAATACATACAAATAATTACAACAAAATATAAAGTAAAAATAAACTAAATTAACCTGCACGACAGATAAGTGTTTCCATTTATGCACACAGGCGCTGTGTGTGTGTTTTTTTTCTCTCTCTCCTGCGCTGCTGAGTGTGTGTTATGTGTGTGCACGAGCGTAATTTGACACCGTGCCGGTTGTATGTGAGTGAAGCACCCCCTCTCTGTTTCACACACACACACTAAAGGCAAGAGAGAGAGAACCTGCGCAGTGTCAAATTACACGCGAGCATACACAACACACACTCTGCAGCATAAGAGAAAAAAAAAAAAAACTAACAGTAAAGGCGAAAGAGAAAGAGAGCGCGCGTGTGTTTGTGTGTGAACCGACGCGGTTCACACACAAACACACACACTCAAATTATGCGTGCACACACGTAACACACTCTCTGCAGCGCAAGAGAAAGACAAACACACACACGGATGTTGATTATAGCAGTAAGAGACGAGCACTAAGACCCAGCAGGGGAGATGAATACCTGCAGCGCCAGAGAGAGAAATTTTTTTTGTCTCAGTTGTGATGACGCAAAGCTCGGAGTCAAATTGAGAAGCGTATGCGTTATACACGATACTCGGTGCTCGTAAACCACGACAACGCTCGTTTTTTTAAGTCAAAATTTATCAAAAATCTTTGCTCGTCTTGCGGAACACTCGTAAACCGCCTTACTCATAACCAGAGGTTCCACACTGTATTTGGTCAATAACAAAATTTCATCTCATTACTGTATTATATACCCTTTGTTGGCAATGACAGAGATCAAACGTTTTCTGTCTTATTAGAAAATGAAAGACATACATACTCGATAGTTCAGGACTGGAATTTCCTACAAGTCTACCCGAGTCTCCAATAACTACCTGGACTCCACATTAACATCAATCAACATCGACTGTTATAGCTGAACTGGCTGCCGTCTAACACACAGTATGAATGCAGATTAATTCCTGCTTTTTGTTTCACCCAGATGCGGATGGGTTCCCTGTTGAGTCTGGTTCCTCTCAAAGTTGCCACTGTTGCCCTCAGCTTGCTTACCAGGGACTATCTGACCATTTTGATTCATACACATTCACATTCCATACAAACTTAAATAATTCTTTTGATTGTGTAAAGCTGCTTTGGGACAATGACAATTGTTAAAAGCGCTATACAAATAAAATTGAATCGAATTGCATTGAATACAAGACCACTAATGATCTCCCTCGATCTGGGGCTCCATGCAAGATCTCACCCGGTGGGGTCAAAATGATCACAAGAACTGTGAGGAAAAATCCCAGAACCACACGAGGGGACCTAGTGAATGACTTGCAGAGAGCTGAGACCAAAGTAACAACGGCTATCATCAGTAACACACTGCGCCGCCAGGGACCCAAATCCTGCAGTGCCAGATGTGTTCCCCTGCTTAAGCCAGTACATGTCCAGGCCCATCTGAAGTTTGCTAGAGAGCATTTGGATGATCAAGAAGAGGATTGGGAGAATGTCATATGGTCAGATGAAACCAAAATAGAACTTGTCATGTTTGGAAGTGAAAGAATGCCATATCTACTGAGAAGCATGGAGATGGAAACATCGTGCTTTGGGGCTGTTTTTCTGCAAAGACACCAGAACGACTGATCCATGTAAAGGAAAGAATAAATGGGGCCATGTATCGTGAGATTTTGAGTGAAAATCTCCTTCTTTCAGCAAGGGCATTGAAGATGAAGCGTGGCTGGGTCTTTCATCATTACAATGATCCCAAACACACCGCCCAGGAAATAAGGGAGTGGCTGCGTAAGAAGCATTTCAAGGTCCTGGAGTGGCCTAGCCAGTCTCCAGATCACAACCCCATAGAAAATCTTTGGAGGGTGTTGAAAGTCTGTGTTGCCCAGCAACAGCCCCAGAACATCACTGCTCTAGAGGAGATCTGCATGGAGGAATGGGCCAAAATACCAGCAACAGTGTGTAAAAACCTTGCAAAGACTTACAGAAAATGTGTGACCTCTGTCATTGCCAACATGGGGTATAACAAAGTAGTAAGAGAAAATTTACTACTTACCTACTTGGTTATTCACCAAATACTAATTTTCCACCACAATTTGCAAATAAGTTTTTTTTAAGTTCATAGTTGAAATATACCCATGATGAAAATTACAGGCCTCTCTCACCTTTTAAACTGGGAGAACTTGCACAATTGGTGGCTGACTAAATACTTTTTTGCCCCACTGTAGCTTGCTTAATTAGTTATTTTTTTACTGTTATTATAAATATAATTTAATTCAGATTATCAAGTCACTGTTGCAGCAGATGCGACTTAGTCATAGTAAACATGAATGTTTCTCAATAAAGGGGTGCACTTACTTTAGCAGTGTTCTCTTTGTGCACTAATGAGATTTGTGGTATAGGAGTGTGTGTGAGAATTATACTGTGTGTATAATTCAGATGTGCGAGATTAAATAGCAAGTTAATTAAGCTATAGGAGACAGGAAGGAGCTGAGAGAGAGACATTACTTTTGTACAGTTTCAACACTTTACACGTACTCCTGAAACACACTGCAAGAAACAGCACAACATGAAGCAGCAGAAACGGGGAATCTCTCTCTCTCTCTCACACACACACACACACACACACACACAATAAAGTCAGTGATGTGACCAATACACATGTCCTGATATAAACATCTGCTAGTCAATAACGACCACATGTTAAGCAAGATGGCGGACAGGAAGAGACAGAGCCGGAGCACAGACAGAATAAGTGAAGAGATGACACTGACGTGAGAGCACAAAGCAGTGAGAACGAGTGGAGAGAAGAAATGGAATGAAACCACAAAGAGGATGAGTGGAGAGACAAGGACAGGGCAGAGAAAAAGACCATGTTAAAGATGAGGGCACAGACAAGACGAGAGGAGAAACAGGATGGAGGTGAGACAAAGAGTATAAGAAAGGAGGCAAGCCAATAATAAAAAAAAACTAATTACAACAAGTTCTGTCGTTCGTAAGTTGGATTTGTTCTTAAGTCGAATTAGTTCTTAAGTCTGACAAAAGTAAATCTAGTACGCCTTTGACACAAATATACAATGTAAAGCATACTGATCCACTTGACTGAATCGGTCCCCTTTTCCCACACTGCCATTATGTGGCCAAAATCTGTAACCACGACTATGGTGTACTTGATCTCTCATTGTCGTCTCTGCGCCTTTAAACACGAAGGCGAATCCCGGATGCTATTTTGCATCAGCGCGGTTTTCCACTGTATTGGACCGGGAACTCTGTTTTGTCAAGCATTTAGGATAATGTTAAGGAAATTAGGATTATTTACCATCAGGACAGCTTTACAGGACGGGCATTTTCTATTATAGTGCACCCGGACTAATTCAGTGAAACCTGAGTCCGGCTCATTTTTTTACAGGAGTGAGTTTATCTGCCTTTTGGTTTTTTATACATTTAATTACACACTGAAAATATTGTATAAAATTGTAAATATCGGTATCTGGTGCACTGCAGTGTCTATTTCTTGTACAATACACGTGAGCAACACGATTTGTTCGCATCGACGAAAGTTTGTAGTTTGTGTCTGTGGAAATTCATAAATCAAACGTCCGTAAGTCAGAGATTACCTGTACGGTTGGGATCGCAGAAATGAACAATTGAAAGAAGAGGAGATGAAAATTACTGCGCAAAAAATTCATGAGACCACAGAGAGAACATGATGAGACCAAAGGCAGAAGATGAAAAAAGAAAGGAAAAATATAAAAAGATTAAAACAAAGAAAAACTGAAAGACAACACAGAGATAAAAGCAGAGAAAGGAGCAGAGAAGAAATAGGACCCCAAAGAGAACGAGATGGCTGTAAGAGGACAGACAAGATGAAAGGAGAGAGAGAGATGAGACAGAGGCGTGTCTTGGTCTTACCCGTCCTTGGTGGTATCTGCCACTCCGGCGAGCAGCTGCACAGTTTTGGGGTTGTGATGGACTTGTGCGTGGAGGCCCAAAAACTTCTGCACAAAGTCACTGGGGGTCATAAAACGCTCGCCTTCCTTATCCACAACGCTGGCATACTGATACACAAACACAAACAAACAAACAACGTAAGGTAGGCTGTCTTGTTTCTGTTGTTTAATTTAGAAACACTTTTAACTTAAGTGAAAACATCCTGAGGAACTGCTGTGTCGCTGCCTTCATTCCCCTCCCGTAACAACTAAACACTGCTTCTAAACCACACGGCTCAGTCTGCAGTAACACTCGTCCCAAAACAACTCTGCTGGCGCACTGCCCAGGTCACCTGAGACCAAGTCGGGTGCGCACACGGAAACACACACACACACAGTGTGAGAAAGAGGAAGCCAATGAATCCCGCTGTATGCGCATGCAGATTTGCGTGTTATTAGCTGAAAGAAAAGAAGGTGCGACTCTGCACTCCTATTGTGCTACATGGAAATTACACACACACACCCTGCTAAAGCTCATCTGTAGACAACTTTATTCATCCCTCAAAAAAATTAAAAACATAAAAAGTGTTACTAAATATATAAAAATATGACAAGAACGTCCAAAAACAATTCTTGTCCACAGTCAGCTGTGTACTGTGTACAGACAAAATAAGTTTATTCACTAATTTAAAGGTTAGGTTATATCTAGCTATTATGACCAACTCCATTCTGTTGAGTTTCTGTCTGCTGAAGGTCTTTAAAGGGGTCATACAGGCCTACATGCACTTTTTTAAGCTGTTTGGACTGAACTGTGTGTTAGGAGAGTGCGTACACAACCACTCTACGATGATAAAGAGCCGCCCAGTGGTTTTCTTTTCATTTATTACAATAACATGCCCCTTCTGAAATCAGGTCAATCGCAAATGCCTGTCGATGTGACGCCACACCGCAAGAGGCCGCTCCTACACTAGTTGATTGACACTGGTGTTTTAGCAAAAACCCGCCCCGAGTGAGAAGAAGCTATTGGCCATTGTTTTTCGCCGCTGGAGCAAAATGTCGCCTAAGCGAGTGTGTTGTACAGTTGTTGGGTGTAATAGCGAACACAGCAATCGTCATTCACTACCGACATCTGAGCCGCTGAGGACGCAGTGGCTGAATTTAGTTTTTGAAGCTAACGTCCACGCCGATCTACCTAAATGCGTTTATGTTTGCGCTAATCATTTTTCAACAGACTGCTTTATAAACGCGGGTCAATATAAAGCAGGTTTTGCTACGAAGCTGCTCCTAAAAAAAGGATCTGTACTAACTTCGTGTTCCTGCTTCATCTTCACCAGGCTTGGTAAGTGTAATTCCTTTTTCTATGAATCTTTGCAGATCGCCTTTTTAATAATCACGATGAATGCGGAGTGTAAGTTAACCCTATACTCTCATAGAACATGGTTATGGCTTTTTCTCTGTGTACATCCGTCTCTATATAATCCCTAATCGCCCGTTTATAATAAACAATGCATTAAGGTGATTGTCTAGTTGCAAACTGTGTACGTAGTCGGAAAACTATATTATGCTTACCTTTGTTACGTTAAATGGTTTATAACGATGTCTGTCAAAGATTAAGAAGTCATGTAAACACATCGCGTTTGTATCTCTCTCAGTAAGCTTCTCCGCTTTTGTTGTTGTTGCTCGCGGCAGCGTAACAGCCTGTTAATTCATGCCCATGCAGTGATGAGAAAAACAAATCGAGTTGATGCATGTCCATTCTTTTAATTTTTGCGTTGTCAGGCGATATTACAAACTTCCGCGTAGGTTCCGTACTTAAATTAAACCAAAAACTACTTAAGAAAACAGGCTTATGCTCTATATTCCAACGTTTTTCAGTTTGGACAGCATTACCCACAAAGCACTGCACTACACTCCAGTGGCTATACCCCACGTGTGTTGTGAAGACACGCCCCACAGAACAGACAACCCCCTGGGATTTCACTTTAGTTAACATCAAGTGAAATATTGACTTAAAAAAATAAAAATTAAAATTATCGTGGAGCAATCCCCTGGTACGTAGCCATGTTCTTATGCTTTTTTTTAAAGCTTGCTTCGGGACTTTATTCTAAAGCTGTTTTATACATGGACAAAGCGAGAGAGCGAGAGAGGGGTTTGGCCTTGTCCCTGTCCTGAAACACAAATCTAAATTGACCTCCTCACTGTACTTACACAACATTGGTAAACACTTGTTTATTCACAGAACAAAAAAAAGGTATACAGGCCGTAAGCCAAAGCCCTAAATAAACACAAAGTAAATACATGATCCTATCACTGACCGCCATGTGAGCGATATGATGGGTACATGCACCGATACATCACTGAGCATGAGACATCCACATGCTCTAGTACATAAAGTACATAAAGCCACAGTGAGGCTTCTGTAACAGAGGGAATAAAAAAAACTCAAGAAAACAGAAAGCGAGAGCATGCTAAAAGTTTATATAGTTAAAGAAAAAAGCAGGAAACCCTGACAAACCCTGGGACTTTTATAAACCGAGTCATGCTTAAATATTATTTTTCTTCTGAGTTACACTTACGGACAACATATCTGTTCATCACAAAGAGAGCAATTATTATGTGACACAAGCCACAAGCGATTCAATCAACTACCCTCACGTTTTACTTATGAACGGACATTAAAATGCAGAAATATTAATGAAATTATAATTAATAAAATTTTATATAATAATGTTAAAAAATATATCTTTAATAATTGTGTTATGTAAAAACTTGACAATTTTTTTTTAAATCATCTTATCATGACAGGTCTCAGACTATTAGATGATTATGAACCGCTGACAAACATCACCCCTTTTTTATTTTTCACTGTGCCATTATTTATTTAACTAAAATAAAACAGAAAAATAATAATAATAATTAGGGCAATAGTATGATTTAAAGGCTTGTAAATCCACCTTAACAGCAAATTGAGGTAATTATTTCCTGTATTTCCTGACTTTATTAGGCTCACATTAATGTGGTGGAATTTTGCCTCATCCTATTTTACAACACTACTTCAGTTTATTGAGGTGTGTGTGTGTGTGTGTGTGTGTGTGTGTGTGTGTATATATATATATATATATATATATATATATATATATATATATATATATATATATATATATATATATATATATATAGGGGATGCACCGAAATGAAAATTCTGGGCCGAAAACGAAAACGAAATTTTTGGATGCACTTGGCCGAAAACCGATACCGAAACCGAAAATGGCTTCATTAAAAAAACATGTTTAAAATATTTTCTTTTTGTTTGTATTAAAAAAATGTTGCATATTGCAACTTTGCTGTCCTCATCTGAAACTTTGAAGTGCTTCCAAACCGCCGACATACTCCGTGTTTGATGCGTAATGACAGCACGAATGAGACGGGAGGATGGGAGAGGCGTGGCGACAATTTCGGCTTTTATTTTTTGGCCATTGTTTAAAATAAATAAATAAATAAATTTCGGTGCATCCCTAATATATATATATATATATATATATATATATATATATATATATATATATATATAGAGAGAGAGAGAGAGAGAGAGAATCAATTAATCAAAATCAATGGCTGATGATTAGCAGCACATGCCTGTAACGACGTGTTTTGTTTGTCGTTCTTGTTAAATAAATGATGGAACGTGAAAAAAGTTCTATGTTGCCATAAGTATAAACGCATGTGCTTTATTTTTTTCCAATGTACCCGAACACAAGACCACCCCGGCCCGAGTTGGGAAATCATCACACGATGACGACAACATCTAAACAACAAGCAGATTAGATTAGCAGGTAATTAGATTACATTCTTTGTGAACTTTGCTCCCCTGCAGGTGATCATTACAAGCTGGATATTTATGTCTCCTCTTTCAAATTGTGAAATGACATAACATACTGCACAAGCTTCAACATTATTGTTCAAAAAACAGCAAGAGATGTGTGTCGGACTGTGTAGTGCGCACTTTCAGGATCAAGTGAGCCATTTAAAACTGATTTCCTAAAACTAAACATGAAAAGATGTGATTGTTCTCACAATGATCTAGAAGGTCCAGCTCCGTCACATTCAACAGTGAGAAGAATAGACAGAGACAGTCACAGAGAGCGCGCGCGAGAGAGAGACAGACATGAAAAAAAATAGAGCGAGAGAGACAGACAGAGAAAGATAAAGAGAGAGAGAGAGACACACACAGACAGACAGAGGCAAAGAGAATGAAAAAAACAGACAAAAAATAAGAGACAGACAAAGAAAGAGAGAGAGAAAAAGAGACAGACAGACAGGGAGAGGGAGATAGTGACAAAGAACAAGGGGGAAAAAGAGAGAGGGATAGACAGACAACGAGAAAGAGACAGACCAAGAGAGAGAGAGAGAGAGAGAGAGACAGAAAAAGAGCGAATTAGAGAGAGAGACAAAAAAATGAGAAAAAAGACAGACAGTGAAAGGGAGAGAGAGAGACAGAAAGAAAGAGAAAAACACCTGTAGAACAAGAAAGCAAATGAACTAAACACAGTAAAGAATAAGATATATTAAACACCAAAAGTAAATACAAATAATATAATTATGATAAAAAATGATTAAACCAAGATAAAAGCTAAAAAAATCACTAATCACACGCATTTATGTAGAATTAACATAAAAAACATGGCAGTATGGACCTCTGCAATTATTTAATTACACAAGACTGAAGTTTATTACAGATAATTTACATACGCTCTGGAATTTATGCCGCTATTTAACCATAATATTTCTTAACACATCATTTTGAGGTAAATAAATATTGGAAAACATCCTCCTAACGTGATCATTAGTGCCTTGATAAGTACATTTGAATAACATTTATAAGTACATTTATTATTTATAAGTACATTTGAGTAAATTTAATAGTTAAATACTGAAATTGATTTTACACAGTTGCAATGTGTGTCAAAATAGTCACTGTACAAGTTTTATTTTATTTGTTTATTTTTTTTTAAATAAAATCGCGCAGACCGTAGGCATTTATCCTCTGTGAAGATTTAGAGTTCAGCTTACGATTCCTGATGTAAATGCAGGTATAAGGTTTTAACCTACGCCTCTAATACATAATACCACCAGCTTTTACACCTTAGGGCATTTAATACATGCAGACTCGCAGGATATAAAACTCGTCATTCCTGTTGGTTACCTTTTCTCCCCCAAAAAGGAAAAGATTCACCTTTACACACGCCTAGGAGCGAAAAATACCAACAAACTAGAAAAGAGCTAGAAGTCTTGCAGGAAAGGTTTAAACTAGAGCTGGGCGGTATGATCAAAAATTTATATCACGGTATTTTTCAAAGTTATATCCATGTCACGGTATTTGACGTTTTTTTTCCCCCCATGCATGATTAGGTGTTAACCCCATTTCCTAATAGGTTGGAGAATAATTACTGCACTTTATTGGCTTACAGTGACCGGACTAGTATTTGTAAAGTTAAATAAGTGAAATGTTGGAGCTGAAGTCACTCGACAAGAAACAACTGTGACATGATCAGAGTATCACCTCACAGTCGCTAATGGAACAAAGGTACAGACTCAACATACAAGCACCATGTGCAAGCATATGTGAGACAGGGAAGCACATTGGCTGCTGGTCATCTCAGGGACACTGATGGTATGATAATACCGCTCTTTACTTATAAGAAGGACTGATTACTTGAATCTTGATTGAGTTACTTGAATCTTGATTGAGTTACTTGATGTTTAATTAATTCACTATAGTGCTCATTGCTAGACAAAGAGTAACTAATGTTATGCTGTGATTGTTGTTTAAGTGTTAAAATGTATTCACAAAAAAATGTAGTACGATGTGTATTACATGTCCTTTAAAGGATTATTAGAATAGTATGTTAGAAGCTTGAGTAAATAAGTCTGTGTTGCATTTGTTTAAATTTTATTTAACTGTTTTTTCTTAGAAGTAGTAATTTAACTGTTATTTATCAGGAATAGTGATGTACCCTTTTTGTTTTTTTCATTTATGTAAGGTTATCTAGCTATCCCTCACTTAGTTAAATCCACTTTGAATGATTATTGTGTAAACTGCAAAGCTGTCAGACACAAAAATTTAAGTGATTCCAGAGTTGATCCCCATGTCCTCTGTAGTTGGCTATGGCTTTTTTCGAGTTTGAAGCGGAGGCCGATGTGCAAATTCCCAGATAACTTACAGTATTACCCCAGGTTTGATTGGTCTCACAAAATGCTGCTGTTCACAAAGAGGTGACAGTTTCACTTACTAGCAGTCAAAATACACAACACTTTGTGTAAGTTTTGCAACTTGAAAACATCTTTAAGCTGGCTACAATGTAAACAAGCAGTCCCCTTAGTAAACGCATCTTTGAGTGACGTCAGACGCGTTTTGTGTCACAGTGCCAACTTTATCGTTACCTGCAGATGTGGAAAAGGATGCAGATCTAAGTTTCATGCATTCTTCATATTCCAGGACATGTTTGTGGTAGAGTTGGGGAAGCAAACTGCTTGTGTTGCTTCCTGCGGCTACAACTTTAGCTCGACAACATTAACATATGATGGTTGATTTTTTTTAAAGCCAAAGTATTTTTTACACAACCGACTCCTCTTTTCGGAGGAAGTTCCTCGTTGTCTGTGACATTTTCTTCGTCCATGCTGTTCACCGCTCAACACACATAGGCCGCGCTTCCACCGCTTTCATGCAGACGCATACAGCTTGTTTGGCAACCACTGCAAAACAATCCCCCTCTTAAACAATGTCCCGCGGGACGTTCCACCGCTCTGTGTTCCCGACACTTTGTACGCACACGCTCATCGGGTATATGAAAAATGAATATAATTTTTTTTTTTTTTTTTTACACCAGTATTCGGTATGAAAAGGTATCCTGCCCAGCCCTAGTTTAAACATCAGCGGACTCATGACCTGGTCAAGCCGGGCTTTCTGAAAGACAACTCTGCACTTAAAATCTGTGGAGAAACAACAACCCTCTCATTTCATGTCTAGACGAGCTGATGCTCTTAGAGGAAAGTTAATAAAATCTTAATCGTGTAATAGATGAACATAAATCTGAACGCTTGTTAGACTCAATCAAGGACGTGCTAACTTTTACTTTATACTGAGCAGACCTCTGTTCAGCGCATTTCTTAGGATGTACAAAATATTATAAGCCTACACAGAGGGACTACACTAAGGCACTACAGCGTTCCACAGAAAGGCATTTATATTTACATTCTGCCTGTGATTTGGGTTTCGGCTTCTCACACTGAAGTGACTACACAGGGAGTAAGATAATGCCTTCTAGGTTGTATTTATGACACCTACATACCTGGTGCTGTATTTTTGACACCTACATACCTGGTGCTGTATTTATGCTTGTGCGTGCATGTGTGTGTGTCTGAAAGATCAGGGGAGTGTATAATGCAAAAATAGTGACCAGTGGTGTTAGTTGTGTGCTTGGGAGGACAGAAAAAAGGTCATAAGTTCAACACTCAGCGTAGTCAATGCGCAAGGCCAATAAAGTTATACAAAAATCCAAAAATATCACAGCATGATACTTCTGAGATACACAGTATTTATCATGAAATGTCATAATATAGTAGTTTGTGAAGAAATACCTGCTAAACAATATCGCTGCATTTTAAAACAAAGTATATTTCGAAAAAAAAAAATTTTTTTTAATGGACGCTAATTAGGAGGGGGGCAAACAGCCAAATTTCACATGCACAACCATACACTGTGACCTAAAAAAGGAAACAAGAGAGGCAAAGTCCAATAGAAAGGAATTTAAAACCTGCGTGCTCAATGTGACATTTAGTTTTGAGACTTTAAAGGCATTTGAGGCCATAAAAATTATTTACTAAAATAATCCTACAGGTGGAAGACAATAAACCACTGTATTTACACATTGACTGGTGATTCCTGTCTCTACTAATCAGTCCTAATCCAAGAACAGTCAGCAAGTTCAGACATTATTCCACATGCTGCCTCACAGAGGCTGATCCTGACTCTGGACAAAAAAACAAACAAACAAAAATCCTTGAAAACTAGAGAAATCAAAGCAGGATGAACAGACAGGTGAGAACTGACAGGATGTCTAAATGATCTCAAACAAAAAGCACGACACAGACCAGAAGTCCTGAGGTTTTGGTCCAACTTGGTGGAGAAAGTTCCCGGATGCATCTTTAACCATAGCAACCGGCTCTACAGGGGTGCTTGTTAAATCCTTAAATAGCGTAACATGACACGCAGGTTTTGTGTATCATTTTGCACATTTCTTGCACTGATTCTTGCTTTCATTGTTAACAAATGGAAATGCAAAGTTGATGTAGTTTGTACTGTTGAACCCCTGACCCTAAAGCCCCTAAACCCTGTCTGCTCCAGGGGTGCTCCATACTGGCAGACCCTGTGCTCTGACCCCAGCTTCCTAAAAATAATTTCACTGTGCTCTAAAGTAGATGTGACAAATAGCTGAATCTTAAAACTAATCTTAAATATGGTATGAATGGAAGGATGTGTTTAATGACAGCGAGATCTCTAGGAGCTGTTGAACAAGTTTGAAACAAGCTTGAGTACTATTAAGTGACTCAGAGAAAGCACACAAATACATAATCATGATGCCCTGAACAAAATTTTTGTCTTTTCAATGAAACAGCCATGCAGAAGACCCAGGTTTGATTTCTGTGCAACACCCAAACCCCAAGCAGTGCTAGTCCCACCAAGCACGGTTTATAAAACAAGAGCGTTGTGCGTCAGGAAGGTCATCCGAGGTTAAATCTGTGCAAAAGACTTACGACAACGACTCTGATACGATAAAAAAAATGACACGATGAAGTACGTCTTTAAAAATCTTACCTTTTGAAAGATGCCTTTGAGCTCGTTGGGGTCGGCCCTTTTGGTTGACTGAACCTGAAAAGAGAAACGAGCAAATCTCTACGTTAGACTGCTGTAACATTGTGTGGTTTTGAGCTTGTCCCTGATGTTAAACACACACACAGTCACTGATCACCTTATAGTCCTTACTGCTTTCATGGACTCAACCTTCAAGCTAGAAATCCTAACAGCAACACATCAAGGGCAACACACACACACACACTTCCTGCATCTGAATGATCTTAAAGGACGCACCTTCAACTGGAGGGTAAAGATTTATCAGGATCCATCAACAACTTAATCAACACATGACATGTCAAATTACACTAATTATGCTTATCATAATCATCATTATTAGTCACGGTGGGAGTGATGTGACCAGGAATTAATGCCCTAAAGCCATAAAATCAGGGTTTAAACCAGAAATGCACATTAACATTCAAATTACTAGGATGTATATTCACTGTACTAATAACAGTTTACAATTTAAATAACGTTAACGAGTCTGAGAGCTCAACGGTCCACCGGCTAACGGCTAACAGCGCGCGGAGTAGCAATGAAAAAGAAGAAAGCATGCTAACAAGCTAGCCGAAGCTAAACTAGACACCAGGAGGAAAGTATTTACACCCCCAACCTCTATCTAAACACTTAAACACGCACGAAAAGTCCAAAACAACCTGCAAGCCGGCAATAAAAGCGTGCTTTTTCCCCCTAGATAAAGCGGGTGTGTAAAGCCGGAGTCACCTTGGCCGCCATGCTGCTTCTGACGTCACTCGGGCAGAACTGGCAAGTTGACGCATGCGCAGTGCTCTCCGCCGCCGGCACAGTATAGAGAGGTCGCTTTGCCTCGCCACTCCTCCCTACTTACCTAAGTGCCCTTCCACACAGGGTGGTGACTTTTATGTAAAAACTTTCACACCAACGTGAAACCACCTTAATAAAAAAGGTGTTTATAAAGGAGTATTATATCCCTGTTATACACCACCGGGGAAAAGGGCGTGGCATCATGATCCTGCCCCCATATACCCTGAAGTAAACCTACAGCAAGTGTTTAAGCATGATGCAATCACGATAAATGATTATGTGTGTGTATGCTGTAGACATACTGTGATTTTTTTTTTTTTTAGAAAAATTTCACTAAAAGTGATTATCTATATATAAATATTCAATTTATTTGTATAGCGCTTTTAACAATTGTTATTGTCGCAAAACAGCTTTACAGCTTTGTATGAAATGTGAATGTGTACGAATCAAAATGATAAGACCTTCCCTGATGAGCAATCCGAGGACGATGAAGAAAAGTGGCAAGGAAAGAACTCCCTGAGAGGAACCAGACTCAACAGGGAACCCATCCTCATCTGGGTGAAACAGAGAGCAGGAATTGATCTGCACTGTGTGTTAGTTGGCAGGCAGTTCAGCATAACAGTTGATGTTAATTGATGTTAATATGGAGTCCAGGTAGTTATTGGAGACTCAGGTAGACTTGTAGGAAAATCCAGTCCTGAACTATCGAGCAACTACGGCCCAGTCAAATCCTCAGAGAAACAGCTGTCAACATCAGTCGAGAACAGAACCGTCTTCTAGGTAGAGTGAAACCGTCCCCAGACACCAGACGCATCCCAAAGAAACACACAGGGCATCCATGTGACGAGATCTCCAACCAGAAGCAGGGCACCAGGATGACTCAGACAGGTCCAGAGGGCAGAGGGAGTCTGGATCACTGGCAGCTCAGGAACGACATGTGTAGCTCGACAGAGAGAGGGGAAGAGAGAGAGTGTGAGAGAGAACAGGAGAGTAAGAGGGGAGAGCAGAAGAGGAGAAAAATGGAGTCCAGTTTGTTCTTGGAGGCTCGAGAATAATAATAATAGAGAAAAATTTTCTCTGTAATTGGTTAGAACTCGCTCTTTCACTGATATCTTTACATTATATATATTGGAGGACCTGAAACAAAGTTTTCTGGAGTTAAGAAAACCTTTTGTCTGTATATACGTACAGTATGTCTGTCCAGCCAGATTTGGTCACACCATCAGGCTTAACTGGCTGGTCAGAATTTATTTAAAACTTTTTTGCAGGACGTTGGTATTTACCTGAGATTAAATCTGCAAAATAAATGAATTCAATATGTTGAGTAAAAGTGAAGTTATGCACCGGATTTAATAATCTACTTTAAAATAAGCTACTAATGCGCTACGCTCAATGTAAACAATGTAAACAAACACCTGCACCAATAGATATTAATTAGAAAAGCTGAACTGATTATGATATTTTTACTGGGATTAGTTCATATTTCCACCGCTGAAATAACAGCGCTGAAGTGGTTTACTGTAATTATAAGTGAATTTTAACACGCTTGAGTCGTTTCTAGACAAAACGTCATCTTTATTGTCCGATCTACTTTTCGATTTCTTATCTGTGATTCATTCTCTGAGGGAGTGTATTTGGCTGACAATGAATGAAGTACCAATTGTACCTGACACTAAAGGGTTTGTCACACTAAATACTGACTATATTTCATTAATTTTTCTTTACTGGGCTTTATAGTTTTTTTCCAGAGCATTTCTGATTGATGCAATTTATTTGCATGTGCCTAAGACTTTTGCACAGTATTTTATATCAGACACAGTTAACCTTGTGATCATTTTGAGTAAATACCATATACGTAAGTGGTAAAATAATACTCCCTCCTTTATCTTGTTCGAATGCGTTTGTTGTTAAAGCTGTTGGTGTAACGGCTGCTCCCGTCAAGGGGGTCTCCACAGTGGTCCAGCAAATCCGCACACAACTTGGCACAGGTTTTACACCCAATGACACAGCCTCTCATTCTATCCGGGCTTGAGAGCAGCACTGCATCCAGAGATTAACTGGATCTCATATTAGAAGTAAAAGGGTTTTGCAAGATACAGTATAAGACATATTTTAAATGTGTGTGCTCCAGGTAAGAGCTGGAGGCGGGAAAAGAAGGTAAACGCACTGGTAGCCCATATCCCTGTAATGAAAGCATGAAGGCGAGGAGTCGGTGTGGGTCGGGATGCCTCAGGTTGAGACAGCTCTCTCTTTTCCTTCATGAATATCAAATTGATATGCTGTATAAGTGGGGGGAATTTTATTCTTTTTCACCAGTTTGGTTGGGTTTGGCGCAGTCTATCTTCTTAAACACACCTTGCCCAGACATGCTCATACAGAGGATGCAGCTGTGCATAATAACTGAAGTTACAACGGGTAGGGCAGTGTGTTAAAGCTCTAGGGTACTGCTCAGAAGGTTAGCTGTTCAAGCCCCACCAAGTTGCCTTGGGCAATCCCCTTAACCCCGCCTGTGACATGGCTGACCCCGTGCTCTGATCATGCAAGTCACTGTAAGTTGATAAAAATAAGAAATTTAAAATTTCCATAGCAATCTTTAGCACTATTAGCTTTCATAGTGGCTCTTCCCATTACTGCTTTTTATTATCCCCAAGGTTTCAAGACAAACTGGTTTTAAACTTCCAGCAGGGACAATAAACATATATTGATCTATTCATTCATCTGTAAAGGTTTTCATGGTCTACTTTTCTCATCTTGGAGTAAATCATGCTCTGTCACACTTACGATTCGGTTTCTTCCACACTCTTATCTGTATGCATATAAACTAGTGCATCGATGGGTACGTAAAAAGTGCTAGATTACTGGTTTATTAATTATTTTCATTCATCAGAAAAGCATCAGGGTCTGTATGTATTAGACATTGAGGTGACCGAGCCACAATAGCAGAAGACCACATCAGGTTTTTATCTTGTCTGCCAAGAAGAATCCGAGTATTGTACTGAGATGCCACATTCATAAAGAGTGATGCAAGTTACTGTAGGCCTCCTGTCAGTTCACACCAGTCTGGTCATGTTCCTCTTATCTCTCTTAACAACAAAGCGTTCACACACACGGATCCTTCACTTTATTTAATGTCTCTTGTTTTTGTACCCATGAGATCTAAAATATAAAAATTTTAACCCATTCTCACTGAGATGTTGAGGTACATCATATAGCAGGGATGTTAATGGATACTGTACATGAATATCATAGTGAATTGTTGCCTGCTTTTAGTCCATCATCAGATTATTGAACATGTAAAGGAGACGGATGTACAAACAAATAAATAATACGGACAGCTGAATAAGTGAAGTCTGACAGCCTGTTTACTAGACTTGTTTTAACCAAGATGCATAAAATATCCTCAACCACATTCCATCATTAACACAATAAAGTCTGCATGCAGACCTCAGCTTTTCATTAAATCAGATCAGATCAGGTAAATTAATCAAGCTTTAAAAAAAAAAGGGAAAAAACACATTATAAACATTTCCCACATTCTTTCTTTGTTACAGTCTTTAGCTACAAACAGTTTATTTACAAAGTATACAAAAGTCCAGGAAGTGACGGTGACAATGTGCGAGTCTCTGAGAGTAGAACAATCCACACTGTAAAGTGACGGGAAGCGAATGTCCTCTACTGCACTCTGTACTTGTAGAACCAGCAGAGACCTTTAGTGAAGTTCCAGCCCAGTGTGACGGAGAGAACGTAGAGGAACGCGAGCAGAGCGAACGGGTAGAGCAGAACAACCGTGTTCTTTAGGAAGGGTAGAGCTGAAACACGCAGAGCGGAACAGAAGGTTAAAGTACAGGAATTTCACAATATCATTTTATATTTCAAACCCGACAGCCATGCTAATGGGAATCTAAGAAAGAAATGAGAAAAATGAAAAAATGAATTTAACTAGAAAAATGTGTAATGGTAGATTTGGTGAGGGTCTCTACAAGGACAAGTTTTAAATGCATGGAAGAACTCTCCAGTGTCACAAGTCAACTCCAGTCTTAACTGTTAGAAATTTGCTGTGATATGAATGTAATAAAACACATAACACAATAAAACCACCAACACACACAGATTCACTATAATCAAGACACTCTCACACACGTACCGCTGTAACCGAGGAATGTGATGTACACGTAGTACCCGATGGCGATCAGCCACAAGGTGTTGCCCACGAAATATCCCACGAACCAGTCGGAGTTGATCACCACGATGTCTGTAACACAAACACACTCGTTCACACTGCACAGAAACACCATCCTCATCTAGAAACACGGTTTAAACCAGATATTTACATACACACACAAAAACGGTTTTTTTTTCTTTACCGTCAAACATTAAAACAGAGTAAACTTTTTCTATTTTAGATCAATAAATATTAACACATGTTTTGCATTTGTTAAATGTGAGGTGAGAATCAGGTGAGGGAGAATTTTATGGATTTTTTTTAATTACTTGCGTCAGTCAAAAATTTAGATACATTTCCTTAGTTTTTGGTAGAATTGCCCTGAAACTGTTTTACTTTGGCCAAAGTTGCGTGAATCCTTCCACAAGTTTTCTACAACAGTTTGCTGGAATTCTGTCCCACTCCTCTTGACAGAACTGGTGTAACTGGGGCAGGTTTGTAGGCCTTCTTGGCTTTCGCCTCTTTAGTGCCGCCTATTCTCTATGGGATTGAGAATCAGGGCTTTGTGATGTCGCTCCAATACCTTAGTTGGGGTCATTGTCCATTTGGAAGACCCATTTGCAGTTTAACCGTTTTAGCCAGCATCTTCACAAGGTCTTTTGCTGTTGTCCAGGGGTTGATTCGCACATTTCGCACCAATAAAGTTCCTCTTTGGGACTCAGAATCCGTCTCCTTCCTGAGCGGTGTGATGATGTACATTCCCATGTTTTTTATACTTGTGTATTATTGTCGGAACAGATGAACCTGGAAACTGCACCTAAGGACAAGTCACACTTGTGGAGATCCACAATTCTTTTCCTGATGTCTTGGTTGATTTCTCTTGATTCTCCCATGATGTCAAAGAAAGAGGCTCTGTGTGCCAAATGAAATCAATTAACCAATCAGGAGCTCAGAATCGAATCATCTGGAGTTCTTTTTTGTCTAGTCTTAGTGAATGTTTACTTCTTACTTTGATGATTTAAAAAAAAAAATCTCCCTTGCTAGATTCTGACATTTAATAAATGCAAATAAATGCAAAATGATTTATTGATGCAAATCAGAAAAAAAGTTTACTCTGATTTAATGTTTGACAATAAAGTTTATTTCTGAAGTGTATGTAAATGTAAATATTTGGTTTCAACTGTATCTGGATTTTTATAGACGAGACACATCAGTCTGGCGTACAGCTCAAAATAAAACAGCTGCTCTGCTGCTCGCTCTGTGATGAGTGTAACCTCCGGTGGTTTTCACGGTTTCACGTCTGCACATTAGTGTAATTCTTTTTTTATATTCTTTTTTGTTCATTTTCAATCAGTTATTCAGTCTAACTATTACTTTCACAATTAATCAATTTTAATTTGTTTAACTTGAGCGAAAAATTGCAATCTCTTCAAATCTTTTCTTCAAGGATTATTTTATATTATACCGTCGTAGAACAGTTCTCCATTTTAATTATTTTGGTGTAACGAGTCAGAACAAGACTATTTAATGACAGGAACTTTTGCATTCTGGGGATAAAGTCCCATTTTTCACCACGCGTCGGCAAATTCTTGCCATGCGTTGACATATTTATGTGATTGATGACGTCAACACGTCTTTCCAGCCCTTACGCTGGATCAGCACTTAATTTCACTCAGAGGAAAGTGATATCTACTATCTTCTGCGTACATAAGCTACAGATGGTCATGATTTCCGAGTGTCCCTGTGATTGACGGGGGGAGAGAGTGCATTGCCCCTCCCCTCTTAACTGTATGGGCAGTTTCTTTAGTGCTCGGGAGATGTGTACTGGAGGAATGAAGACTCACGGTTAATGAAGAACAGCTGGAGGAAGTGTAAGATGACCAGCAGAGGGTAGAAGGCGTTCAGATGCACGTCGAAGGCGTATCCCCATTCCACATCGTAATCCCTACCGGGATGCTTCATCAGGTATTTATTACTGACGATCCTACACATAAACACACAGAAACACACAGACACACACACACAGACACACACAGACACACACAGGTATTAGACATGACTCAGATTAGACTTACCTCACCTTTAAGTCTCGTTTTATTTGATCACATTATAAATTATTAGTGTTTAAAGCTACAGTAGGTGATTTCTTACTTGTATGTAAATAACTTGCAAATATGCAGAATGTGATAAATAGTCAGTAGAAATGCAGGAAGTAACTTGTAACACATAATAAAAACCGCCTTATGCTACAGAAAGACAAGACACTTGCGTTCCCTGATTGGTTGAATCCAGGAAATGTGTATTTAGTGTGTATTTTGATTAGTTTGTTGTGGGTTTTTTCATTTCCTTTTTCTTAGTAAAAATGTGTGATAATTTTTTTTATACATGTTTCAACTCTACATATGATAATTATGGTTGGGCAATCTTTTCCATGAGTGCTGATAATAGACAGTTAAAGCACTGGGATGTTTAACTACATGAAGAAAATATCACTCCACGTCTCAGGTGTCCTACACCCGTTAATTACACTTTAAGTACTTAAAAAAAAAAAAGTAGGTCTGCACGATCTGCCATGCTGAGAAGAGACACATTCAAAACCAGTCACTTCTAGTTAGAAAACACACCTAATAAAGTTGTGTACATTTAGATGTTCTTATCCAGTGCTTAAAAGTTTCCATCATTAGGAAGTCCCAACCTAAATACCAAAGAAACCGTCGTTTAAAGATCGCCAGTGACTACAGACATCTAGATCAAGTGACCAGTCGAGCAGTGCTGGAGGATCGGAAGGGGACGAGGTGACATTATTGTTTGTCACATACCCTCCTGAGGCGACCTACAAAGCACAAGGCTGAACCCCAGATCCTTCTGTAATTCCTAAATTCCTAAAAATACCAGGAGGAATTTAAAGCTACTTCACCCTGTTAATTACACTAACTGTCAGTCGCCAGCTGCTCCAGTCACAGTTATTTGGTTCTGTCAGCTGTGTAATGATATGTGGGGGTGGAGCTAAATACCTAGTTAAATAAATCACGAAATCATAAGTCTCACCACATGAGGGTGGAGATCAACAGGCCGACGCCGATGCAGTCGATGAACACGACCCAGAGCAAGAGCTTCAGCGTCTCCACAAAGCCCATATCTAACACCAGACCAAAGCCCACTGTGGACACTGTGGACAAAATACACATTAAATTACAACAACAACAATTAAAACACTTTTACTCTTAACACACACACACACACACACACTGTAAATGCAGCCTGCGTGACATCATGATACGGCCTGTCTGATCGTATTTCTTTCGCCTTTTTAATATGAAATGAAACTAACTGTAAATATACGAGGGTGAGTCGAACATTATCCGCACTCTGGCTGTAGCATTTATTTTTAAATAACTTTTAGAAAAGACAAATACATGATTTATCAACATAATCTCATAGACTCTGTCGGTACGTCGAAAAGCTCTTGTACTCCTTCGTTAAAAAACATTTAAGTTTGAGCTGCTTGAGCAGGGAGGACGCTTTAACACCTTAAAACCATTTTTTTTCCAGAGTGTCGACATTGTGGACAGAAGTGTGCGGACGTGCGTCGTCATGCAAGATCACAACGCCCTCAGATATCAGTCCTCTGTGTTTAAAAGTTCAGTCTTCAGCTCTTCAATAAGCGTCTCACTGTAACGAGCACCGTTGATTGCTGGAGCTTTTCCCTGATGTTGTTCCAATACTTCTGACCTGTGAGAATCCCAGAAAACTGTAGGCGTTGATGAATTTGCCAGCTGATGGTTTTGACTTTTGAACTTTTTCTTGAGGATGTCTCCATCCCACACACTGCCGTTTACTATCAGGCTCGTTGTGAGGAATCCGCGTCTCGTTACCAGTAATGATTCTCTTTAAAAAAAAACCTTTCATCTTCCTTAGAGTTTCACTCCACAATTTGTTTGCAGATATCCAAACTCTTCTGTTTACAGTATTCTACTCCAGAGGTCCGTTCTTCGTACGTCGCTTGACACATCCGAGATGAATTGACACATCTAAGATGAGATCATCGTGCTAATTACGATCCGGCTAAGTCGGTTCTTTGAGCACACCTGTTGTTGATGATTAGTATAGCTGGACTGAGTTGTCTAGGATTATTGCGCGCTCGTGCGTTGGTTTAAAAGGCGATATGCATCGACAGTAGAAACACTGATCACAAGCCCTCCGATTGGTTGATGAAATGGAAAAAGAGCGGCTCAATTTTTTTTATAACATGTGTTATGCGCTGAAATGCCCCCCTGCCATGGATTGCCCCCCCCTACATAATCGCTATCAAATATTATATTAGAACATAAATTCATAGGTTAATGGTTTACAAATTACAAATTACATGAGACAATAAAATAAGCAATATGAAAATAAATATGTTGTATATGAAAAAATAGAAATATTATGTATACTTTTATATTGTTTATTTTATAATAAAATTAGTTTCGTCCAATTTATCATTATACAATATTAATTTTTAATATATATAAATATTTATTAGCATATTTTTATGACAAACCCCTGAAAAATAAATGTTACAAAATAGAGTTTGTAATAATGGTCTCGACGGCTGTCTCGTGCCTAGGGTTTATTATAATAGTAATATCATATTTGATAACAATAAACCTATGCATTTATGTTCATATATAATATTTTATAGCGATTATGTGTGTGTGTGTGAGAGTGGGGGGGAGTCCATGGCAGGGGGCATATACTTTTCTTTTTCCACGTGAGTCAGTCATGCTCTTTAACCAATCAGATGTGACCTCGCCATTTCAACCAATCATAACCCGCCAGGAGCGCAGGCTAAATCCTGTTTTCATGAAATAAACCTGCTCCCGGGCAGGTTCAAGCTTACGGATATGTTGCTATGACAACAAATGCTAGAAGCGCATCGAAGAACGAAACAATCCAAGATCAGGACAAATCCACAACAATCAAATCCAGCTAACTGAGTTAGCGACGTACGAAGAACGGACCCCAGGTCCACCCTCAAATCATAATAAAAACGAAAACAAAAAAACACACAATCAGAGAACGCTGCTCTACTTTCGTGCAAATCACAAGTGGGGCGCTAACATTTGCTCGCACCGCAGTTACAGATGAACTGAAGTAACACGTTCACACCTGCACAGCGGTGACTGAGAGACAGGAGACGTGAACGGAAACGCTGATGGGAAGCTGAGTGCAGATCATTTTAGACTTACCCTGTATTATTTGTATTATAATCTTTGTGTGTATATGTTTTGTTTTTTTTCTCAGGAATGCATAGGTCTCTACAATACAAGAGCTTAATGTTTAAGTCCTGTACAATATTGTGTGTGTGTGTGTGTGTGTGTGTGTGTGAATACACTAACCACACAGCCAGATGCTGAGCAGCACCAGGAAGGCGGGGTCGTCGCGGGCCCACTGGTCCTTGGTCTGTTTGCGGTAGTGGAAGTTGCGGTAAACTCTCTGCGGCGAGGTGAAGAGGTAAAGCATCTGCCACATGGCGAACTCGAAGTCCATCTGTTTGAAGTGCAGAAGGCGGCGCAGGTACTTGTAGCGCTTCGCACCGGCGGTGTGTCGAGCGGCATCGCGGGAGTTCAGGCTGCCGTTGGTCTGTTTCTGTGGGGAGTACGCTGTGGTGGGCAACATGCTGACACACACACACACACACACACACACACACACACACATTATTACAATAAGAACAATTAGAGCATTAGATTAAACTTTTACTGAAGCTTTAATACATCTGCCTTCAATAATAATAATAATAATAATAACAATAATAATAATAATATTCCTCTTCTTCCCTTACCCCACTGCATCTTTTTGTTAAACATCTCACGAAGTGGAAAATTACCAAGATTTTTTTCTTCTTACAAAATTTTTCATACCTAGTTAACCTGGGTGGTTTTAATGTTACGGCTGATCAGTGTTTGAATGAACCAATCAGCTCCTTAGTGAGCTCAGTGTTTAAGGTGTCGGGCCTAATGTCCGGAAGGTCCCAGGTTCAAATCCTAGCAACACGCAAGTTGCCGCCGTTAAGCCCTCGAGCAAGACCCTTGTAACCCTCGACTGCTCTGATGTGTAACACGTGGGCCTCCGAGTGGCGCGGTGGTAAAGTGCTTGCCTTATCTTCTTCCAAGTGTGTTACTCCATCCCCAATGGTGCGAGGAAAACGGCTGGCATCACATGGTTCGGAGGAAACACGTGATAGTCTTGGAAATGGACATGATTAAATTAGGAAGAAAATCAGGGAAAAAAAAGGTGTAATATATATATATGCCATAAATGTTCAATGTTTTAAAGGTTCCCCCTTATGCCCCCATAGATGAGCCATGGATGCTTGCGATCCTGTCACCAGTCTTCTTCTTCTTTGTCTTCTGGCTGTTCTCTTTCAATGGTCGCCACAGCGAATCATCTGCCTCCATCTAACCCTATCCTCTGCATCCTCTTTTCTCACACCAACTAACTTCATGTCCTCTCTCACTACATCCATAAATCTTCTCTTTGGTCTTCTTCTAGACCTCCTGCCTGGCGTTTGCAACCTCAGCATCCTTCTACCAATACCCTCACAAGCTATCCTCTGAACATGTCCGAACCACCTCTCTGACTTTATCCCCAAAACTGTCACTCCCAAAGAGAACCTCAACATCTTCATCTCTGATACTTCCAGCTCCGTATGCCTTTCCTGAAACACCCCTCCCATTTTATTTGAGCTTGGGACCGGCACGGCATCCAGCAGCTGGGGTTTGGGCACCGGGAGGGAATCGAACCCGGGCTGTCCGCATGACATGTAAGAAACCGTCCTGGTATATAATCGATAATTAATGTTCTTCACTTCTCCTGGTGGCTGATCAGTGCACACACCCACTGGTTAACAATAAGAAGTCCTGTTGTGTGTATCCAGGTCACATGTCTGTCCTAATAAACACCACTAGTCAGTAGAATTTAAAGGATTGTCAACAAATGACTCATTACTTTCAATCAGAGTGTATGAGGAGTGACACTCACTCACACACACACACACACACACACACACACACACACCTTTATAACTCTGCTGTAAACTGGGATGTTTATATTCTCCTGGATGCTCTTCTATTATTAATGTTGTTTTGTATTTTAAACATACAGCTGTTGAAATGCTAACCTGAGTGTGTGTGTGTGTGTGTGAGTGTGTGTGTGTGTCTGCAGAAGCCTGAGGCCTGGGTTGACATCATCACCACGACAGCGCTGTGAGAAACGACTTAAAAAGCTAAAAAAGCGCATATTTAACGTTTACATTTCCTATAGATTCAGATCATTTACTCACCTGCTTCCTCGCCGAGTTTCTTAAACTCAATCAGCCACTTCAGGTTTCTTTTCCTTTTGCCAACACTACAGAAATCAACACATCACAGCCTTCAGCTCAAACACTTCCGGTCGCGACCTGAACACGTAGCCCGTACGTCCTGCGTCATTGCGTCGTTACGTCATGACGCACGCCGCCTTTCCAGGAAATGTAGTCCTACTGAGAAATCTTACTTAGGAGTTTCAGTGATGAATTCTATCCTAAACCATAAACCATATAATATATATTATTATAAAATAAAAAAAAAACTAGAATATAATATCATATTTTCCCTCCAGGGTTTTTATATTGAAACGTGCCTGTTTTTTTTGTACTTTTATCCATTTAAATTCTACTGTTCTAATCATTTATTTCTGTACCTATTTCTAATAATCTTGGAAACATCTTATAGAATATTGAAAGTTATATATATATATATATATATATATATATATATATATATTTATATATATATATATATATATATATATATATATACCATGTGTGCTGACAGTTCTCTGTAAAGATAATTTCTTGAATTATGTTTTTTTTTTTTACAGTAGTTAAGTTAAGTTAAGCCGTTATTTGTCACATATACATTACAGCACAGTGAAATTCCTTCTTCGCATAACCCAGCGTAACTGGGGTCAGAGCGCAGGGTCAGCCATGATACGGCGCCCCTGGAGAAGTTAGGGTTAAGGGCCTTGCTCAACAGTGGCAACCTGGTGGAGCTGGGGATCGAACCGCCAATCTTCCGATCAGTAACTCAGTGCCTTAGCCCTCTTGATCATTATTTAAAGTTTAATATAAATTTTTTAAATTCAAGTTTTAAGTTTAAATTTTCAAGTGAAATAATTTTTTTAAAGCACCTTTAAGGGGAGGGGAAAAAGATAGATAAACCGTTGTGTTTACTGTTTGAAAAGCAGCATTTGAAAATAGAAATTATTTTGTTAATAACCCATATATTGTTCATACTGTAACATATCACATGGCAATGATTTACATGCTGAATTATATTTTGTATAATAAACCTGCCTGGTATATAATTAATTAATATGTACAAATCATATGTGTGTTGTATATTTAGCTTACTAATGTAGTTTAGATAAAATCGGTAGTGATTAGTGTCCATAGTTTTTAAATTAGTAGTACATAATTATCATTATTTAAATAAAGAAAGGCAACAAACAAACAAAAAACTCCTGTTTAATTTACTATAATTAAATAAAACTTTTTACTTAGTACTGAAATAACATTTAAACCTTTAATAGCAGTATGTGTGTTGCCACTACACAACCACCAGGGGGAGCCAACAAACCACTAATAATAATCTAAATCAGCCCTTTATTCTTACTTTCTTTGCTACTAAATGATAGATAGATCCATAGATAGACATATCTATCTATCTATCTATCTATCTATCTATCTATCTATCTGTACAGTATACAACGTGTATATGTATATATATATATCTATCTATATATATATATATATATATATAGATATATATATATATATACAGTATTGCTGAGTAAGCATGAATATTAGTGGACAGTTTAGTGATAAATTGAGATGTGTAAAGAGTTATAGCCATTGAAAGTGACAGCAGATGAAGTTAAAGGTGCAAGACTGAGGTAATGATAGTTAATGCGGATTAGGGTACATAATGAGTAGATAAATAAATATGACTGTGAACACTGAGTCTGTTATGAAGGAGAGCTGCATGTGGAACTGAGGATGAGAAGTGGTTGAGGGAACATTTGAGTAAGAATCCGTACAGGGGTGTTAAAGCAGCGTACGGCTCCGGGAACGACTCAATTCCCGAGTCTGTCAGTAGAGCAGCTCTGTGATAGGAGCCTGACACTGAACATGCTCTTCTGCTTCGTAAAAGCTCCATACTGAGGGTGACTGGTGTTGGACATGACGGACAGCATTTTGTTCAGCACCAGCGAGTCCAACGTAAAGCCAACCACAGATCCTAACTTTCGTGTAAGGTTGAGTGTTGCTTTTCTCCCAAACACACTACAGCACAGAGAGGAATACTGGCCACCATGACTGTTAGACCGTCTGTAAGAGTTTTGTGCAGATGTTAAAAGAGCAAGTTTCCTCAGAAATAGACCTGCCTGACTCGTCTAGCAGGAGCCCCAGGTCAGCTCTCTCACACACCAGTTTAATCACATTAATGAACAGAAAACAGGCTGAATTGGTAAAGTAAAGTTATCCAGGACCAGTGGAAATCTAAACACATTACCAAAGTAAATATGTGAAGATTACACCAAGGTGTGAATTTCCAGGCTGTCCTGCATGAGCTGACCCCTCTAACGTAAACTTCATCACCAACAAAGGATGTAAACACTAAAAGTTATTTTAATTCAATTATACTTACAAAATCGTGTTATATTTAATATTAAAACACGACTCCTTAATTGTAGCTAAAGACAGATGATTGTCTGAAGACCTTTCCAACAGGCTGTACCTTTATTTATTTATTTATTTTTTTATTTACTGTGAACTTACAGACTGAAGTTACAGACTTCAAAGCTTGGAATTAGTTTTTAACGCTTATGTTAACTTATTGATATTAGTTTAACTGTTTACTAAAGTTAGTTTAATAACTTAACTGTGATTAACTGGCTATTTTTTATATAACTGACACATTTCATTGTATAATAAGCATTGCACATGCACGAACGCTTTTAAACACTAACTGCAGCCTATTATTGTCTGGATTGACAAAAATCTAATCTTTCTTCATTCCTTTCTTCTCTGCAGTCCCATTAAACCACAGACCCATCATCATAAACATGCATTAAAACATTCATAAAACTCTATATTTAATGATCCAATCCATCCAGGGTGATGAATCACAAGGCGCAGATGGACAAAACTTGAACCTTTTCATGGCAGCGGCTGTAAAACACCTGAACATCTCTCTGGAAAATATGAGGCAGAGTTAAAACCATGATATCTGCGTCTTACTGAGCGTCCAATATACTAACATCATTAACAACAGATTATATTAAAAGTGTATGTGTATTTCTTCTGTCCAATATCTTATACTTATGTCTAATTTATTTATATATAGTATATGCTGGCTCAGTGGTTAGTGCTGTCTCCTTGCACCTTCAGAGTTTGGGTTCGATTCCCGCCTCGGGTCGGCGTGCATGGCCGGGTTTGCATGTTTTCCTTGTGCTTGGTGGGTTTCCTCCAGGTACTCTGGTTTCTTCTCACACTTCAAAGACATTCAGACGTGATAACCAAATTGCCCGTAGTGTGTGTGAAGAACAATCGACGACCCAACCTCTGGTTCCACTGTGGCTTAGTGGGTAGCAATGTCGTCTTGCACCTTCATGGTTGAGGGTTCGATTCCCACCTCGGGACTGTTTGCATGTGGTGCATGGTGGGTTTACTCTGGTTTTCTTTCAAGTCCCCTCCCAAAAAAGCAGATTATATTAATTGGTGTTCCCAAATTGCCCATAGTGTGTGTGTGTGTGTGTGTGTATGATCTGCAATAGATCAGCAACCTGTCCTCGTGCCCTAAGTCAACCGTGATAGGCTCCAGGTCCCTCACAACCATAAAGCAGTATAGATGATGAGAAAGACACTTTTACTGAAAGCTAGAATACCTCATTATGTTGGAAACACTCCATAAAAAGCCATAAATAAACATTTTTTGTGCTAAATAATTAAGATTAATACGGATGATGCAGTGGTTTAGTGGTTAGCACTGTCGCCTCACACCTCGGTGGTTGGGTGTTTGGGTCTCGTAGCTCAGTGGTAGCTCAGTGGTTAAGGCACTGGACTACGGTTCGGAAGATCCCAGGTTCAAACCCCACAACCACCAAGTTGCCACTGTTGGGCCCTTGAGCAAGGCCCTTAACCCTCAACTGCTCAGATGTATAATGAGATAAAAATGTAAGTCGCTCTGGATAAGAGCGTCTGCCAAATGCCTAAATGTAAATGTAAATGTAAATGTCTCCTCAGGGTGCGTTTCCAAAATGCCAGTAGTGTGTGATTGGGTGTGTGAGTGTGACACATCCCCAGCCAGGGTGTACCCCGCCTTGTGCCGTAAGCTCCCTGGGATAAGATCCAGGCCCCCCGCTGTGACCTTAAACAAGAGAACTGGAATAAATAATAGATTAATGAATGTATATTAATGCAGAATGTTTATTGCTTTGAGGGATAAATCTCCGAGTGACAAGGATGATGGGTGCAAAATGCAACGGTTCAGATGACATTTAGCCGCCGCGCTTTCCCTGTCTCACACACTCCAGGTGCATCGCTTTCCATTAAGCCGTTCTCTGTTCACACCCTTATAAAATGCGTAGCTTGTGTGTTTTTAACAGCCGCCTGTGTCTCCATCCATATTTCATATATTTCATCCAATTTTAATGGTTCCATTTTATAGCCCTGCTGCTTGCTGCGTGTTTAAACCAAAAGTTCAGCAAGAAAATAAATAAAAAGGACACATTTTCTCATTTTATCCCAGATGTAGTCAATGAGCCACGACAGATTGATCTAACTACAAGCTAAGAAGTAATAGAAGCTGATTTCACTTATATAATTTTGGTTAAATACACACATGCACACACACACACAGACACACACACACACACACTATAATACTCTCCCTCCAGGAGATTAGCCAGACATTAAGGTTAGTTCTGTTTCTTATGTCAGATTATTGATTGAATGATTGAATATGAGAAGGAAGCGCGTGTGTGTCGTGTGTACTGTAGAGGTCAAACATTAGAAAAGGAGATGACGTGGCGACGCCAAATTCACACCCGAGTGTGTAAAGGGTGAGGGCAGCACAGTGTGAAGTTTACGACACATGGGTCGTAAACTTCCTCTTTAAGAAAAGTCACATGAACTTGTGCGTGTTTTATTTTCACATTCAGCGGATTCCCTCCCATGATTCGTTTATTTTTAGATGCGATCGCATATTATTTACAAGCCTGTCGTATCTTTTGCTCGGGTGTGTTCACAGGTGGAAATTGAGGGTATAACATACGCGCACCTTTGTGTTTATTTAAACGCACAGCATTGCAGTGACGTCTGAAAGACCTTTCTAAGATGATAATATATGAACGAGATGATGGCAACCAAAATACTTATAGGAGTCTAATATATATGTTAATATCTCACTGCATGACGAGTCCTAGTGTTAATCATCACATGAATTTGGTTCAAACTAACCACATGCTTTATAATAAAATAGCATTTGACCCACACATTTATTTATTTATTTATTTATTATAAGATTAATTTTAAGATTTAAGGTTCAAAACTCTCTTAATCCCAGAGGGAAATTGCTTCGCTTTGTTAAAGTTGTTTACTGTTCGAAAAAGAAAAGAAAAAAGGAATCACAGTTTACAGCTGTGGTACAAGTGAAATGAAATGACAAATATTACTTATGATAATAGCTAAGAGATGAGTGTTTGACACATTAAACTGATTGAAAGTTACTAATACTAACAATGTATTTTGATTCTTTTTTGATTTCATCTTTGAACAGTTTGCCAGCAAAATGAGATAAAGACCATTGGCAATTTATTATTCGCAGACACACGTAGTTATCTTTAACAACACATTTTTGTTGAAAACCGCTTTCAGTTCTTCTTTAAGACGTTTTGAGACGTCACTAGCACCGGGTTTGCTGCATTTCGGAAACATGATGCAATTCAACATTTACAAAATGAACATTTATGAAAGAGGATTAAGCGAAAAGATAAGACTACAAAACTCAGAAGACTTCTTGTTGCTTTGTATTCAATAAACGATTTCTCACACACACACACACACACACACACACACACACACACACACACACACACACACACACACACACACACACACACACACTCTCTCTCTCTCTCTCTCTAATGGAAACACTGCTCTGTCACGATCCTTTTTAAAGGTAAAATGCAGGTTAATTTGTTTTATTTTTACTTTACAGCAGTGATTCCGTTAGTGTGTCGCTCACGCGAGTGTCATTAACGATGTTCCTTGTTAATTTTTTCCGATACAACAGTCTTTCCGTTAATCTGTGTGTGTGTGTGTGTGTGTATGTGAAAAACTCGAATAAGAGAGGAAGAAGGGTAACTGTGTAAGACGAGAAGAGAGAGGGGTCTGATTTCTCCTCTCCACTTACTTTAGCTTCACACACACACACACACACACACATACAGGATCTGCGCGCATAAATGGAAACGCTTATCTGTCGGGAATTATTTGTATTTTTTTTTTTAAAGTAAAGTGCAGGGTAATTTGCTTCATTTTTTCTTTATATTTTGTATGAATAATTCTTATGTATTGGAGCTGTGGAATTAATAATTTGAGTTTCCAGTATTTCTCATGGGAAAATGTGCTTTGGTTTGCGAGTGTTATGCTTGTGAATTATGCTCGTAATCCAAGGTTCCACTCACTCACTCACTCACTCATCTTCTATACCGTCTTATCCCGTATTCAGGGTCACTGGGACCTAGAGCCAATCCCAGGAGGCTTAGAGCACGAGGCAGGGTTCACCCTGGACAGGGTGCCAATCCAGCGCAGGGCACAAGGTTCCACCGTACTTTGTAATTACAAAAGGAGTTGCGTGTGACACAAAACTCAACACAAGTTCCAAGTTGCAGCCAGTACCTCACTACAAAAGCACAACTAAACAATAAGTTTGCTATATTTTTTTCGAAACTCAAGCAACACTTTTATTTATAGTCAATTGCATAGTTACATGGACACAAACACACCTGCTTTCATTGTGAAAAAACAGTGAGAGGTGAAGTTACAGCGTTTTGAAAAAAAAAAAAAAATCATCCAAAATTCACACTAAAATAACCAAAGCAGTTTTTGCTGTAAAGTTTCACCCTTTGTACTTTTTGACACTCTTTTTAACTCAAAGAATATATATATAAAAAAAAAATATTTTAACAGTTTCTTATAGTGCTTGCATCTTTTGAAAAAAAGTTCCACAATGGAGATATCTCATTTTGCTGTCAGACTTTTCATGCTCTCCAGGCCAGCGGAAGACAGGGGTATTGGATATGTATTTACCCATGAGCACTCTGCAATTCCCCACTCGCCAAGCCTCAAAGCCCTGCCACTTCACACCGTAACCAGGAAAACACTTTGCTCTATCCCTCCGCTCCTCTTTCACCTCTTTATATCGATCATCTTTCATATTACTTATTTATATTCTGAAGTAGAGGTCTGTTGTGGGAATAGACCCAATAGAAAGGTCACAAACACAGCGTGAGCAAGTGGATTTATAGCACATGTGACCGCCAATTAGTCATCTACAGCTTCTTAAATCTCTTAAATACTTCGGGGTTTTATCACCTTGCAAGTTCAACAAGAAAAAGAAGTGAATTTCTTTTAATAAAAACAAAAAACGCTTTCAGTTTCTCACTTGTTAGAATAATCTGAAAGCAAGTTCCCAGTGAAATCAATTCACCGTTATTTGTCTGAATCAGCTCTGTGTGTGTGTGTGTGTGTGTGTGTGTGTGCCGTCACATATCAAGCTTTTTTCCATTTGAATTTCTTTTTTAAACAAAATATCGTGAAACTAAAAATGACTCGAGCGTTACAGAAGTTAATTCCAGATCTTTGTCCTCTCTGTGTGCCGCTGAGAAATCCTGCTGACTGTATAGTACATTTCGAAGACGTGTTTTTCCTGCTGTTGTTTCTCAGTTCTTTCAGAGTCTACTGCTTCTACCCAGATAAACACACCGGTGTAAAATAGCATGAAGCAGCATTACAGCTACAGTACAGCCTTTGACACTTGTGAAATGCTTGTAATTATACTTCAGTATACCGTAGTAACATCTGACAAAACGGATCCGAAAACACTGAAGCAGCAGACTTGGTGGAAATTAATATTTGTGTCATTCTCCAAACTTTTGGCTCCGGCTGCAGATCAGCGACGTAGTGAGTTTCAACCCATCACGCAGCAGACAGAGCAGCGGCTTAACCCCACCTGTCCTTCTGTTTTACCGCGTTATCCCCGCAGGAGATGTGTTCCTAACTGGATTTAAATGATCAAACAGTTTCCTAATGTGTGTGAACGTAAGTCTAGCTGGAAGTTCAGCAAGTGTGACCAGAGCTTCATGGACGGTTACAGGAAGCTCCGCGTTGGCATTCGTCTCCGCTCGAGTTTGACTTCTAATCGCGTATTTCCAGCCGAATCCACTATTCAGAATCCACATCTTTATGACTTTATGTATGTGAGTTCCCAAGAAAGCTTGCGGTTGTATCACGGGCCAGGGGTAGCTCAATGGTTAAGGCATTGGACTACGGTTCGGAAGATCCCAGGTTCAAATCCCACAACCTCTGTTGGGCCCTTGAGCAAGGCCCTTAACCCTCAACTGCTCAGATGTGTAACGAGATAAAAATGTAAGTGGCTCTGGATAAGAGCGTCTGCCAAATGCCTAAATGTAAATAAAGCTTCTTGCTTTCCAACAGCAAGTGCGTAACATTCTGAGGCTCTGATTCACTCTCGGTTTCAATGTGTAGAAACATGTGCAAGCTAGTGATGTCAAGTCCAAATTATGCCGTAAACAGCTTCTCATACGGACACACCCAGCTGGATGCACACACACACACACACACACACATATATTCAAGAAATCGAACAAGCTTTCAAGTCATGAGTCAAAACAGAAGATAACATTAAGGGAGAATAGAGGAAGGACAAAAAGAAGTAAGGTAAAAGGACAGAGAGGGGAAGACAGATATAGAGTCGTGAAAACAGAGAGAAGGAGAAAGGTCAGAACTTCCAGAGAGCCGAGATAGCGCCTTTAGACATCCATATCCTTATTAGAGACAGAGGTCACACTGCCGAAACAGGCAGGATTCTTATACATAGTTGTGTCTTTAAAGAAGATCCTTATTATTGTTTTATTATTGTCTTCGAGGTCATGGATGATTTTAAAAAACGTTAGGTTCAGGAGGTTTTTTATGGCAATAACAAGAGTTATTTTGTCACATATGATCATGACACTTCATTAGGTATACCAGTTTAATGGCCTGTTAAGGCAAATATCTAATCAGCCAATCACACGAATGCATTTGGGAACGTGGACATGTGGACACGGTCAAAACCGTCTTCAAAAGTTCATCAGAATGTGGAAGAAAAGTGACTCAAGTGACTTCGAACGTGGTTTGGTTGTTGATGCTGACGGGCAGGTCTGAGTATTTCTGGAACTGCTGATCTACTGGGATTTTCACACACGCACACACACACACACACACACACACACACACAAATTTTCTAGGGTTTACAGAGAATGGACTGAAAAAGAGAAAATATCCAGTGGGTGAAAATGCTTCGTTGATGTCGAAGGTTAGAGGAGAACCACCAGACTGGTTCAAGCTGATGGAAGGGCATCAATACCATCTTATTACACCTGAAGTGCATTTTTAAATGCACAACACATTGAACAGTAAATCAGATTGACTATAGCTGCAGAATACCACACCATGTGTTGCTCCTGTCAGCTACAGTAACAACAGGAACCTGAGTCTACTCTAATGCTCTAATATTAGACTCACTGTTAATCCTGTATAGCCCATCCCAGGAGAAGAAGGGCATGAGGGTGCCAATCCATTCATCACGGGCAATTTGGGAACATCAAGTAGCCCAATCTGCATTTCTGTGGGAGGAAACCGGAGAAACCCACCAAGCATAGGGAGAACATGCAAACTCCATGAACACAAAGATGGGAATCGAACCTGGACCCTGGAGGTGGAAGGCGACAGTGCTAACCACAAAGCCACCGTGCTTTCTCAATATTAGACAAAAGAAAAAGGACCTGGACTGATGAGGGTCAGATTTTGGCATAAACAACATGTAAGCATGGATCCATCCTGCCTTGTATCAGCGGTGCAGGCTCCTCTGGTGGTCTTAAGCTGTAGGGGAGATCGTCTTTGCACACTTTGCGCCCCCTTAGCACCGACTGAGCATGGCTTGAATGCCACTTGAGTATTGTTTCTGACTGTGTACCATCCCTTTATAACCATCTCATGAAGCTAAAATCATCTCAAACTATTTTCTCGAACATAACAATCAGGTCAGTGCACTCAAATGGCCCCCACAGTCTCCAGATCTCAGTCCAATAGACCACCCTTGGGATGTGATGCAACGGGAGACTTACAGCATGGATGTGCAGCCAACAAATATGCATCAACTGGGTGACGCTTTTGGGTCAATATGGACTCTAAGGAATGTTTCTAGCACCTTGCAGAATCTCCGCCATGAGTCCTGAGTTTAAGGAGGATAGATATACAAGTCACTCTATTCTATCCTGTCAAGAAAAAAAAAAACGCGTGAACGTGTGATTTCATGGTAAGTTAAAAAAAAAAAAAGTGTTGAGCGATGACGTGTGAAGTGTCTGACATGGACAAGTGTAAAACTCATACATTGATTATGAGATTATTTGCATGTGAAACCTTCTGTAAAGGCAGACTTACTGTAGATGCTAGCCTGTTTGGTTTTCATTTTAAATATTAAAAATGTGTCACTGAAAAAAATATTGTTTGCTGGGTAAAAGAGAAAGGGCTTGATTAGCGTGCAGTCTGTTGTGTGTTTTGGTGTCCAATTTAAAGTGTTTGTTCACATAAATAAATGTTAGATGTGTACAGATGTGCTGAATTATTCGGATTTTGCAACACTGTGTTGTGTAACGTTATGCTGTAACTATTTTGAACTGAATTTGACTTGAATGTGAGGAGGATAGAGAAAAGTTCTTGTGGATCTAGTAAACATCTCTCTCTCTCTCTCTCTCTCTTTCTCTCTGACACATGTCAGGTGTGCGTCGTCTCCCAGCTAGTTTTATTTATTCTGACTGATACAGTTTTATTATGCCTTATTCCCTTATTCTGGACGGCTCTGCCTTTCTTTCCACCACTACACGCCAGGTTTGTTTTTACAGCTCAGCAGTTCACCGAACAAGCCCAAAGCGAGGCACAATAACCGCACACTAAGCACGCGCTCAACACACACTGACATGTTTGATGTTGAAGCGGCCAGATGGAGCGCTGGGGAACATCTGGCAACCATTCCTGCTCTGTTCTGCTCTGCTTATGTCATACTGTAAAGGAGTCTTAACACGTGCGCACAAAAACACAGAGCGTATACAGAGTAAGAGTGTGATGGATGGAGAACCGTCGGCCTCTCGGGTCTCGGCAGGGCGGAGTGAAGAATCCAGGCGTTATGCAATCGGACCTGCAGGAGAGCCAAACACGTGCAGAGGTTTAGTTTGAGTTTACTATGCCGTAATCGCTTCTTTACAGCTCACACAATCTGATTACAACTTATTTACAGTCTGAAGCCGACACAGTGATCAGATTCAGCCTTAGACTGGAAGCAGGAGGGAAAAAAAACCACACCACCATACAGCCAATCAGGCAAAGGAGGCATACACACACACACACACACACACCTGTAAATTATATTTGCTGTAATGTTGTAGTGAAATGCCAGTCCAGGCCAGGGGTCATCGAGCCCAGCTGTGGATAGAACAAAGTGTTTCCATAATACTGCAGATGTGCAGACAAACATATTGTAAACAAAAAGGCCTTTAGTTCAGTGACTCTAACTTTATAAACGCAGACCGCTAGCAGATAAAGAAAAGTTTTTTCATTTTTATGTCTATCTATCTCAGGGGTCAATCCATCGCGGGGCACACACACACTCACACAGTACACACACTACAGGTAAATTGGGAATGCCAATTAGTCTAATCTGCATGTCTTTGGACTGTGGGAGGAATCTGAAGCACACAGACCCAATGCGGGAATTAAACCCAGACCCTAGAGGTGCGAGGCGACAGTGCTGACCACTATGCCACTGTGCGCGTCTTACCAAGTTGTTATTTGACTATTTTTTTTAACCTAATGTGTCCTTGCTCTAATCTCTAATCTAGTATCTCATTATTTTGACTTACTAAATCTTAAAATATATAATAATATCTCGTCACTTTAAACACCCTGAATCTTCATTATTTTGACTGAGTTATTCAAAATATTGAGATACTAAGTTTTTTTTTTGTCGGAAATTAGAAATAAAAGTGGAAGCAAGTGCAGAAGAACTGGAGAACGGGGGTTACTTGGCACAGAACACTGAGACTATGAGCAGCACAATATTTAGTGAGCGAGACGCCAGGGCTGTGACATCAGGAGAACACAGGGTCAGTTGTCCCACGCTCTGGGTCGGGTCACGGCCCAAAAAGACACTGTAACCTTTAAATATTCTCCTGGACTAATTTGTTCAAAACAACAAAACATGTTTGTGAAAATGTTTTATAGTACTTGTGAGTCATATAAAAGTGGAAGAAAAGAGAAGAGCTCTTCTGAGATGTGCAAATGGATCATACTGTGTGTGTGTGTGTGTGTGTGTGTGTGTGTGTGTGTCATCGCCAGTCAGTGACCTGTGTGCAGTCCTGGGTGGTGGTGGTGGTGGTGGTGGTGGTGGTTGGGGTTTTGAAGATCATCCTGTTCTCTGCTTGAGTAAGACTCAAGAAGGAGTAAGAGGATGAAGAAGGAGGATTTTTGTTTTTAAGGATATAGATTAGTTATACTCATATTAATGTCTGTGGTTATTATTTAATGAATGAACGCTGACATTTGTTTAGGTGAAGTAATGACAAATTATACACTTTGCAATTCCAGTAATCCAGAGATCTGTGTGGGAGGGGCATATTAACTTGCTCCTGTCAATCAGAGTGGAATTAACCAATCCAGTAGTGTGTCTGTGTGCTCATGGATGTGGAAACACTCTGGATATATGAGATTTAATTAGGAAAAAATAAATAATGTTCAGATTAAGAGAAAAAGAAAGAGTAAAAGTAACTAATAAAGAAAGGTTTGGATTTAAAAATCCAAAAAAACAGAGCAAACAACATTATCTCACTCATTCACTTATCGTCTATACCGCTTAATCCTGTATTCAGGGTCACGGGGACCTGGAGCCTATCCATTCAGAACGATAAGCTTCTAAAAAAGATTCAATACAAGAACATTTCTGGAATTTTCTTTGGGCTCAAACGGTTAAGGCTGTAGGTTTCTGATCGGAAAGTTGGAGGTTCGAGCCCCAACACCGTCAAGTTACCACTGTTGAGCCCCTGACCAATGGCATCAACTCTATCTGCTCAGCTTTTAACTGGGATATATGGGGGGGAAAAAAAAAAAAATATATATATATATACATATATATATATATATATATATATATATATATATATTGTGCTGCAAGGTACAGGTGATGAATAATTAAATCCTATCAATCTAAAGATAAACACTGTTAGAGTTTCACATAAACCTTTCTGTGCTCTATGTAAACACCCCGGCCGTGTTTATCAGTCTGCTTCTTTCTTTCACTCTTTTACTTTACATCAATTTAAAAATCAGTGTATATAAGTTTTACAACATTTCCAATATTATTATTTCCAGTTTTACAGACTGTAAATTTTTTATGCCGTTTTTTATTATTTCCTCAGTGATGGAGAAAACTATAATATAATGCATGCTGTAATTTCTAGAGAAACAGATGGAGGTGTAGGGCATCTGAATTTTTTATACATTTCATACATTTTTTCATCCATCATTCATGAACAGGTTATTACTCAACATCACCTCCATAGAGACTCCTGTCCCAGTGTATTTAAGGACTCCAGGAAGGGACTATTACTGCACCGAGGGGTGGACACATGCTTATCACTCTGTGCGTGTGTGTGTGTGTTTAAAACATTCTGAGGGTTTAAAATACATTTTATATTCATCTCCAGTTTAATGAATATTTGTGATATTTTTCTTGATATTAAGTAAACAAAACCAAACAAATATAAAGAGTATTTCCGCTCCAGAGGAGTTTTCTTCCGTCGCTCCCCTGCTAGCGCAGTTGGTTTGGTCCGGTTCGGAGACGAGAGCGCGCGCGTGTCGGGAGCGCGCGCGGATGGCACGAGTGCGCTGTGCGGGGATTGAGGCGCGCGCAGTGACAGGAGCAGCTCACACACGCGCGCACATACTGTACACACACAGGTAAGTTATAGATTCCATATGATCACATGATTAAACAGAGCGCACGCGCTTTATCTGCGTTAATGAGGCTTTAAGAACTTATATGGGCTTTTAAGTTTATATAGAGAGATGCGCACGTGACAAAGTTTAAAAAACTGGACTTATTTACAGAGTCAGCCAAAAACATTTATGCACACTTCAAAAAAAAAGAAAGACTTATAAGTGTAAAAAAAACGTTAAAATATTTAATACCTAATGTATTGCTATACGTTCTATGATCATAATTATCTAAAAAATAATATACATCATACCTTTTTTTTAATTTCCTGAAGTGTGTATACATTTTTGGGTGACTCTGTACGTATATGTGTGTGTGTGTGCATGTGTGTATTTATGTGTATACAGTGTGTGTGTGTGTGTGTGTGTGTATATACAGTAGGTATATATATGTGTCTGTATATGTATATATTTGTAGCACATGCATGTCTCTCTCTCTCTACACACACACACACACACACACACACACACACACACACACACACACACATGTATATAAGTGTTTATGTGTGTGTGTGTGTTTGTGTGTGTGTGTATGTATGTGTAGCACATGCATGCTCTATGTACTCTGTATGTTACTATTACATAAACACACTGTCCACTATATTAGGAACACTCTTAGGCATGTGTTACTGTCTGAACAGCCAATCATGTGGCAGCATCAAACTTCAGAACAAGGCAAATAAATCTGGGGTAATCTCAGGAATTTAAACAGACTGGTGTGTGAGCAAACAGACAGACAGACAGACAGACAAAATCTGTGTGGGTAGAAATGTCCTGTTGATTAGAGAGCTCAGGGTGAGAATAACCTGACTGGTTCAAGCTTGACGTTAAGGCTGTAGTAACTCGAATGAGTACGCTTTACAATGTAAGGGTGATGAGCAGAACAGCATCTTGCAATACACACACACACACACACACACACACATACACACACACACGCACACACACATCAATCCTTGAGCAGAAAACCACAATAGGTTTCACTGACTGCATTGTCAGTATAGGATAAACATCTGAGGCTACAGTGAACCATACACAGGATCACATGACGTGCTGAATTAACTCAGTTTCAGTACTCTACACACGCCTGATGTATTATGTCATATATATATATATATATATATATATATATATATATATATATTTATATATATATAATTTACTTTGTACAGTCCTGTCATGCATGGGCATCCCATCTAGGTGCGAATTTAAGGACCCTGCATGTAGTGATGGTTCGGATTCACCTCTTATTCAGACCATGATAATCCACTAAGCACACACACACACTCACACACACACACACACACACACACACACACACACACACACACACACACACGCACACAAACGCTCACACTCTCTCACATAAAAACCCCTGTCTTTCTGTCTGTGTATGGGTACAGGTGTGGGTGTGTGTCCGTAAGTGTTCCCTACTATAACTGGCAACACTGAAGCACAATAATGTGACAGGCTTGTTAAGATAAACCTGTATGTGTTTCTCACTACACTGGATCCAGTGTTTGCACGCTTGTGGAGTCGGGATAAACGACTATGAAATTACATTTAGATTACACAAGATGATGATGAAAAATGGTTCAAATGCAGTCGATTACATAAACCTGTCTGTAATAGAGCTTTATATGAGACACTGAGGTAGTGATGTGCAATGAAGCAATGAGATTTAATCTTTACTTCTATTTATGACCGCTGGGTGGCAGCAGTGAGACCTTTACTAGGAACAAGGTTGTGGAATTGACTTTAAAAAGTTTAATACCAGTTAAAAAAAAATTCTGAATAAGTTGATTTGTCTTTTTTTGTGTATATTTTAAAACTATTTTCAGTTTTTAAAACACAACCTATTTCAATATGTTTTGGATTTAAATACGATTTACTTTAATCTCTAATTTGGGTTGCATGAAGAAATTTGCCATGCATGAAATTATTATAAATGACATTATAATACTTACTGTGAGGAATTACTGCACCTGGTGCAAGAAATGAAAAGATATGATCGAGCACAGAAAGAATTATTCCACTTTAGGCAAAGAAAGAAAGACTGAATTATATTTTCACTGCTCGTGTTAAATTCTTTAAAAAAAACTCTTAAAAGCGTAATATGAAGATAATTAATATTTAATAGACATGTCTAGAATATTGAAGAGCAAAATGTAGGAATAAAGGAAATATAAAATTATAAAATGGAAAAGAAAGAATGATGAAAACATAAAAGAGGAGAATAGAAAGAATATGATAAAGATAAGGATTATGGGAAGAGAAAAGAGAAAGTGAGAGAAGCCAAACACTACAGCGTAACAGAAGGGAAAACAGATAAAGGATGGGGAGAGAGAGAGAGAGAGAGAGTTGTAAAAAGAGAAAAGAGCATACAGAGGCTTTTTTTTCGAAAGCAAAAATATTGTTTTTAATTAAATGTTTTTTCCGCCCGATCAGCGCTGGTGTATCTGCACACAGGCGTTAACATGAAGTTGACCCCGAGCTGTAATGCGGTGTGTGTACGTGTGCTGAGTGTGTGTAAGTTAGAGCGGCTTGTTGTTGCTGATGAGAACAGATGCTCCTCTGTTGGCTCTGTTTATAGCGCTGTGACACTTCACTCATTATGCAGATAAACATCCACGCTGACGCCACTGTTCTCCTGAGGACTGAGTACTGATTTACAGAAGATTTTTATAGATATGAAGTTGTCACAAAACAAAAGTGTCTTCATAGACGGATGAGATTTTAGCAGCCGCTCGGTTTGCCGGTTAAAGGACTGTTTTAGCTGCTGTGGAGGTCGAGACGGACATTTTCATGCACTGGTTCCTCTAAATTGGCTCTGCATCTGAATAAATGTGTGTGTGTGTGTGTGTGTGTGTGTGTGCGTGTGTGTAAGAAAGTGATTAATATTTTCGGAGCTGGAAGTCAGGTGATGTAGGGAGTGAGTGGAAAATGATGGATACAATCAGGGAAAGTATTTGAGAAGATTTATAAATAATTCCTGAAGCTTCCTCCTATAAATCATTTCAATAACGTCGTCAAGTTCTGTTATGTGAGAAGCTAAACATGTACGTTTCAGGAGGAGAAACTAACATTCCACTTGTAATGATCATCTAAAAACAATCAACAGCACAAGGTAATGAAAAAAAGAGAAAAGAAATTAAAAGAAGAGTAGGAGAAAGGAACAGGGCAGAAAAAAAAGAAAAGAGAGGAAAAGACAATGGACAAAAGAAAAAGAGAAGAAAATAAAAGAGGAAAAGGAAGAGATGAAATTAAAATGGAAAGGAGACAAAAAAGGATGTGAAACAGGAAAAGTAATAAAGACAAAAAAAGAGAAAGAAAGAGAACCAGACCCTCAAAAGCATAACACCATAAACTGTTTAAAGGAGAAAAGAAAAAAGTGAACAGAAGGAAAGAGAGAGAGAGAGAGAGAGAGAGAGGGAGGGAAGGAAACTAGGGAGAATAAAGGGACGAGACAAAAAGTAAAAATATAGGAGAAAAATGGAGTAAGATACAAAAGAAGAAGAAAACACAAGGAAAAGAGGAGAAGAAAAGAAAATGGGGGAGGGGCAAGGAGAAGGAAAAGTGAAGAGAGAGAGGAAGAGAAGAAAAAGAAAGAGAATAGAAGTTGAGAGAAATTAAAAAAGAAGGGGAATGGGAGAGAATAAGATGAAAAACAAGAAAAAGAAAAAAAAAGACAAAGAAAGTAAAAGGGAAGAACCGAAGGACAAAAAAAAAAAAAACAGGAATAAGAAAACTACGGTGGCCCTGAAGTGCAAAACAAATTAACAAAACGGAAAACAAAATAACAACCAAATAACAAAACCCAAAACCATTTTTAGGGAGGTTTGTTGTTTTTGTTTTTGTTATTTTGTTTTCTGTTTTGTTAATTTGTATTGCACTTCTCGTCCAGTCAGATACAAACCGGAAAAGGTAGGTATAGATTGCGAATGAAATGCTTACCGCTGATTGGACGAGACATCTGTCACTCAAGATATACAGGAAGTACTGTAGTAGCGGTAGATTCGTGTGTGTATGAATGTGCAAACATTATTGTGGTTTCAAATATGGCGTTCTTACGGTGGCCCTGAAGTCAGTTTTGTTAATTTTTTTGCACTTCACGGCCATCATAGTTTAAAGTGAAGCAGAACACACAAGAAACAAAGATAAAGAGACAAGTTCCTACTTCCTGTATATCTTGAGTGACAGATGTCTCGTCCAATCAGCGGTAAGCATTTTATTCGCTAACTATACCTACCTTTTCCGGTTTGTATCGGACTGGCCGAGAAGTGCAAAACAAATTAACAAAACGGAAAACAAATAAACAAATTCAAAATCAAATGAACAAATCCGAAAACAAAATAACAAAACCAAAAAACAAAACAACAAAACAACAAAACTCCCCCTCCCCCAAAAAAATAGTTTGGGTTTTGTTATTTGGTTTTTAATTTGTTTTCCGTTTTGTTATTTGTATTGCACTTTTCGGCCAGTCAGATATTAGTTATTTTGTTTTCCGTTTTGTTAATTTGGTTTTAAATTTGTTACTTTGTTTTGGGTTTTGTTATTTTGTTTTGCACTTCACGGCCACCATATTTATAAATCAAATTTATTCATTAATTCATTATTATGGAATCATCCTTTCACCTGTAGTGTGTTACTGTGTGTGTGTGTGTGTGTGTGTAGTCAAACGGAAATGAAAACAGAGAGGAATGCTAAACGACTGAATGTAAGCATGAGAGAGGAAGAGCCACAGAGTAGAAGAAACCTGACCTCAGCAACTAACGGCAGGAGTGAAAGTGTCTCCTCTGTCTGTTACACCCGAACGTGTTGACGGGACAGACCTGTGTGGAAAACACCCGTCGCTGCACATGTCACTTATTCCATAGATAAAGAACTTTATCAGTTTTCTGGATTTTCCGCCGCGCTCGTGTTGGTCAGTGTGAGCGTCACCGCGCCGTAACTCACATAAACAAGACGGTTTTATTTATCACCGATTCTGCCCTGAAAAGATGCAGGAAATGTCCACTTTTATTGCTAAACGCTGACGCATTCAATCCCACACACACACACACACACACACACACACACACAGAGGATTTTATCGTTTATTTCCTCGGGACATTAGCACATGAATCAGTCATGCTAATCTTTATAGAATGCTATTTGCTAGCCAGAAGTCTTGTCACGCTTCACACTTATCCAATCCATTTGATGTAGCCTCGGTCTGATATTGCCCCGAGTGCAAAAATTCTCCTCATGGGGTCATGAATATTCACGCGACGGTAGTCTATCCTGTTTCAGAGTGTTGCTGGCGCTGCTTTTCATGTGCTAATCAGGCGCTACAGAGCTAACTGGAGGTGGTGCAGTTCTAATAATCTTAGTGTTGAACATGGGATTAGCTATAAAAAAAACAATGAGGTGACACTTTCTCCGAAAAATGTGCCGAGTGAATCAGGAGGAACGGAGGAGCGTGAAGATGAATGTTTTCGCTGGCTAGGTTTAGCATTGGAGGCTGATGAGTCAGCGAAAGTCTCTCAGTATTTTAGTTAGTATTAGTAATGGAGCCTCTCCACTCAGTACAGTGACATTATTTGGAGCAGAAGGGGTTAAGGGTCTTGTTCAAGGGCCCACAATGGCAGCCTGGTGGACCTTCTGGTCAGGAACCCAGAACCTTAAGCCCAACTAAGTGCCACTGCACTATAATGAGAGCTTTTCTACATCAGGATCAGATAAACCTTGTGTTATCTTCTACAGGAACATGTCCACTAATTGTGAGTGGAGAAGTGAAGACAACAGGATTGGTCTTTTTATAGGACAGCTAGTGTGTTATTATACGCATCACCAGAGCGGTAAAGTTATCGTTAGCCTTTCAGCTGCTCCTTTTTTTATAATAATAATAATAATAATAATAATAATTGGTTAAAGATGTACAGAGATTTATTTCTTTACCGATTACTAGCCTGTTGATTGCTACAGATTTCTTGATTCAATGAAAATGTAAATTAATATGTCCTATTAATATGATGTCATCCTCGTTAATATTGATAATAAATATATAAATCCTTTTCTGAGCTCCATTTTTTTAAGCACCAACGAATCCCAACGCAATGACTGATGGGAATTTTTTCATTCCTTTTTTCCAGTGATGTGACGACCTGTTGTTCAGTTCCATCGCACTTCCCTTTGAAACTTTGTGGTTTGATTCAGGGTGTGAGGTCGATTCCCGCCTTGAGTCTTGGTGCGTGGTTGGTGCTTGGTGCGTTTCCTCCCACAGTCTAAAGACATGCAGATTAGACTAATTGCAATTCCCAATTGCTCATAGTGTGTGTGTGTGTGTGTGTGTGTGTGTGTGCCATGCGATGGATTGGCACCCTGTCCAATGTGCACCAGCCTCGAGCCCTAAGTGTCCTGGGATGGGCTCCAGGCCCCCTGTAACCCTGTACACAGGATAAAACGATGAGTGAGTTGGTTAAACTTGTTGCGCTCCCTGAAGTTTTACAGTAGACTTTATTATAACTGTATTTTACATTATAATCCCCGCCGTGTCACACTAGCCAAACAGTACGTCCCTTTACAGGCGCAGTATAATTTGCAAATACTGTAACTTTTTTCCTGGAAATCTCAACCAATATAAAAATTAAAACTGTGTAAAACTTCCAGTTGAGGTCTTTTCTTATTTTAGTCATAAACCATGTTTTTTTAATTATTTTTTTTATTGTAACATCATCCATCATTGCTTAGACAGGTAGACAAACATACTCTCATTTTTTGTGGAAAAGTCTGTGTGAAGGATTTGAGAGCGTGATTAATGTTTTGGTGGTTAAAGTGGGAAAGGAACAAATCAATCGCAGGTCTGTTAGGGACGGCTGGCTGGTGCAGGTACACCTCTCTGGGTGCAGACCGTGTGTATTTATCATTAATCAGACCCATGACCAGGCTGTGTTTACAGATCATTAATTCAGTGTCCGCTGGAACGCACCTTCATCGCCATCTACTCTCTCACTCACTCACTCACTCCAAACCTCTATACCGCTTAATCCTGGGTCGCGGGGACCTGGAGCCTATCCCAGGAGGCTTAGGGCACCAGGCGGGGTACACCCTGGACTGGGTGCCTATTTATCGCAGGACACACACACACACACACACACACACATGCACTACAGGTAATTTGGGAACGCCAATTAGCCTTATCTACATGTCTTTGGACTGTGGGAGGAAACCGGAGCACCCGGAGGGAACCCACCAAGCACAGGGAGATGAAGGGGTGTATTATTTTGGTAGGTAGCGTCCTGTGTAGAGGCAATGCCGAACACCCATAATGCACTTTGATAAGGATGGGGAGTAGGAAGAAATTTCTGCCAGTGTTATATGTGTGGAGGTCTCTACAGAGCCTCTCTTTCACTGACTTCACTTTATGGTCAGAAGCACACTAGGACCTCTGTGTGTGTACGTGTGTGTGTGTGTGTGTGTGTGAGAGAGAGAGAGAGAGAGAGAAAGAGAGATATTTAGGGTCTGCGGTCAGAAAGTGGAGACACTTTTTTATATTAATGGTATTTCAGGTTCAGAAAAGCCAACGTGTGTGTGTGTGTATTGGTGAGAAAGACATAAAGCCACAGCTGACCTCTCAAGGCCACGCCCACATCACTGTGATTGACAGGCTTCAATCTGTGGAACTGTAATAGAAACACTGGATAACTGTTTATAAAGAGCGATGGAAAAAGACTGTGTGTGTGTGTGTGTGTAAGATTGATAGTGCGAGTAGAGTGTGAGTTTACCTAAATGTTGTTACAGTAAATTGTGTGTGTGTGTGTGTGTGTGTGTGTGTGTGTGGATAGAGAGAGGGGTGGTGTGTGAGTAACAGGGTGAGCATTGTGTGAAGGGGAACCCAATGAAAGAACACATGGATATGTTTTTCCATGGCATATGTTGACGCTCTGTGTGTGTGTGTGTGTGTGTGTGTGTGTTTCTTTGCATGTTTTGGCATAATGCGTTCTTCCTATTTCCTCCATGTATACAGTATGTGTTTGTATTTCTGTGTGTGTGTGTGTGTGTGTGTGTGTGTAGCGTAAACGCCTGCCATGTGCTGACTGCGCTGTCATACACCAAAGAAAAAAACACACCTGAACAGTCCATCATCACCAGGGGTTGCCGTGAGAGTAACGTGTCAGTAAAGAACTTCTCGCTCACCTTTTAGGAAGCGCTTTATCCCGATTGGGTCTGGTGCTGATCCGACTCCTATTTCAGAATTGCCAGTCTTTGTCAATAGCAGCTGTGTCAATATTTTATGTGTTAATAATCGACCCAACCACTGGGTTAAGAGGAGTGAACGTTAGCGCCTTCAGCCAGTGAGTCAGCTTGGAATCAGTCGTCTTCTGTGGACCTGGAACTTATCCTTGCATGAGACACCGGTCCGTCTCAGGACGCCACACAGACACACATTCTCCTCTTTCAGAGTGTCCACCAGTGGGCATGTTTTAGAGGATGCGGCCAAACCGCGCACTATACAGAACTTGGAAACGGTGGAAACTCACACACAACTTAGAATCAAAACAGAGTTTTATACTTTTATAGTTGACGCACCCCCCAAAAAACTAAACAGTACTTTTCCTTGTGAGGTGGAACCCTAAAGCATACACCTTCCTAGACATCCTGTACGTGTAGAATGTTTCTTTTCTTTTTTCTTGGAAACATGAACTTTAGTTGCACTTTTTCACTGGCTGCTTTCCTCATAGCCTCACTTTTGCGATTTCTTTAGAGCGGTAAGCGAAGCTCGGTATGGTGCAGCTCAGTGGATTAAGGTTCAGAAGGTCTCCGGTTCAAACCCCATGACCAGCCAGTTGCCCTTGTGGAGACCTTGAGCCAGGCCTTTAACTCTCAACTGCTCTAGATAGATGGCGTCGATGTAAAAAACAAACTTGACCCATAGAAATCATAATCCTCTCATGAAGGGGTGCTACTGTAAATCACCTCTCTGGTTTTTACATTTTTTTTAAATAAAGAACATCAGGTGGTGTGAGGGAGACAGTTTGTTTTTAGTCATTAAACATGTTCGCTAGAACATACAGTGCCACTTGCATGTCAATCTCATAACGCTTACAATCTTCTCTCTCATTTGCTCTAACGTTACACACATCGCCCTTCGCCCTCGCCCACCCACGCTCGCTGAGATTCTGCCTCTGAAGCATGTTGTCGAGCGCTCCTGAGGAAGATGAATTATGCCTTGACTTTGGGCTGGAAAGGTTAGCGAAATGCCATAACGCCAGACTACTCCTGTCCTCCGCTTCGTCGCATCCATGTCGTATTTTAATGATGCGTGGTGAGGGATGTATGCGCGTAATTGCCATCATGTTTATGCTGCCTGCTGGGTCAGCCTGGCCTTCTCGCTCCTGTGTGTGTGTTTTTTTTCCCCCCGTTTTTCGGATGAAGACTGGCATCTCATTCTGTTGCTCGGACATGGACTAAGTGACGCTGCGACATGGCTTTTAGTGCAACTGGAACATCGATTTCACATTGAGATTCAATTTATTATGGAAGCAGTATCTGCAGTATTTTTTACTTTGAATGACAGAAGCGTTTACATCCCAGACACATAAACTACAGTTGCTTTTTACATACGCTTCCTAAAACCAGGACACTAACAGCAAACTTTATCTGCCTTTTGAATTTACTGTCTGACACTTTTTCTGGCTCTCTATAATGAGCTCTTTGCATTTAGTCCTATATATATATTTTTTTTTTTTAACTTTCTTTTTTGTGGTTGAGGCTGAAAAGACAAGCGGGTAAATGTTTGGAGATTCTTGCTCCACAGATCCTGTCGCTTTCGCCATACTGTATGTCCTCCCTTACATGCCTTGCAGTAGAACATCCCAGGGTTGTACCCAGACACCCAAGTTTCGTCAGCGGTAATGATCCTTGACATGAAGGACGGCTCATCCATGGCACGCTGACGGAGTTCTTGGCATATTTGCCCAGTTTTCCCGCAAAATTTCATGTTCGCTCTTTGATGAAATAGCAGACGAGGTAACGCACATGGTGGGAATAGCACCAGTTGCACAGCTCCAGAATGATGTCTTTTGGCACACTGACTTATGAAGGTGCGACTGTGCGTGCAGTCTTGTGCGACCATCTGCTGCCTACTCAAAACTTCTTGATACCACCTCGGAAAATCATCTTACACTTGGGTTTCCACGCGGATTGTCCTGCAAAACACCGAATCGTCCCATAATTGGAAGCTTAAAGCCATGTTCCATATTAAACCTATACGGGACGTGCATTGTTCAGTATTTTTGAGAATGCATTTAATGAAATTAGATTAAGGTTAAAAGACTGCTTAGACATTTTAACTTGCTTGTGATAGAAGGAAAATGATCACTGGGTAGAAAGAAACCCGTCCTCTCCCCCAGGGGGTTGGGGCGACACTGAGAGCATGGAAATAAAATAAAAGTTCAGAACGATGATGACATTTGTGCAGTCGGTTTCCGTGTCAGTTCATTCTTAATAATGTGAATATAAACACTGTAGTGTAGAGTTTCACAGGCACATTTCATTCTTCTGCTTTGTGTGAAGGATATATAACCAGTCTACACACCCCAAGGGGAAATGGTTTAGTCTTGACTTTAATTAGTTTAATTGTGTTAATATGTCCTGATGCTTGTCGAATAAAAAACAAAAAAAAGGTCAAAGCTATTAGGTGGCAGAGAAGAAGGAAAGAAAAGGAAAGAACGGGGCAGAAGATAAAGGAATGTCACCTCTTAGTGAGTATAATATAATGCATGTAGTAAAATAAGCTCGTACATCCCTCATGTTTAACCTGCGTTACTGTGGGGAGTTTGCCCGGGGCACCACACACACCAGAGACACTGCCCGGGGGGGGGGACTGATGTGGCACAGTGCCAGGGCAAACCATTACAGCAAAAGCCAAGACTTAGAACTTAAAGCTGTGCAATCAGGCAAATCAGTCTGCAATAATTAAAAGGCGCACTGTGATTATTTTTATTGCATATGCAAAACTTAACGAGCACCAAATGAGTCACAAATAATATTTACGGTTTTATTTATAATAATACATACATACATGCTATATACAGCCTTTACTGATACTTTAAACAGCTTATCGTGTACATATGTGATAGACTGAGACAATAATATATGAAGGACGTTCAAATCAATCAGAGACTTATGATGAAATTTCCCGTGAACGAACACACACACACACACACACACACACACACACACACACACACACACACACACACACACACACACACAAAGCAGCACTCGTCCCTTATTTATAAAAATGTTAAATAATTATATGTAGTCAGTTTACTTCAACCGCTGACTGAACTTCCACCATTTCCACGAACTCTACCAAAGCAAACAAACTTCATTCGTTGAATATAAATGCAGATATTCTGTTCCAGCCACCCAAAAATATTACCAGTTTCCAACAGTATAATCCTATTTTTGCATATAAAAACATTTCGATAAAGATAAGTAAATGAAGTTAATGAGATAAATAGACAATAATATGTGATAAATAGACAATAAAATGAGATAAATAGACAATAAACCACACTTAACCTTAATTTATGATTCCTCTTGGCACCGGAAAGTGACTGAAAGCGGCTCTGTTTTCTTCTTGCTACCGTCCTAACAGTCATGTGATCCAATATTATAGTCCTAAATATCGCGAAAAAAGTACAAAAAAAAAAAGTTTATTGCTTCGCGTAGCCTTCCACTGATGTAAACAAGTTTTAAACGGCTCAACGTTGGTTCGGCTCAATTCGTTCGAAAATTGGTAAATGCTTCGTATGTCAATGTTAATTTCTTGCAAAGATTCAGTTCTTAGGTCGAAGGTAGCACTCTATTACATTACAACTGTAGACAAATGTGTACTTCCAAAGTATCGAAAGTCACAATATGCTTTTGATGTGGAACATCTGCTAAGTTTTGTACACTTTTTCTGTAAACAGGTTTTTTAAATGGTTTAAAGTTAGAGCCAGTTGTGCCCTCAGGTCTTCTGGACACACACACACACACACAAACACACACACACACACACACACACACACACACACACACACACACACACACACTCACACACTCACACACACACACAAACACACACACACACACACACACACACACACACACACACACACACACACACACACACACACACACACACACACACACACTCTCTTCTATGTGTTTCTTTTCATGCAGGAAAGTTTTGAATGCTGCAACTCAGTGAGCTTTTTAGACCAAGACGTAATTACTGGATTGAAAGGAAAAACTAAAAATTGATGAAACGTCATCTTTCAAAGTTCTCCGCGAGTTGTGTTTGAAGTGCTTAGTGGTGAGAGAACAAGTTCTTCTTCATGTTTGCCCCACAGTCAGCAGGAAAACATCTGAGGCTGATCATCTGTTACACTACGTCTCTGCCTCTTCCTGTTGAAGTACGCAGCTCTTGGCCGTGTTTATCCATGAAGAGGAAACAGCAGATATTCAGTCTCTCTGTGCTCTGAAACGTTTTAGTTTGTGAAATTAGGTTACTGAAAATGAAACTTATTAAAAAAGGAGGTGTTTAAAAAAAAATCCCAAATTAGGATTCCCCCTTGAGTAATGTTTAGAAATGGTCTGATGAGTCTGGTTACATGCCAAAAACATTCTGCAAATCAAACTGAGCCCTTAGCGTAATTGTGGCAGCTCATTATAAACTGAATTGTTTTGGTGCCACAAGCAATCTATTTATGCTAATCAATGTAAAACAATCGTAGCACCAAAATTCGTGTGCTACACGCTACACTGCAGAAGCGCGCGGATTAGCTCTGTACACTAGCTGCACTTTATTTGATTTTGGTCCCAAATACCTGTTTTTTTTTTTCTTTTTTTCCGAAATGATCCGTTTTGACCCGTTCATCCCCGAGCATCATTAATGCATTCATCAGAACTGTATGTAATGTACTGAAGAACAAACCCAGTTCCTAAGTGTCTTTGTCCTACAAACCGCTCTGTCATACGCCATCGTGCCGTCCTCCGTCTCGTCTGATACACATGTGGGGTCACATGTACACCATCTGGTGCTAACGGCTTAGCAGCTTGTACATTTTGACTTGAAACTATGCTGGAAATAGAGTCCTGTCTTCTGTCTCAGTTAGTGTGTGTGTGATGTACATCATACAGAACATTGTGTTCTTGTGAAACACAACAACGGGCCGCAGCGGTGTCTGCTAGCTTGGAGTGGTCATTCTTTTCTTAACATTTATAAGCTAGCCTTGTTCCTCTAGTTATCTCTGTTTCCGTCTGCACCCCTGCTCCGTCTGCTTGGCGGCTCAGTAAATCAATACACCTCGCTCATTCCTTCTGCTGTGGCAGGGTCTCCTCCATGTAGCTGACTTGTGCACCTGTGACTCCATGTACTTCTTATCTCTCTACATGTAGAAATGTTCACTTTGTTGTAATTTATTTTTTAACAGCATCTACGTGATAAAATTAATAGTGTTTACACATTTATACACCCACATGGTTCTGATGCTAAAAAGTGTGTCAAAAGTGAAATTTTGTAAATATGCCTACACATTTATATTTTTAGCAGGTGAAAAGAAACACATTTGTTAAATACAATTTTGTGCCCTTCTATGTAATGCCTTTAATGTTCTTCACTTAAAATCATTCAATGATCCTAATTGTCTAGGATTCAGATGAAACTTGGCCAATTTAGATTTCACATGAAAAGACATAAACCTGAAAAAGTGTATTATTCTAAAATGCTAAATTGTTAAGATATTGCAACATGAATTTGATGTGGTTACGGACACTACATATTCTTTGGTGAAAAAATCCTTAATATTGCATGGAATGCTTTAATGTAAGGGATAGGGCTAAAACGATTCCTTGAGTAATTCATTTACAAAAAATGATCGAGGCAGTTTAGTTCTGAAGGTTAAGTTGCACAATTTAGTGTTTTTGTATAATTATTTATTTTAATGTACGCTTTAGTTTTTTTTTGATACTTAAAGTCATTTGAAATGAGTTTTTTTAGTTTTTGCATCTGCAAAAAGCTTTAAAATAAAAAACTTTAATGCTCTTAATTCATCTCAGTCAACTTTAAGCTATTCCTTGTATTATGAATAATGACTGTGTTGATTTTTGATAAAATGCTGTATGCATCTAAAAAATAAACGTTGATTTTTCTAAAAATAAAACCAATTAATCTTTGTTTCTCTTATATATTATACATTGTGGTTTAATTAAGCAAAAGTAAATTTTATCCGATTACTCGATTAATCGATTACATTTTTGTTAGAATACTCGATTACTAAAATATTCGATAGCTACAGCCCTAGTAAGGAACAGTTTTTACAGATCATATGCTTCTTCAAGCTTACACCAATTTAAGTATTAACACTCATAAATAAATATGGATAATTTTCATTTAAAATGATTATTATTTGAAGTGGGACAATATAAAAAAAAGCCAAATTGTTGAAAAAATAAAATCATCTCTCCAAACCGGCTAAAGATAGCAACGTGTATTTTTTTTAGGGAAGCGAGATTGGTCACTTCCATCTTACATAAACTTACTGTATTATATGTATACCATAAAATGAAATATAAAATCAGCCAATAGTGTTTGGAGGACATTATTATCCAAAGCAGACTTACAGATGGGCTTTGTAGTGTCTATCCAAACCACAGCCTCATGTTGGTTGGGGGTCAGAGACCGAGAGTACCATCTGTTTGAAAACCAGGCTGGAAAGTTTCATACAGCGTGAAAAGAAAACCTGTTTGAAGGATGAAATATTTGTTTTTTTCTTAAATAGATAGAGAGATGGATTAACACGACATCTGGTGGAGGGTAGAGGCGTTTTTTACTTTGATGTGAATGTGAGTGCTCAGATGATATGAAGCATGTCGACTCTTGGTGTTTTTTTGATATAAAATGTGTGAACTCCTCCAGGCTCCTGTCTTCCCCTTGGATCTGACATTAACATGTTAACTCTGCCACCTTATCTCTCTCTCTCTCTCTCTCTCTCTCTCTCTCTCTTTCTCTCTCTCTCCCTTTCTTGTGGTTACGCTTCCTGGTTTGTCTTCGGATGAACATCTGTACAACGTTCACTCTCCGTTCTCCCGGATCTACCAGGACATGTTAAGATGGTTTATGTCCTTTAATTAAACCTGATGAGGTGCATTTTTTTCTTAATAACAATGAAAAGAACTTTCAATGCTCTGTCACATGTCAGATGTAGTTAACACCAGGCGTTTGGACAAACAAATAATAAACAGAGAACTTTCTCGTCTTCGACTGTGGCTCTCCTGACATTAGCTGTGGGTTAAAGGCAAATACTCAAGGTCCCAAGTGGCAACTTGGTGGTGCTGGGGTTTGAACCTGGAACCTCCGAAACAGAAGCTGAACACCTTAACCACTGAGCGACCCCAGTCCCATATATAAGTTCATTCATCTTCAAATTTTAAAACTCATTTAATAGCAAAAATCAAGCACTTACAGCAGTGTTTGTTCATCGATCCTTAGCACAAACTGTATCAGAAATGGACAAACCCTCCGTGACATCACCCACATGTTTTATTTTTCTTTTCATCCTTCTCATTTTTGATTTTTTTTTTCTATTTTAGTCATATCCAGGTCCCACCTGTCATAAGGACACTCTCCCATCAAGGCTACAACCGAGAGGCCAACAGCCGCTTAAATCCTGGATAAACCATCAATGGGCCTTTGGCTGGAATAACCTGAGCTTCTCTTGGTTAGCACACTTTAAATTCAAATTCAAATCAAATTTAATTTGTCAGATACACAGTACGATATGCAGTGAAATGCTTAATTCTTCACATATCCCAACTTCTTGTTGGTAGGCAGGGGTCAGAGCACATGGTCAGCCATTTCTACAGCGCCCCTGGAGCAGACAGGGTTAAGGGCCTTGCTCAAGGGCCCACAGCGGCAACCTGGCGGAGCTGGGGCTCGAACCGCTGAGCTTCCGTAACTCAGAGCCTTAACACACTGAGCCACCAGTGCCCCACTCACTCACCATGAAAAACAAAAGAAAAGAAAACTCAAGCAGATGGTCTGTGAGTACAGTTACTACACAGCAAGCCGTATTATTTCTAAAATAAGAGTAAGAATGCTCTACAGAGTTCACACAGCTGAGAAGCTGGTTGATTGAAGTGAGGCTTGAAGTGAGATTTACCCCTGCAATTCAGCTGTCACTCAAATTGGCCACACCCCTGATTATGCATACGTTTAAGGATTAGTGTAAGTTTAATTTGAACTGATTTACAGGAATGTGAACTCTAGCTGCGGAGACCCAAACTGTTGGAATTCTCACATGGGTATCGAGTCACTTTTGGAGCCAGCTCCTAGTGGTCTTCTAAGTTTTCAATCAAATTAAGTTTTATTAGTTTTAATTTAGTTTTATTTAATATATAACACTTTTAACGATGGTGACTGTCTCAAAGCAGCTTCACAAAATTAAAAGAAAATTATGGAAATGTGTAGGAGAAAGTAAAAATGTATAGATCATAGTGAGCGATGAAAAACTCCCTGAGATGGCAATAGGAAGAAACCTTGAGAGGAACCAGAGTCAAGAGTAAACCCATCCCCATCTGGGTGATAACGGGTAGCAGGAATTTGTTTTTGCGGACATACTGTGGACGGCAGCTGGAAGTTCAACGTAACTAAAGAAGTTAACATGAAGTTCAGTTCAGTTCGGCACCAGCATGGCACCAGGAGGAATCAGACGGGGGTCTGGATCGCTGGGAGCTCAGGAGCAGCATGTGTAGCTCCAAACCATCATGAAGCAGAATCCAGCTGGAGCTGGTCCTTCTCTGGAGGCCTCAGGATCCTACTTGATGCTAAGTAACTGCCTGGTCAACGTTGCCGTGGTTTCATTTTGACTACTAGTTTGTTTAGAAATACTTCCAACTTAACTTTTTAGAAAGGTAGACCTCAAATGAAAATAATAATGTAGACAGACCTAAACAGCTGCAGGTACCGGTCCAGACAGCGACACGGTGTTCCCCTTCTCCTCCCGTGGAGCCGTGATAGTCAGCTTGCTCTTCAGGCAGACGGGAACTCTGTTTCCAGAAGCCTGGAGAAAATGAAAAGAGATGATGAAACATGAAGATAGGAGTTTGTGGCATGATCTTTTAATGCCTCCGCTCTGTGATACGACCTGGACCGCCCTTGTGCTCGTCTCATTTCCAGCAGTCTAACACTCCATTTATTCGGTTCTCTCTCTTCTACGTCTGAAGGGAAAAGAGTTCCTTCCTTCCTTTTTCCCTTTGTGGTGCCTCAGGGCTTTTTGGTTGCAGTGTGAGATAAAGTCTGGTGCTACGAGGCACTCTGGCATACTTTTATAGATTTGTTATTAAGATTCGCTCTTCTCAGTGTCTAGGTGTATCCTGGAATCTGAGTACATTAATAGACATCACGTTATTTTATACGCTATATAAAATGATTATTTTTAACATTTTTACAGTCGCTGATTTATTTACCGTCTCTGCACAGCTCGTAAATCTGTGGAAATGAGACGCGCGATGTGAGACGCGCGATGTGAGACTCGGGCGTGTTGTCGAGACGGCGAAGTGAGCCGAGTCTGTGTGAACGTACCGCATGCTCGCCGGCGCTTTTCACAGATCTTAAAACAAACCTGTTTACTCCGCCAAATATGTTTCTTTCCACGTCTCGGTGTGATTAAGACGTTACTCGTGGAGACTCATGAGTGTGTGTGTGTGTGTGTGTGTGTGTTTACTAACACTTTTTTCTCACTTTATGGTTGAAAGAGTAGTATGGAGAATCAAAGGATTTATAAGTGAGTGAGTGACAGGCTCATGTGTGTGTGTGTGTGTGTGTGGGTGGGTGTGTGTGTGTGTGTGTGTGTGTGTGTGTGAGAAAGAGAAAAACAAGGTCAGCCAAGGATTTCACAGGACATGCACAAGGATTTCAGTTGTACTTGTAGCTAATGAGCAAGCAAAGGTCTCACTCACCGAGAACACACACACACACACACACACACACACACACACACACACACACACACATACACGCTTATTGTGTCTGACAGCTGTACCCAGAATAATCACAGGAATTTTAACCAGTTTTATGCCAAAGGCAATAAAGTTTTTAGTTCAATAGTAAAGGGGGCGTGGCCTCTGAGCATGTCCTGTTTAGGAGAAGGGGGCGTGGCCTCTGTGCATGTGTTGTCAGTTTATGGGAAGGAGGTCTCTGTTTAAGAGAAGGGGGCGTGGCCTCTGTTATGTGATGTTCAAGAGAAGGGGCGTGGCCTCTGTTCATGTCATGCTCAAGAGAAGGGGCGTGGCCTCTGTTCATGTCATGCTCAAGAGAAGGGGGCGTGGCCTCTGTGCATGCCATGCTCAAGGGAAGGGGGCGTGGCCTCTGTGCATGTCATGTTTAAGTTAAGGAGGCGTGGCCTTTGTTTATGTGATGTCCAAGAGAAGGGGGCGTGGCCTATGTGCAAATAGGGGTGCAAATTAGATGTCATGCTAAAGAGAAGGGGGCGTGGCCTCTGTGCATGTCATGTTCAAGAGAAGGGGGCGTGACCTCTGTGCATGTCATGTTCAGGAGAAGGAGGCGTGGCCTCTGTGCATGTCATGTTCAAGAGAAGGAGGCGTGGCCTCTGTGCATGTCATGTTCAAGAGAAGGGGGCGTGGCATGTGGCTATAAATACCTTCATTTGGATATTAAAATAAGCATCATATAATCTCCAAAAAAGGCCCCTTTTTTGTGCACAATATTCACACACACACACACACACACACACACACACACACACACACACACACACACACAGTTTGTCTGTATTCATTAACAAATCCCCGGAGACCCCTGACTCCCCTTCACACTAAAAAGTTAACATTTAGTTTTTTGAGACTTACTGCTTGAGTGAACACACCACACACATGCATACACGCACACATGCACACACACACACACACACACACACACACACACACATGCACACACACACACATGCACAAGGCAGAGTGAAATATCTCCATCTCTCTCTCTCGGCTCCTCTCTCTCTCTCTCTCCCCTACAGAGGTGTTGATGTGTGCTGGACGCTGTCCACTAGATCGAGTCCATGCTGACGCTCGGCTGGTGAGTCCACTGTTTTGTTTTTTCTCATTCATCTGTTCAGTTTTCCCTCCTTTTCCTTCTCTCATCTGTTTCTCCTGCTTTCAGATTCTCTGCCGCCTTTTACCTCTTTGTATCTGTCACAAGCTTCTTTTGATGCCTTGCTTTCTTCCTCAGTTAGATGAATGCCCCCCCATCTCTTACACACACACACACACACACACACACACAATCTCTCTCTTTTCTCTCTCTCTCTCTGTGTTTATGTAGACTGGTCTCTGGCTCTTCCCTATTGTGTCTGGCTCTCTTTGTTCTCTCCTCTGTGAGTGTGTGAGTGTGTGTGTGTGTGTGTCCATTTGGATGGTGTGAATGTGTGTGTTTGAATAGACAGAAATAATGTTTAAGAATGAATCAGTGTTGTCCCTGTGCTCACACAGCGCTCTCTCTCTCTCTCTCTAAACTGTAAATCTGATTAATACTTAATTTAATTGAATCAGTTCTCACATTACTCAAGCATAAAGCATCCTACGGTATATTATATCTCATCAAAGATGCTAAACTTTACTCTGATAGTTGACTATTTATTAAATATGCAAGGTTTTTCTACCTCTGTACACGTGCACAGAAAAATGGAGAAAGTAAAAATAAAAGCCTGTTTCTATCTCGGGGTCGGGATACAGTGCACCTTATTGTTTAATTCGCAACCAGAAAAACTCCCAAATGAACAATTTCTCGGAAAAGTGATGCGAGAGTGACTCATTACGTCTCTTCAATAGCACTATTCATCAGACAAGTAAATAAACATAACCGAATGGATGTAAAATTACTATAGGGACATACAGTAAGTCACATTCCTCAGCACGACTCGCGTAATTAAACGAATCACGGTGACGTTATTACAAACTAATGACGTGGATATGTAAATGAATAGTTTTGCAAATTAAAGTGAGATGATCTGTGATTAATTGGTATAGTCCCAGGGACCCAGGTTTTATGAACACTTCTGGTTTGAGTCCCGTCAGTTAACCGATTGGTTCTGATTTGTTCACTGATTCTGTTGTGTGACGAGCAGCCTGATCACATGGCTCTCTACAAGTTTATTTTAATTCACTCCATGTTTAAAAGAATTCTTCTTGGTTACGACTGAGACGGACCAAAACGACTGATTTGCTAAATGACAAAAGGCGAATCTCAGCCAGGACCGAAGGATTCAGTGACTCAACTGATTTGCTAAATGACTGTGTCCGTAACCTTGGATATAATTTAAAAGCTTTGCTGACTCAGCTGATTCACTGAGCGTTATAATGTAGGAGAGACTCTCGGTTATGATGACATCAAGAGAGATCAACTGATTTGCTAAATGAAAGCAGCCCAGGGTAACTCAGGTGGGAGAATCTGTTAGTCTATTAGATCTGGACTCCACAAATCTGACCTTTATGGAAGAGTGTTATGAAGAAAGCCATTGTTGAACGAAAGCCATAGGAAGTTCTGTTTCCAGTTTCCATGTGGGGGACACAGCAGACATGTGGAAAAAGGTGCTCTGGTCAGATGAGAACAAAATTGAACTTTTTGGCCCAAATGCAAAACTAGCAACGTGAAACATGGGGGCGGCGGCATCATGTTGTGAGGATGCCTTTCTTCAGCAGGGGCGGGGAAGCTGGTCAGAAGATGGATGGAGCCAAATACAAAGCAATCTTAGAAGAAAACCTGTTAGAGTCTGTAAAACAAATTGTGATTAAGGGGGAAAGTTTCACCTTCCAGCAGGACAAAGACCCCAAACATACACCCAGAGCTACAGTGGAATGGTTTAGATCAAAGCCTACTCATGTGTTAAAACGGCCTAGTCAAAGTCCAGACCTAAATCCAATTGAGAATCTTCTGGCAAGACTAGAAAACTGCCGTTCACCAACACTGTCCATCCGATCTGACTGAGCTTGAGCTAGATGTGCAAAGCCAAAGACTTGCAGCTGTATACTTCTACAAACGTCATTGTAATTCTCTGAACGTCATTTATAATTCTCCTTCCTCCACTTTGTGTCACATAAAATCTCAATAAAATACATTTACGTTTGTATTTGTAACGTGACACAATGTGGAAAAGTTCAATGGCTGTGAAGACTTTTACATGGTACTGTAATATTTCATTAATGATGTGCTGCTGGTACAGAGAGAACACTTTACCTTCAACGCTTGGTTAATAGATTACAATGCCTCCCCCATCCCGGTGTTGTATAACTCTGGTTTAACCTCGTGCTTCCGTGCTTGCGACCCTGTATACACGCTTATGCGGTATAGACAATAAGTCAGTGAGTAAAATATCCCTTATAAAATGGAAATCATTATTTGAGGACTTTAGGCTGAATAGCTGCATTTGGCTTCGTAAATGTAAAAATAAGTATTTGTGTAGAACCACTTTCTTTAGCTAACGTTCACCGAAATTTCTGAGCATACCCTGAACACAACACCTAGAATCTACGGAGAGAGAATGGTCGTGTATTGTAGTTGTAGAAAAGTTCTTAGTAATTTGTAGCTTTAATTCCAAAACCTTAAGCTGATTAAAAGTGCTTCATATTGAACTGCTTTTATGTAAGTCCTGCCAGTGTGTGGGCTTCAGACATCATCAGGCATTTGGATCTTCAGATGTGTCATGTAGAGCCAAACTTGGATCGTTTCTTTTAAATGCACAGAAGACATCGCAAATATGCAGTAGCAAGAAAAAGTAAGTGAACCCTTCTGTAATTTCATGGTTTTCTACATAAATTTGATCTTCATCTAAGCCAAGAGTATTGACAAATATAATGTGCCTAAAATAATAACACAAAAGAAATTGGATCTTGTATGTCTTTATTTATAACAACCATAAGAACCTCATAGTGCGAGTGGAAAAAGTGTGTGAATCCTTGAGTTAATGACCTTAAAAAGCAAACTGGAGTCAGGTGTTAGCATACCGGAGTTTGGAGATGAGGACTAGACATGCTCTACTCTATACTCTGGACCACACTGGATAAAAAACTCAATTTTTTTTTTATTCCGCACAAGAAGAATACACTAATGTGAGCCCTGCCACGCCAGCAAGAGCTTTCAGAGGATCTACAATCAAGAAAAGATGATTTTTAAAAAAGCTGGACAGGGTTACAAAGTGATTTCAAAGACGTTAGAAATTGACCCGTCTAGAGTTAGGCGAATGGAGACACTTGGGGACTGTGGCTACCCTGACAAAAAGTCTGCACCCAGACGAAATGTCCAGAAGAGCACAATGATGACTCATCAGTGAGGTAAAGAAACAACCCCAAGTGACAGCTAAAGATTTAAAGGCGTCATGGCCAACATGTGTGTTCATGAGTCTACAGTTTGTAAAACATTGAACAAGTAGCGTGTCCATGGCAGGACACCACAAGGGAAGCTGCTGCTCACTAAGAAGAACATTTCTGCATGACTGAAGTTTACGAAAGAGAACATTGACCCTCTACAGCGGTTTTGGCAAAATGTTTTGTGCGTTGATGAAACTAAGATTGAACTATTTGGAAAGAACATGCAGCACTACAACTGGCGTAAAAAAGGACACTGCATGTCATCATGAAAACATCATCCCAAGTGTAAAGTGTGGTGGAGGAAACATCATGACTTGGGCCTGGACAGCTTGGAAGGATGAATTCCCAAGTGTATCAAAAAATTCTTCAGAATAATGTGAGAATGTCCGTATGTCAGCTTAATCACTGTAGAAGTTGATGCAACAGGACAATGACCCAAAAGACCAGAGCAGAATGGCTTCAGAAAAAACTAAATCCACTAAAGACTATGACGGAGCTAAAGCAGTTCAGTCAGGAGGAACGAATATCCACAGCTACAGGAAGCTCCTGGTCGAGGTTATTGCTGCCGAGTGGCGCGGAGCGGTCAAGCAGTTATTAATTCCAAGGGTTCACTTACTTTTTCCAAATCCATTTTGAATGTTGAATGAGTGTGTTCAATAAAGACGTGAGAAGGTTCAAAATTCTTTTAGGGTTATTATTTTCGGCACATTATACTGTATCTGTTCGTACCCTTGTCTTAGTTGAAGATCACATTTCATGACAAATTAATGCAGAAAACCATGAAATTCTCAAAAGTTCACATATTTTTTTCTTGCCACCCTACAATTATTAAAACATGGTAATAGTAATAAAAAAAGGTTACTTTTTTTTTCTTGCTCTGGGTTTTAAGTGCTGCTAGAGCTGGTGATAGAGGTAGATTTTATTAATGGAAATGGAAATTTCATGTGAGATGTCTCAAGCAGTTTTATTAAGGCAGACTGTGATGAATAAAAAATGCCAGGCGGTTTTGAAACATGCTATTAATAAATGGCCTGTTTTATATCATATAGCTCTGAAAAAACAAAACAATCACTGATTAATTTAATCACAATTTAAACCATAATTTAAAATAGAATTAAGTACAATATTGATGATGTTAGCGGAACAATAACATCAGGCCGACTTGCTGTGATAAAATCTTTCTGCTGATGCGGACCGAGAGCTCCCGGAGTGTCATAGAGAGCAATAAATACATATCGAGAGCATGTTTTATTACACAGAGTGCTCTAAATACTGCAGTCTGGGTTAATTAGTGTAATAGATACATAGATAATATAAAGAGCTTGTATTAACGACTAAGTGAGTAATCATGATATCTATCAGTGTGTATACAGTAGGCGTTCACTAATTAGGATTTATTGCACTTTGGCGATGCGGTATGGAGACATTTGATCGACTCCTGCTAGTCGAGGCATTGTTATTAGCCAGAGCGTCTTAACACGAACATTCAGGAGATCTCAGCATCTCATGCATACACATATACCGAGAAAGACCTGAGAAAGAACACTATCATGTTTCGCACTTGGTGTAGTAAGACTTGGTCTCAGTATGTATTATTTCTCTCTCTGTCCACTCCAGGAACCCTGCTGGAGAATTTCATGGTTCATGGTAACTCATATGTTATTGCATTAGTGTTTCACTGCTGATTAAGGGTCAAGGTTCAAGGTTCGCTTTATTGTCATGGCACTAGTACCAACAAATTAACCGTAATCCCAAACGGTGTGATATATGTGTTAACTGACACAAAGGAACACAACACTTAAGGCACCAACAACGCAACATTGTCGAGCAATATGTGCATTTGTTTTTATCCCCCTTCACTCTGATCCAGTGGAACCAATTGCCTTCAGAAGTCATAATAGAGTCCCCCTGTGTGTAATTTTATCTCAGTATAAATACAGCTGCTCCGGGAAGCCCTTAGAGGTTTGTTAGAGAACATTAGTGAACAAACAGCATCATAAAGCCCAGAGAACACACCAGACAGATCAGGGATAAAGTTGTAGAGAAGTTTAAAGCAGGGTTAGTTTATAAAACAATCCCAAGCTTTAAACATCTCACTGAGCGCACTGTTCAATACATCATCTGCAAATGGAAAGAGTATGGCACAACTTCAAACCTAATAAGACATGACCATCCACCTCAACTGACAGCCTGGGTAAGGAGAGCGTTAATCAGAGAAGCAGCCAAGAGGCCCAGGGGAACTCTGGAGAGATCCACAGCTCAGGTGAGAGCATCTATTAGTCGTGCACTCCACAAATCTGGCCTTTATGGAAGAGTGGCAAGAACAAAGCCAAAGTTGGAAGAAAGCCATAAGAAGTTCTGTTTGCATGCAGTTTTCGACAAGCCATGTGGGGAACACGGCAGACATGTGGAAGAAGGTGCTCTGGTCAGATAAAACCAAGATTTTACATGCAAAACACTATGTGTGGTGGGAAACTAACAATGTGCATGGTGGTGGCGGCATCATGTTGTGGAGATGTTTATCGTCAGCAGGGGGAGTGGAGCTGGTCGGAGTTGATGGGAAGACGGATGGAGCCACATACATGGCAAACTTAGAAGAAAACCTGTTAGAGTCTGTAAAAGACCTGAGACTGGGACGGAGGTTCGCATTCCAGCAGGACAAAGACCCTGAACATGCAGCCAGAGCTACAATGGAATGGTTTATATCAAAGCATATTCGTGTGTTAAAGTCAAAGAACAGACCTAAATCCAATTGAGAATCTGTGGCAGGACTTGAAAACTGACGCTCTCCATCCAATCCGACTGAGCTTGAGCTATTTTGCAAAGAAGAGACGCACCCCAAAAGACTTGCAGCTGTAATTGCAGTGTAAGGTGGATCTGCAAAGTACCGACTCACAGGGGATGAATACAAATGCACACACACCGCACTTTCGAGATATTTATTTGTAAAGAATTTTGAAAACCATTTATAATTTTCCTTTACTTCACAATCATGTGGCACTTTGTGTCGGTCTCCCACATAAAATCTCAATAAAATACGTTTTACGTTTGTGGTTGTAACGTGATAAAATGCGGAAGAAAGTTCAAGGGGTACCAATACTTTTCATACATGGCACTGTACAGTAACAGATTGTATTGCAGACATACTGTATATTTCTGAAGCTTTCAGTGGTGTTGTATTGCAGAGTGTTGTAGTCCTTTTTACTAAGTGAGACCGACATGGTGTTGTTTAATGTGTGATGGCTCTAGAAATGAAGACCCGGGTGGTCTGAGTCCTAAAGGATGCTATGAACCTTCCTGAGACAGCGTGAACTTTAAAGATCCTCCAGGGACAGGACACGACGGCCAATCAATTTTCTAATTTCTGTTGTAATTTATGACATCAGAGCTGCTGGGAGCTGAGAAAACCGTAAGATGTGCGGGGCAGCGGGTCGCTCGGGACCAGAACTCATCCATCAGACCTTTATTTTATTTGTTAACAAGCGTCAGTGATGGACAGGAAACGTTTCAGCTACATAGAGACTTTAAATCGAGACTTGTCATGTGCTACACGGGCAGCTGAGTTTCTCAGCAAACACGTTCTAGCTGTGCTTCCTCGCCGGACTAGACGTCAGTCACAATCAAAGAAGTCCTCAACAGGACGTGTGATAGAAAATTTTGAGAGAGAGAGAGAAAAAACCTTTAAAATCAGGAAAACATACTCCCGGGTTTGGGTATAGACAGCGCTGTAAACTAGGAGTGTGTGAGGTTAAAGAACAGATGTGTGTGGAATACAGGAGGAGAAGAGCACAGAGAGGACCGAGCGGAGACAGAGGGAGGAGATCAGTGAGAAATGAAGAAGCGCTGTTTAGCGCTGTTTAACATTCTGACTCGACGTTTAACTTTGGCAGACAATCACGCGGTCAAATCAACAGCTTCATTCACACGCTAACGAGATCAGGACAGCTAACACAGAACAGGCATTCACACACACGAAAACACATCCACAGAGAGGGAGAGAAGGAGAGAGAGAGAGGAGAAAGAGTGAGAGAGAGGGGAGAAAGGGGAGAGAGAGGGACTTGATAAAAGGAGCGAGAAATGAGTTTTTTCATTTGCATTTTAGTTTTTTTTTTTTTTTTTACAGTTTTATAAACAGTACAATGTATTATTGTTCTTCTTCTTTTCATTGTTTCTTTGTAACCCCTCTGTAACTTTACCTATACAAATGTACTGGGGCTTTTTTGTCACATTGCAAGTAAATTAGGAGTAAAGATGCAGCAAAAGTCAAAATGATTTACCCGCACAAAGAGATAACAGAAAAGGGAAAAGATAAAGCAGACAGAGAGAACGAGAAGAGGAACAAAGTTCAGAAAGTTTCAAATGAAAAAGTGACAGACAATAAATAACACTTTCTGCTGGGGTGTGTGTGTGTGTGTGTTTGGAAGGTATCATATAATCATATACAGTGAAACCTTTGGATTGCAAGTAACGCGGTTTGCAAAGATTTTTAATACATTTTGACTTGGAAAACGAGCAAGTCTTGGTTTACGAGCACAAGTATCACGTATCACGTATGCGCGTCTTGTTTTGTCGTGATCACAACTGAGCCAATTTTTTTTCTCCCTCTTGTGCTGCAGAATTGTGGGTAATTGTCTTCCCTGCTGGGTCTTAGTGCTCGTCCGTTACTGGTATAATCAACATCCGTGCACGCGTGTACTATTTACTATAACACTGTGACCACGTGTGTGTGTAAAACATATTATTTTGAAAGCGTCCGTGTACTGTTTCTTATAACACGTGTGTGCGCGCGTGTAAAGCAAAAATAAATCTTATTAAAGGTTAAAAATCTATTTTCTCTCTGTCGTTGAGTGTGCGTTATCTGTGCGCGCACGTACTTTGACACACACTCTCTTTCTCTCTCTCTCTCTCTCTCTCTCTCTCTCACCTTTAGTGTGTGTGTGTGTTTGTGTGTGTGAAGCACCCCCTCTTTGCTTCACACACACTAAAGGCGAGAGAGAGAGTGTGTGAACCGGCACAGTGTCAAATTACGCGCGCGCACAGATAACGAGGGGCTTAAAGTAAGAGTCTCCTCTTACTTCAGCTTCACACACATACACAAACACATACACACACGGGATTTATTTTTACTTTTTTAAAGGTAAAGTGCTGGTTAATTTGTTTTACTTTTACTTTATATTTTGTATTAATTATTTTTGTGTATTTATTTTTAGAGGCTGTGGAACAAATAATTTGCGTCTCCATTATTTATTATGGTAAAATGTGCTTTGATTTATGAGCCTGATTCCGAAATGAATTGTGCTCGTAATCCAAGGTTCCACTGTATTTTTTTTACAATTATAAAGTCAGTTTCTATCTATCTATATAAATATGTTTAGACGTTGCCTATTAGTATATACTGTACATCTGCACGTCCTATCATCTGTAAAGAGAAATTATTTAAACATCAGGTTGCATTCTTGTGTCCCTGTGTGTACAGTGTGTACAGTTTGCATACAGTTTATATACAGTGTGTGTACAATGTGTAGCGTGCATGCAGTGTGCATAATAATGTGTGCTGTTGAGGTTGTGCTGTCGTGACGGATATCAGCACTGTGTGTTTCCTATGATGAACAGGGTATAGAGTGTGTACATTATGGTCAGTGTGTTCCAGGGTTTGCGTGTGTGTGTGTGTGTGTGTGTGTGTGTGTGGATTGTGAATGGTCCTGCCACACAATACAGATTGTGTTCTCTGAGAGCGACGCACTTTCTCACATCCCTGTAAAAACACTGAGTGTTACCGCTGGATTTTCGATGCAGAGTTTACTTTGACTCATTGTTATGGGAGATTACATCATCCGTTATGTGTGTGTGTGTGTGTGGACACTGAGCTTTTCATAATTTTCCCATTAAAGAACATTTTCCTTGTCTGCTGCAGTTGTGACTGCTGCACACACACACACACACACACACACACACACACACACACACACTGTTCTTCCGTACAACGAGTGTGTCCACGCATATGTGCTGATGACTGGAATGATAATGGGGCCAAAAGAATGTAGTAAGATCAATGAGACACCAGGCAGATTTGCACTGAAAGCGTTTCTGAAGTGATTTCAGTTGTCACTAGAAAGATTCGCTTCATTTAAATAGCATTTATATTCAGCGTTCACCAAAAAAGAAAACCCTGAAGCACAGAATCACAGAGAGGTAGATGCCTTAGAAGTCTTTTATAATGTAGTCGCTGCGCTTTACATCACCTACACTGTGTCATTACCGAGAGCCCATTAGAAGACCAAACGGCGGAGAAGCACAAGAAGGCAAACCCACAGGCTGATTAAAACCAGCCCGTTATACTGTAACGACAGCCACAGCCTCAGTAAAACTCCACTCTATATTTACTTTTACCCCAGCGCTGTCTAGGACTCAAGTCTTCTTATTGTAATTTGCCAATTATATTTTATAATCTCTGACAGCAGCCTTGTCTGAAGGGCCGTTCGAATCAAACCGGGACCCAAAAAAAAATAAATCCCTTTATTTCTCTCTCTCTCTCTCTATACAGTGTATATATATATATATATATATATATATATATATATATATATATATGAGTAATTCCATCTCAAATCAACCAATGAAAGAGAAATTTTCCACCATCACCTCTCAGATTTTGCTGATTTTTTCACCAATTGTTGATATTGCCATGAAAATAAAAAACCCCAATTTTTTTGTCCCAACTCCAACTCGTTAAAAAATGGCAGCCATCTTAATTTTTGGCCTCAAAGTGCTTTAAGACATGCCACGCCCCTTTTTGAAATCCTTTTTTCCTTGATAACTCACTTGCATTATGTCATATGGAGATGAAACTGGGTATATTTATGTAAGTTTTTATGTAGATTCAGATTCTGCAATCGGAATTTGGCTATCTGCTGTGGTTATGGAGATATTTCTGAAAAAAATAGGGGTTACTTCACATCACCTTATCTTGAAAATAAATAAAAACCAGAGGTGTGTTATGCCCTGTTTTATAGAAATCATTAAAAATTAATTGTCCAGGTTTTGCAAATGTTTTACGATTTGATACACATTTTATATACAGAGAATGTACGTGGATCTACACAATAGGCCTTATCTACCAGTAAATGTGTTATTTTATGGTGGTACATGTAAGATACATGTATCACTGTCAAACAGTATCCTGTAACTGAACCATTCAGGTTCATACTGATCAGAAAGTTGAATTACCTCCAACCAACTCCATGAGTGGCCTCGCACTCATTGGTGATTGCATCATCTTTTTCTTGGTGCTAATTAAGTGCAGAAAAACTGTTAATCTGTGATCATGTGGTGGAACACACTGGTTGATTTGAGATGGAATCACCCATATATATATATATATATATTCCTTTACACTAATGCACTTATCCCAGAGTTTCCCTAGTGCTTGAGTAACACTATGGTAGAAAGTTCTCTCTGTACGCCGTGACCACAGACGACCCGCTTTTTTTTTTTTTGGTCTGTAAAGCTGAATGGATTTTAAGTGTAATTGTGAATGTAAGCGTGGACTTGCAGTGTACAGTTTGACTAACATGCTCCAGGGCAGGATAAGTATAGGCTCACAGATCTGATTTTATAAAAGGGTATTAAAAATGCTTTTCTGGCTTTTAGGGTATGATCTTACAAATTCTGCACATGACATTCATCACTGGATTCTGATCAGTTTAATTTAGATTTTTTCCCCCAGGATTATAAGTCAGTGTTGGGGAGACGTAACTTTTTAAAGTAACTAATTACATTACGAAATTACTAACATAAAAAAGTAATCAGTTACATTACAGCGTTACTGCCTGATAACGAGTACTTTTCCATTGCAGAAAATAAAGTCCTTTGTGATTCCTTATGCATGTTGTTTTAGTCAAAACCTTTATAATTATTCTACAATCATCACTCAGTGAAGTTTGGCCCATAATGTGTTAACTACTAATACCCCTATCTCACATACTAATACCCCTATCTCACCTACTAATACCCCTATCTCACCTACTAATACCCCTATCTCACCTACGCGGTTTCGCGCGGTGGCCGTAAGTACGGTTTATCATGATTCACCGATAGTTTTGGCGCTGCGATTATGTTTCTATCTTTCGGCGCGTCGGTCCTCATATAGTCAAACCGCATAGGTGAGATAGGGGTATAACAGCAGGAATAACAGAGGGGGGGTTGGAGTGGGTTATCGAGGACGGGGCTTGTAGGACGACTTTCACACACACTTACGGGTTGGGAATCAATGCTGTCTGGCTCATGGATTACATAAATTGTCTAAATAACGGATTACATTTCAAAAAATATAACTAAGTAACTGATTACTTGAATGGCGGACATAACGCGTTAGATTACTCGTTAGATAATTAAAGTAATCCAAGTACTCTAACACGTTACTTTGTTACACTGATCACGCACACATGACCTGGCCACATAGTCATTCTTTCAACAAGCGTTAATGGCATGACAGCTTGTATATCTTGCCCTCCCCCCCCACTTCCTTTCTATGATTAAATGTTTGGCACAATTCCAAATTAATTCATGACAAATGAGAAACACACTCCGTACATGTAATTACATCAGCGCTGTAGATACAGTACACATACCTTACTGCCTGAGACGGAGACAGAATCCAGACCACCTCAGACTCCCACCATAATGAGATATTAATCATTATTATACACGCAGACTTCTCTTTAACTGGAGTATGTCCGTGGAGAGACGTTCACTGCAACAGAAGGCAACGGAATGATAAATTATCTGAAACACACCAGCAAGTCCGCCTCTGAATGGCAAAAAAAATAAAAATTCAATTATGGTTCGAAGTGGCCTAGTCAAAGTCTGGACTTAAATCCAATTGGGTTGCTGTGTCATGACCTTAACCTGGTTAAAATTTCCAGTTTGTCTAAATTAAAACAATTCTAAAAAGAAGAGTGGGCCAAAATTCCTCCACAGCGATGTGGAAGACTCGTTGCCAGTTATGACAAACGCTTGATTGCAGTTGGTGCTGCCAAGGGTGGAACAAACAGTTATTAGGTTTAGGGGCAATTACTTTTTCACAGAGGGCCAGGCAAGTTCAGAGGCAGCTTTTTTCCATCAATAAATGAAGTCACCATTTAAAAACTGCAATTTGTGTAACTTTTGATGATTTTAATCATTTAAGTGTGACAAATATACGAAAACAGATGTGGACAGATGTGCAGTTGTTGGTGCAGTATAATTCTGTGCAACATCAGACTGAAGTAGTTGTATGGAAAGATCTAGTTCAAACATATCTATATCCCACCTTTCTCTTATAGGAAACCTGGTGACTTTTTTGTGGGCGGAGCTTACCTGGAGGCAGAAAAAATTAAAATCTCCCGACATGTTAACTAATCCTGGGTACCAAGTATGTGTGTTTTAAGACCAGATGAAGAAAATGTGAGCTTATCTGAATATTACGATTGTTACTGCAAATGTTTATAGAAAACGTAGACATTAACCAAGATGTTGAGATCTACCAACCCCTACACACTCGCTTAGTGGATGTGTTACAGAATTAGATACCGTGGCACGGACAGACACATAGACACCTACAGTATCTGATGGAGGAACCAAACATCTGCACTAAACTGGTCTGTGAAACTACAACTCATCTGTTAAATCTTTTAGGTCAGGTCTGGTACGTGATTTTTCAGGGGATAGTTATATACATCTAAAGACTGCACACCCTCATGTTCTCATTAACCAAATCTTTCTGGTTTGTGTCCTTTACTTAGAGACGCATCTGTCTGTGTGAACTGTACACACACTCATTCTCCAACACCACTTGCACATTACAGGAACTAACATTTCTGCATGTTTAGGCTATTAAAGGAGTTCCTGGGAGGCCAGCGTTTCAGGCAGTCCGATCACATGCATTCTGAGAACAACTTTCTACCTTGATGGTGTCTAAGCACTGGTGAAACACTGGGATGATAAGTGCACTAGTGTAGCAGGAGACTATAGAAAGAAATAAAGGGAGTTTTTACTCTCATAACTCTGTTCTGTTTTTTTGTAATTTCTGTAATTTCTGCTTAACCTTACTGTATGTTGGCGTGATAAACAGTTAAACAGGACATACATGTATCTGTGCCGGCAACAGACCACACTTTATTAATCCTTAGTTGCTATAAAGTGAGCTCTACAAACACAAGCGGTTTTGATGATCACCTCATCCAACCCTTCGCTCCTATCACGCTTCACCACAGTACTTTGCTTTTATTTGTGTGTAACTGGCCGTAAAAGCTGGTCTGTGATAAAAACTTTTTAAAAAGTTACTCATTTGATTCTGTCCCGCAACAACACAGCGAGATTAGGTTTTCGGTAAATGATGCCTTCAAGTTTATATTGTTTTGTCTCCAGACAACACAATGACGTAATCATGACATCATCTCTGTAGTGGTCAGTGCTTCATACTAATCTGTTAAATCTGTGCAAAAGTCTCGACCCTCTCATTTCCTCATATTCTGCTTCCAGAGGGTCGGACCTTCCTGTATTATTAATGTAGTCTTGAGGACTAGTTTTCCAGACGTCCTCATTTTCAGTCCAATTTTTTGTTTAAGCCACACAGTGATCTATGAATCATTAAGGCATAAAAACGATCGAACTTAAGTCCTGACCCGGTGAGAAACAGGTGCAGATGATGACAGATGATCAGGCGGATGATTAGTTATACTGCGGATGCTGAATGCTGAGTGGCTGGAAGAGACGAGAGGGGAAATGAGGTCGCTGCTGAGGCTGTTACACAAACAAGCAGCTTTAAAATTGTATCCAAAGACATGCAGATTAGACCAAATTGCCCGAATGAGCGTGTGAGTGTTGACCGGAGATCCTACATAAGCGGCGTAGATGATGAAGGTGAAAATGAAGACTTGAGGTGGCTCAATACTTTCGCACAGTATTGTATATATCGCGTCATGTCCTTGCACACGGCTGTTACGGATGGGTGAGTCGTCTCCCTTTGGTAGGATCACACGTCCATGAAAATGCTGTATGAATCTAGGAACGTTGGGATCTTTTTTGCTGAGAGTGTGTGTAGCGTGTTTTGTTGTTATCGTGCGAAAATAACACGCGCAACATCTTAAAATAGGCACAGAAATGTATTTAAATACCAAAAAACAGGGATAAGCTCTCGACTCTGATTGGTCAGGTCCGTCTCATTTCGGTAGAAAAGCCCAGCTTAGACTGGCAAGTCGCTCCTGCTGTTATGTGAACCGTAGGTTACTATTAATGCTCAGAATCTTCAAATGCATTATGGTTTCCATGGTAACAGCTCACACACTGGGGCGTGCATGGTACACAATCTGTGTTCAACATTCTAATGTTTAGGAAAGAGGAATGTTTTCGGAGACATTTGCAGCTATTTAACGTTTATAGAAGGTGTCTTGGGTTGACGAGACTCTCTGGTGGTTCAGAACATTATTCTACAACTTTACTGTAAAAACTATTGGAAATAGTGACGTGTGTTAATGAGTTAAAGATTCTAAGAGTCGGTAAATCGTTACAGTAAGTGGAATAAAACACTCCAAGCTTTGTCCATAAACATGACCTGTGACTGATATATCTGTCACTCCGTCCATCCGCGGCCTCATTAATTCACTGCTTTGTCCCTCACGCGGTTATCTGTTCACCCGTATCGAATCGATGCAGACAAAACCTCAATGTCTCACGTGGGGACCTTCTCTCCCCCTGGACGTCTATCAACACCGTCTGTCCCTTTCATTTTCTCTCTCTCTCACTTTCCTCTGACATCCGTCCGTCTCCACTGGCCTGGCTCGGGCTGAAAGGCGCTGTGTGAATGGAGGTGTGTGTGTGTGTGAGCGCAGCAGTGAGTTTGGGGTGTGTGTATGTGTGTGTGTGTGTGGGGGGGGGGTGTTAGCACGGTGTTAGCCGGGTGTTAGCAGTAGTAGAGGGGTCCTTTAGATTTTGAGCCGGATTAGACACGCTCAGGGGAGGATCGAGTGGAGCAGAGAAAAGCGCAATAGAGACTGCGTGTGAGTGTGAGTGTGTGTGTGTGTGTGTGTGTGTGTGTGTGAGAGAGAGAGAGAGAGAGAGAGAGAGAGAGAGAGGCCACATTTGTACAAATTGTTCGGGTTTATGGAGCGATCATGTGACCATGTAAGTGTTTATAAGAGGAATCTATCAAGAGAGTGTGTGTGTGTGTGTGTGTGTGTGTGTGTGTGTGTGTGTGAAAATGCTTTGTACATATCAGCTGCAGCCTATAGCCAACTTCTCTGAAAGCTCAGTCTGTTGCTAAAGGTAGTTATTGATCTCTTTTTCTCTCTCTCTTTCTCTCACACACACACACACACACACACACACACACACACACACACACACACACACACTTTCATTACTTTGCTTTTGCCTCTATATCCCGCCCTAATGACCTCTTCCTCCCCTCCTCCAGGTCACTCCCAGTTTTGTGGTAAAGGTGTGGTTGTCATGGTAACCATGCCTGTCATGCCCGTCGGCTCCCCCGGACCGTTCCTCGTCCTTTTCTCCCTCGCCCTCTATCCGCTCCTTTCGTCCCAGCATTCCCTGACCTCTGACCCCGACCGTGTCACGTCTCATGCTCGGCAGTGCGGCAGGAAACTCCATCCTGTCACGTCCTATGAAGGTCAGCCATTTCGTCCCTCTCTCTCTCTCTCTCTCTCTATCTCTCTATCTGAAATTGTGTGTAATGACCCAGGATGCTGAGACGTGAAGTGTCTCGATGTCCCCCGTCTCCACAGGTCTCAGTGTGTGGCTCTCGTCTTTCTCTATGCCTGGAGTGAGTGATTACTCTCAGCTCGCTTTAGACCTCAGCAGGAACCAGTTGATAGTCGGGGCCAGGTAAACACCTCCCCATCACCTCGACACACACACACACACACACACACACACACACACACACACACACACTGCTCTAAGAGCACTCATCAATCAGTTGCATGAAGCAGACACACATTGCTAATATTCTGTCCTTCTCTCTGTAGGAACTACCTGTTCAGACTGAGTCTGGCTAATGTTTCTCTACTTCAGGTAAAGCCTCTCTGTCATTAGTGTGTGTGTGTGTGTGTGTGTGTGTGAGAACGATGTGGCTGTGTCATCTGCAGTAAAAAGTCTCTTCTTCTATGACGAGTGCGCTCTGAAAGCAGGATGTGTTTATCGAGGACAGAAGTGTGTTTGCTCAGCGTGAGCTTCATCATGGACAATCCGAGAGTTGTAGTCATAGTGTCCCGACAGCCTGGGCCAAAACACAGCTCGGCTCGACCCGAACACACCGTCAGAACCCCTGAAATCAACCGGGATCAAAAACACAGATACGAGACAGAGTGAGGACACAGACACACAGGACGGGTGAGAACGATCAGTACCAGGACGAGACAGACGTGAGGACGTGAAGACGTCTAGACGAGACCGCGACCCAAACAAACAAAAGCGTGACACTGAACACTCACGGACTCGACCGGAAATTTCATAAGAACTTTTTACTTTTTAAACATTTTCGGTTTCAATTCTCGAATTGTTTCCTTAAAATCACATTGACCACCTTTTTCTTCCACTCAAATCTTCTCCCTAGTTTTACTCGCGTCTATCTTCAGCGCACTCACACATCAAACCGCACTCACCACCCGAAAAATGGCATAAAGTAAAAGTGTGTGATTATAATGAGTGTGTGTTAGCGTTCTCATCAGCATGTACTGTACGTCCAGTGAGTGTGAGGTTAAGATGAACTGCTGATTGCTGATTGGTCAGCTGTACGTGTTCACGCGACCCCTGGAGGAAAGCGCTATCCGTCCCGTCCCGTTCCGCGCGTGTGAGCTTACACCAGGCGCGTGTACACCTGATATTAACCCTGATATTCTGTTAATGATAGGAATAATAGCGCAGGTGGAGTAACATGGCATCATGTAAAGTCTGCTCTGAGCCGGCCCGATCGGAACGAGACGCGTGGTCTGCAAACCTGATCATCTCTCCAGCAGATTCTCACTTGTTGGGACCAAAACACAGTATCGGTGCTGATCTGTTTGTTCATGTTATACATATAGTACAGAAAATGTTTGTGGCCAAAGAAGCTACTTCTGAAGTTTATGCAGCATGGAAGTTGTTAACATCAGCCGCTTTAGAGAAATGGATGTTTTTTCATGCGTGTTATACGTCTCACTTCAAACAATCATATTTTAAAATGCAAATTATTCATATTTCTTCGGAGTAAGCTTTTAGAAGCATATGATCTGTAAAAACTGTTGCTTAAAAAGTTTTAAAAGTAAAAGTTTAAAAAGCAAAAAAACCCTGTAGTGTCCGTAACCATGTAAAATTCATGTTGCAATATCTTAACAATATTACATTTTGTTTTTTCATGTGAATGACAGTTACTGTAAGATTTAAATTCAGAAAAGGTACCGACAAAGGGAATGAAGTTGTGTTTAGCAAATGTGTTTTTTCTTATCTGATGAAAATATAAATGTTTCTGTACGAATCATGGATCAGGAGATGAAGCAGTAAGTATTCTGAAAAATGGTGTTATATGATCCTATCTGAAAATTCACCTTTTCACCAAAGTGAGACACTTTTTAACACCGATATCATGTTTTTTGTCACGTTTGAGTAACAGCAGTGGGAGTAACATCAGGTGATGTGGCGAGTATCCAGGATCTTCTGTACCTGCTCGGTAAACTCTGTGAGAACAAACAGCTCTCTCCCACCTGTGTTTACTCGAGGCTTTCCCTTACTGGGTGTCTGGTGCAGGAAGCCGAACTGATTGGCTTTTGTTTTGCGCGTAGTGAAGCATCTCATCAATCACAAATGAGACTGACTTCTTGTAAGGAATCATAATGCAGAAGCTGGGATTTATTGGGAAAAAAAGATTTCTTAAAGTTGCAGAAAATTTTCTTGTTATAATTCCAGGAGATTTCGGCTTCAGAGCGAACAGAGCCACTTTGGGCACGTCAAAAAACATTCTGATTAAATCTGATTGAAGGCTTTGAGTACGCACATCTCATCAGAATACAGAATCAGAATCTTAAATCGGAAAGACTTCCATCGGATTGAATAAATCCTGTCCATGTAAACGTTGTGACTGAGGACACTCCCAGCCTGCCTCCTGGCCTCCTGCCTACAGATTACTTCGGCTTCACCTGGGATTTAAATCTTCTCTGCATGATCATGATGTCGCTCCGACTGCGACCAATTGCAGTCGTTCTTGTGAACATTCGGCGAGTGGAGCGCCTGATCCCTGGTAATCGATGGACAACTTGTCACCAAATTGTAGAAGAGACGCATCTGTCTGTGGGAGCTGTACACACAATCATGTGTCAATACGTCCCAGCCAAGAGCCTGTTATGTGCAAGTGGTGTTGGTACAGTCCTGACCTCGCTCCAAGTTATTTCCATATGTTTGGGCCATTAAGGGAGTTCCTGGGAGGCCAGTGTTTTAGACATGAGGCCGGCAGTCTGATCATGATGGCTTCCTCTTTCGTCTAGCTGTATTCATCTTAAAACCTTTATATGTGTGTATGAGGTGTGGAAATATCGCAATATATCGTAATATCGTGAGAATGTGCGTAAAAAGGTTGTTTACGCATATACAAAAATAATGACTCTGTAATTAATCCTAATGCAATTTCTCTGGCACGAGAGATACAGTTACAGAAATATCAAAGACTGCATCTCTCTGTCTCCCTGTCTCTCTGTCCTTTTCCTCTCTTTCGCTGTCCATGTTTACTTTCGACTCAGAATTTCTGGACTTTTTGTGAAAATCCTCAGTGATCTGATGAAGCTGTGTCCACAAGCCTGATATTTAACCTTTAACCCCCAACTCTTTCACACACCGATACTCTTGAATGTGTGTGCTGACATTCCTTTCAGCCGAGCTGCTGCCGGTGAAAACATAAGACTTTTCTGGTCCTCGCTAAAGGATCTGAGGAGATTAGCTCTACGTTGTGTATAGCTGCATGGTTTGATTTTGACGAGGATGCAATTAAGACTGAAACACAACCTGATCATGGGTTGGTGATTGTTATACTGACGGAAGATGGTGTTTGGTTGATATTTCACAGGGTTTATAAGTGATATTTTTAGCAGTCAGGGAGGATGATCGACTAGCAGAGAGGAGACGTATGCACAAACAGCTAGCAGAGCCGTGACCTCTGACCCATGGAACTTCTCTTTGTGATGAACGAGGCCCATCATACTCTGGAATAATGAGAATTCATTCTGTGAGTCTCCTTTAGACCTTAGGTCATGAAATTACACTTTTAAGGCCTTTCTGCTTCACATTTACAAACGCAAACACATTCACTTTTTAAATGAGCAGTTTTATTATCTCTATTGTATGCATTTTTTCTCACAGTTTACCATCAGCTTTTTACATATTATTCTTTATTAGAGCAGCACAGTATGAACATAAGCACTGACGATGATGGTGAGGATGATGACGAAGATGATATGAAAAAAATATATATATAAACAATAAATAATGGAATCAATAAAATAAACTGATATTGTATTACTGTATTAATATTACCAATACTAGTACCACTAATAATAATAATAATTGTTAATATTTTGTAATTTATTTTATATCACAGTTGTTAAATTCATTAAATTTTATAATACATAGTAGAAAACATTTTATTCGCCAGTAATAAGAAACTAAATATTTATTTATTTATTTATTAATTATATGGAAAACATTTTATTTAATTAAAAATGTATTTAGAATTTTATTAAATATTATTATTATTATTATGATTATTATGATTATGTATTTTTTATATTTAGATTTATTTATTTTAATCTTAGAGTGATTTTTTTATTAGAGACTGAATGTGTTAATACTTAATGCACATTTTTTTATATTATTTAAATAAAGTCTATAATGTTTGTCAAGGAAATCTGAATGCAAAGCTTTACACCAAAGAACAAAATAGACCAAATGAACAGTTTGACTGCAAAACATGAGCGTTTTACTTATTCTCTTTATATTTATTTTCCATAGACACATGAGGTTGTATATAACAAAATATATTTGCTGAAAATTGCTCTATCTTCTCTTTTTTAGAAGCTTTAAACTGTCAGTAGCACTGGTTATGCTGCACTTGGGAGCCATTGTGCACTTCCATATATATGAAAGTAATATTTTCCAAAGAAAATTGAGGAGAGAAATCACGCTACAACATTCAGCAGAAGTGTTTTCTATACAAGATGAATAAGATCCACATGTTGTGTGCGGGAAGCTGTTGCATTCAATACATCTGGTTATGGCTGCTGCATGCTGTGGTCCAATAAATACAGTTCGTTTATAAGGTTTCTCATCATCTTCATCATTCTTAGAATGAAAAAGGTTTGTGTGCAACAAACTCAACAATTTTTTATGGTCCACTTGGCTGCCGTGACTCAAAACACACTGACGTGACTATAAAAACACACTCACAAATTAAAACTCACTATTTATCTGCTTTATCCATTGTGAAAACAAAAAACAATTGTGAATGCATTGTAAAGTTGTAGCTTTTTGTTTAATCGTGTAAAATTCACACAGATATAACCTAACAAATGATCATTCATTGTATTTTGCCATTTGTGCTTGTGTGCACACCTTTGTGACTTAAAGAAACCCTGCACAGGATCTACTTTATACATTTTTAATGCTTCTTTGGGAAAAAAGAAATTTTCAAAAACTGCCAAAAGGAACATCAGCTATTGCAGTCAAACTGTTTAGTGTCCTTACAAAGATGTTCAATGTTCAATAGGGACAGGAATCCTGTAATCACGTGTAATCACGTGATATAATATTATCAGGATACTTAATTATGATACTATCTTAATCAGGATACTATCATGATTTGATATGAATTGCAACTCCATATTTATCATGATTTCATAAATCTATAAAATAGTCTATGTTAAATTTGGTCCTGATTTTGTTACTATTTTGGTCCTTTTTTGATACAAGACTTTGAAGATAGTGTCAAATGTCCTCATAATGATAAGATAGCGGTCAGTATCCTCACAAGGATAAGATAGTGTCAAATGTCCTCACAAGGATAAGATAGTGTCAAATGTCCTCAAAGGGTCCTTATAAGATAGTGTCAAATGTCCCCACAAGGATAACAGTGTCAAATGTCCCCACAAGGATAACAGTGTCAAATGTCCCCACAAGGATAACAGTGTCAAATGTCCCCACAAGGATAAGATAGTGTCAAATGTCCCCACAAGGATAAGATTGTGTCAAATGTCCCCACAAGGATAAGATTGTGTCAAATGTCCTCAAAAGGTCCTCATAAGATAGTGTCAAATGTACCCACAAGGATAAGACAGTGTCAAATGTCCCCACAAAGATAAGATAGTGTCAAATGTACCCACAAGGATAAGATTGTGTCAAATGTCCTCAAAAGGTCCTCATAAGATAGTGTCAAATGTACCCACAAGGATAACAGTGTCAAATGTACCCACAAGGATAAGACAGTGTCAAATGTCCCCACAAGGATAACAGTGTCAAATGTCCCCACAAGGATAAGATAGTGTCAAATGTCCCCACAAGGATAAGATAGTGTCAAATGTCCCCACAAGGATAAGATAGTGTCAAATGTCCCCACAAGGATAAGATAGTGTCAAATGTCCCCACAAGGATAAGATAGTGTCAAATGTCCTCAAAAGGTCCTCATAAGATAGTGTCAAATGTCCTTACAAGGATAACATTGTGTCAAATGTCCTTACAAGGATAACAAAGTGTCAAATGTCCTCAGAATTAATGGTACCCTACAAAACTTTTTTTTTTTAAATTAATGTTAAAGGTTATATCTTGCTTAAAACAATGCATTTAGGGTTATGACAGCACATTAAAAACATGTTATACGCTGAGCCTCTTATGGACAATTGCCTAAATCTAGCCGTAACCGTAACATCAGTAAACTAAAGGAAACCTTTAGTGCTTTAAATGTGGAAGGGAAATGTATAGTGCTCGTGAGGACGTTTGGCCTGATCACTGTGAGGATGTTTGACACTATCTTATCACCGGGAGGACACTTTGTATTCACAAAGTGCTGAATAGGCGCACATACACACCTAAACCTACACACACACACACACACACACACACACACACACACACACACACACACACAGTTTACTGCTGTGTGTGAATAAAGCGACTCGCACCACCTCATGCTGTTTTGTTATCCCAGCTTCCCAGCTCTGCGTTCAATGATAACAATAAAACAGGATTAATCACGCAGCCCTAATCTCTGTCCACCACATCAGCAGTGTAAGTGTGTGTGTGTGATTACGCACAGACAAGATTTACAACACACATTCCTTTACCAACAATGGAAAAGAACTCAAGCGCATTGGAGGGATTTTGGTGTAATAGCCTTTTATATATCACTTGTTATCGCTTCAGCGATGGTATGATGCATTTTAACAAATGACGGGGAAGTGTGCCATTGAAGTGTTTTTTTATTTTATTGACACTGTGCCATAACCAAATAATACCCCAACTGAGAACTACAAAGCGTTTGTGGACCGGAATTGAAATGACAATTTAGAAGATATTATAAGTTCTGTTATTCCAATAGAGAAAATAAACTCAGCTACTGATAAAATGCATTAATAGTGTAAAATCAAAGCTAAACTGAAAATATGAGATTTCCGCATTGTTTTCTTAAAAAAAAAAAAGATAATTTAAGAGTAAATAGTCGCGTCTTTTGAAATGATGGAAAATGAACATATTTATGTAAGAGGAGTTATTAGTCATTTTATGTCCTGTCCACTTGACATTGGACAGAAATGAATATCTGTCCAGAGGATTTTCGCTATTGTAATGTACCTCCTTAACAGGTTACCAGTTCTGAACGTTTTAACCTTTGAAGCTTTTTAAGGTTCCCTAAATTTACGCATCATGCTAAAAGATCACAGTAAAGTTGCTGTAAATGTTTCAGTAAATCAATTTCAACAGACCAACAAGCAAATGTACTGGATGATGTTATTTTGTGTTATGCAATACTGTATATAACTCTACTTTACTCTAAATAAGCCTTATAGATCTTTACTGCAAATGTTTTGCTGCTGCCAGTATATCTTTTTGGGAAATGACATTTAATTAACAGTAGTGTAATGCACAGTAAGACGTTGTAGGGAAAAGGGAACAGAATGGCATTTGGAACACAGCCCAGGAGATGAACGCTGCATTTGACTCGACTCAGAGTGCAACTTAAATCAGAGATTAACAAAGAGCTCCCAAATAAAACCTTTAACGTGGTACCTGTGCCATGTATTTTTGACTGTACTATGTTACTTATTTGCTGATATAGTATCACACTTTGGTAGAACGGCACATGTACTATTATATGGTTCATGGTACAATTAAACTTGTACCAGGATACTGTCAAAAATATGTTATACATGTTTATGGACCAAATACGCCTACCAGTTTAATGTTGGAAGTTCCACAATAATACTATTCAAATGTACATTTTATGTCACATACACAATCGTATACAGTACGATATGCAGTGAAATGCTTACACGACCGCTCGTGACCTTAAAATCTAAATTATCAATAGAAATAAATTAGGAAATGGAATAAAGAGAAAGCTGCAGAGAAAAAGAACAAAATATAAAATATCGGATTTTCCTATGGTATGTCATGTACTACAGTTTACTTTAATAGACTGTTGTACATACTATGTTAAAATCTTCTTATATGTCAACCTAACATAGAGCTCAAATTAACTCAGAACTGTATTACTACAAGAACTTTCCGAATGAAAACTTATGTGCCTTTACTGACGCTTTTTCAGACCCACTCGCTCTGAGAAGGCCTTAATAATCTAACAATGACTCCAGGATGATATATGGGAGTCCGTGGGCTTTTTTATTCTATTGTGAGTTTGGGTTATTGATTGCTCTTTGTGTAGTAAAAACTTCTCAGAGGATAATTAGTCTCTGTGTGCCCTGACCCCAGACTCTGACCTCTGACCTCACTGCACTTTCCCCATTCATACTACGAAAAAGCTCTGATTAATAGGAAATGCCTAAATGTGACCCGAGGATCTGTGTTGGAAGCTATTGTTGTGTTTGTGTGTGTGTGTGTATATGTGTAAAAATCGTATGTTCCCTCTTATGCAGAACCTGTATGTGATAAATGTTGAGAGAGTAACAATACAGGATCTTTACCCAGAATGTACTCCATAAACAAAGACACGCACGTCTAGAGTTTAAGATTTACTTTTTATTTGTGTACCGGTTGTGTAAGATAATTTCTTATTTCATGACAAATTAAGAATAAAAAGGTTTGGATTTAAGTCCAAGTCTTGGACTTTTATTTGGTAGCTGTTCATGGCAACTTTGCATATATGCGTCTCAGAATCACTCCTAGGAATCACACCCGAAGTTCACTTAGGACTGAAAATATTCCTAGCTCAAAGTAGGAAATAAAAGATGTTTAGGAAGCGTCCTACTCTTACTTTCAGCAAAAAGTAGGACGGCTCCTGAGAAAAGCATGTGATGTTACTTTTTCCGACACTGAGAGCTGCAAAGCAGGCTGCACCTTATAGTGGGTGTTGTCGTTTCAACTGGTTTTTGTAGTTTTAAATGGTGGAGAAGTGAAATGCTGAAATCAGCGGAAGTTGTGTGAAAGCTTTATGCACACATCTGGAAGTTGAGTTATATTAACTGGACTTCTTAGTTCAGTAGAAACGTTCCACTAATCATCCAAGTAGCTTCTTTAGTCTCGGGTAAGTTGGAAAGTTCCTCGTATTTAAGTTCCAAGGTCAAAGGGTCCTCCTCTATCTGAAACGGCTTGTTAGATGAGCAGTGGAGAGGTGAGAACAGGAGGGAGGTTTATTAGAGAGTAGACGGGGAGATCTGTTAGGAAGACAATAGAGAGAGATTAGAGAGGATCGTTAAGGTGTAACGACCTTAAATGTCCATAAATGTGTCTTTTTTGGAGGACGTGTGGAGAGGTCTTGATCTTCCTTGGGATAGACGAAAGGGCAGCCTGTCGAAGATTTTCCACCTGCACATCGATGGCTTCTTTCAACCATCTATCCACTCATTTTTGTCATCAAGTGTGTGTCCTTCGTCCTTCAGGTGAAGGTTTACCACTGATTCCAGACCGGAGGTGTTGCTCCTTCTGTGTTGAGACATCCTTTTATGAAGAGTGTGTTTTGTCTCCCCGGTGTAGAGCTCTGAACACTCTTCACTGGATTCAGACAAAAAAACGTATAGATGCGTGACTCGGCTGCATGACATCATCCCAATCAGACTGCTCTAATCACAACTGTTTAAATCCCCTATAGTAGAGCTGTGTAGGACTGTTATAATCTGATTGTAATGACTTTGAAAAGAAAGTGAATCTGGAGAGAGGAGATTTCGCCCTACTCTTACCTCTAAAGATAAAAAGTGAATGGAGGCAATTTGTGAAAGCATCAATGCCAGCTGTCAGTGTGTCGCGTGTACCCCTGAGGAGTGTGAAAAACGGGCATACGCCGTGTTAATAAAGTGATGAAGTGCTGCTCATAACAGATAATCCCAAGAAGAAAAAGTTTTGTACACTCAATTTATTATATAGTTTATATATATATAGTTCCATATACAGTATGTATCTGTGAAAAAGAAGACTCAGCAGTCTGTCATGTCACCCTGCAGATCTCCGTAATCTGATGGAGTCGACTTTTCCAGGGAGCAAACGTTCATCATTATAATGGATGGGAGGTCCGGTCTGTACGAGTTAGTTTCCAGCCTGGTCCGTACACCTCCGCGTTTACTCTGCCTCACACGGTCTCTTCAATGGCGTAACCTCGGCGAGTCAATCGGATCCTGGCTTAAGTAGCTCAACACTCGCAAGGGTTCCTGGACGGATACAAAAATTATTTTTTTATTACTTTACTGTATGACTTATATACAGTATTTATATTGAACAACATAATCATTATCTCTAATATCTAATCATTTTGATTCATAAATATTTTTTACATTTCATACAAAGGGGAAATGGAACTGTAAGTGTACAGTACAACACTGCTAGTCCTGAACGGTGTCGATGTCAGTGTGTGGCAGTGTTCAGCTCATGCCACTGGTTAAGAAGCTCTTCTTAGGTCTGTTTGCTCATGATACGGTGGGCCGGTAGCTAACAGTATAGTGGTTGTGCTACTAAGGCACAGAGCTGAATAAAGTGTCCACGAGAGATAGAGATGAGCCGGTGATAGTTTATTGTGATGTGAGAGAGCAGGTAAAAAATCCTGGTGAGGGTATGACTCTTGAGATACTGTAACAGGAACATTTTGGGGAACATTAAACGCAGCCCATAGTTGATAAAAAATATGTAAAAATTGTGATTAGTGATTACCACTGTCGCCTCGCACCTCCAGGATCCGGGTTCAATTCCCACCTCAGGGTCTGTGTGCATGGAGTTTGCATGTTCTCCCTGTGCTTGGTGGGTTTCCTCTGGGTACTCCGGTTTCCTCCAACAGTCCCAAGACATGCAGATTAGGTCAATCGGCGTTCCCAAATTGTCCGTAGTGTGTGTATGTGTGTGTGCCGTGCGATGGCTTGGCACTCTATCCAGGGTGTACCCCGCGTCTTGCCCTTATTCTAAAGGGATCGGTTCCAGCCCCTTGCGGCCCTGAACACAGGACGAAGCGATATAGATGGTGAGTGAGTGAGTTGTTAAGGTCTAAGGGGAATAAAACACTTTGTAGTTTTGGGGAAAAGAATTCACTCGATAACTCTGCTCCGTCACCACCACACCACCCCGTCTTTTCTTGGACCGCTTTCCTGTAACAGAAGTGTTTTATTCCTTACTTATTACATTAGTAAGGAGCAGTCTGGGATGTTTAAAACACTGCACGCCGGTCCAGCAGGCTGCCTTGCTCGATGTGCGAAATAAATCACATGCCATGTTGTACTCTGTGGTGTTTTGCTTTGTGGCCAAGTCTTCATTATTATCGCAGAAGCTAAAAGCATTTGTGTGCATTCGAAAAGGAAAATATTGATTCCCTCTCGCACACAAATTCATCAGCTAATTGAACGTGATGAATTTGCTGCGTTTGGCGTCTTAAAGCAGGCAATGCACTAATGCGCTGTGAGAGAACGCCGTTTAACTCTGCTCTCTCTCCGAACGTACATCTGTCGCTCCATTACTGCTTCTGAGTCATGCTCACTTCTCCTGAAAAAAAAAAAGAAAAAAAAAGAAACACCAACGCAGCAGCCTGTTCGTTACTCCAGTTAATAAAGTGGGAAAGTGTCCAACTACGGTGGAGTTTTTTATGCGCTCCTGTCGGCTTCCGAGTATCCATTCCTACCGCGTTTAATGTATCAAGGGCCATTCTGTTAGCTTAACAGCTTGAGTGAAGTTGTTTGTAATGAAGGATCGAGTCAATAACACTGTCAACTTCGGTATAAATTACCCAGAAGGCACTGCTGCAATCTGTCAAGCAATAAAAATGCTTAAAGCAAAGTCATTGTGTTTTTAGTCCTCTGACTCTTTTATCAGCACACGGGCTTGTTACTGTAATAAACTGGCATGTTCGCACTTTAGGAAATCAGTAAAGAAATGTAAAGTACAGGAAAATAATTTAGACGGCTTGAATTCTGTTACGAGAAGTGTTCAAGTCAAACCTGCCTTTATTTCTCTTTATTTCACTAGTGCTTGGACACCATCAGGGTAGAACGTTTTCTCAGTGTTCCAGAGCCATTATCGGACTGCCTGCGTTAGACCCGGCCTCCCAGGAACTCCTTTAATGGCTCAAACATGTGGAAATGGCTTGGAACGAGGTCGGGACTGTACAGATGATGTGGAAATAACTTCCAGTTGAGTTTCTGTAATGTGCGAGGGGTGTTGTTCGACTGTTCAATCACGGGATCATCATTCAAGGAAAAAGTTTGTTCAAAACCTTTACTGCAGCTAAAAGTCACTGTATTGTGCTTGACGTATTCTTTAAATGTCAAATGCTTCCAAACCCTTTTTATTGGACCGTGAAAGCAAAACACAACAACAAACCAAAACTGCAACAGCAAAGGTCGGGAAGCTTGACCGCAATATCAGTAACATGATGCCAAGTCCAAAAGCATAATAGCATTGCCTCGGAGTTTGCTGTTGCGCTAAATGGTTTGCAGTTACAAGCAACGTGATTATGCTATCAAACGTTAGGTCTGCTGACTAAGCTAGAAATGAGTTAAAGGTCCCATATTGTACTCTTACCCAGGTCTAATACCTTTCAGATAATGCAATTTTTTTAAATGTTTGTTTCACTCCTTCTTCAAACAGCCTGTTTCAGTGTCTATGTAAATGAGCTGCTGCTGAGCCACACCCACCAGGGAACTGCAGGCCTGACAGCAACAATCCTGGGGAGGGTTTCCAATATATGAGGTCACATTAGGGGGAAATCTAACTACCTGCTTTAGACCTACAGCATTTGGCAGACGTCCTCATCCAGAGCGACTTACATTTTGATCTCATTATACATGTGAGCAGTTCAGGTCCAGTTTAGGCTCAGGGGCCCAACAGTGGTTTGAACCTGAGACCTCCCTTTAGAGCCGTAGTTGAATGCCTGAGCCACCTCTGACCCCTGAGCTATAAGCCCCAGCCAATGAAAAAATGGACAAAGAACAAAAAGCATTAAATGTATTTCACTCACACTGGATATCCATCTGAATGTATAAACATGACTAAAAAGTCCATTTTGCATAATAGGTGCCCTTTAATGTGTAATGTTCAACTTGATTCTCTAATTAAACCCTGGATTCATCGCTAAGCACTACTTTGGTTTAAAGAAGTCAAAGTTTGTCACTTAAAGATCAAACTAAACTTTAACACACTGATACTGTATGTCTGGCATTTGGTAAAATCTGCTTCTCTTTATGGATTTGGATGCGGGTGTGTTCAAATCATCAGAACGTTCCACATTGTGCTTTATTGCAGTTATAGGAATGGCGGTTACATACTGAGGCTTATGTGTAATTCACCTGTGTGTGTGTGTGTTTGTGTGGTTACAGGGCATAGAGTGTGGAGTGGATGAAGACACACGCAGATCTTGTCGGAGCAAAGGGAAGACGGAGGTGAGAGAAACATATGAGTCAAGAGCTGAGATGAAGCACAAAGGTGCCTTTTGTAAATATACACACAATTTATTCATTCTTTGAGTCATAAAGATGCTGTATTGATCCTGAAGGAAGTTCCAGACCTACAGTAGAAATGAGGTCGTTGCAAATTACACCGATGCAGATTTATAGATGTGATCGCATAAAAATAAATAAACAAACAATTACAAATTTCAATAATATTTATTTCCATTTTTTAGTAACTGTGGTAAACATGTGGACAGTTTGAACTTTATGAGCCGAGCTTTAATTTTGCATGCTTTTTTTATTTTTTCCCATATATCTGGGATTAGTAGGACCTAACAAGTATAAAATCTAAGCATTGTCTCTGAGCAGAAACCTGAGTTTGACCCTTTTGTGTTTCCACCAATTAGTGTATTGTGCTTTTGCTGCCATTAAATGATGCTATAAAGTGTCTCCTAACGAGGACAACAGGTCTACTGTACACACCCTCACCTCGGACCTTGTGTATACGCACGTTCTGTCTATATGCGGTAAATTGATCTATACTGTACATGCTGATTGCCTCGGCGAGGGACGTGCATAGCCACAAGGAAAAAGCGCTGGATTACTGATATATTAATAATTCTCATTCAGCAGAAAAGCATCAGGTTCCAGACAGAACTGTCACTCAGTCCGGATCCAGGCCATGAGTCCAGCATTTAGTGACGCCTGCTATAGAGCTTACAGTCCAAAGTTACTAGTGCAGTGCTAAACTACAGGAATATAAGTAGAAGCTCGTCCAAGTAGCATCTTCTCTTCTGAGGCAAGTTGGCTGGATTCCACAGATTTGTATCCTCCAGGGTCAAATGATCTTCTCCCGCCTGAATGGGCTCATTAGATGAACAATGGAGAAGTTTAGAGTAGGAGGGACTCCCTAATGACTCTCTCCGTCCTACTCTCACCTTCTCCATTGTTCATCTAATGAGCCCATTCAGGCAGGAGAAGATCATCTGACCCTGGAGGATACAAATTTGTGGAATCCGATCAACTTCCCACAGGCTGAAGATGCTACGTGGATGAGCGGTGAAACGTTTTCAACTAAAACGGAAGAAGTCCAGTTGACTTCATGACTCCACTTAAGTTCTAGAAGATCTCACCTGTACGACTGGGAATCTTCACAGATCTCCTTCTCCTCACTTCATTTGTGTTCCTCATCAGGGCGGCGTGATACTTTTTAAATAACACAATTATTAAGTGCTTTAAAAACAATACTTTATACATTTACATATAATAGTTTCTACTTAGATATACTCTATAGTGTATATAATTAATATGCACTCAGGACACGAGAGATTTCCTGTTGCTTTAGTTACAGCATCTTGTTCTATTCTTGTTTTACATAATAAAATATCGACTGTGCTGTAAAATAAACACAGGATGGCTTAAGGCTGTAACAGTGAACTCTGTCCCCTCTCCTCGTCTCTTTCCTTCTCTCTCAGGACGAGTGTCAGAACTACATGCGCGTCCTCCTCCTGAGCGGTTCCCGTATCTTCTCCTGTGGCACTAACGCGTTCTCACCTGTCTGCACCGCACGCTCTGCCACCGATCTCGCACACGTGATCGAGACGGTGAACGGGGTCGCCCGCTGTCCTTATGACCCCAAACACAACTCCACCGCCATGGTAACGGAAAGCGGTGACCTTTATGCCGCCACAGTCATTGACTTTTCTGGCCGTGACCCAGTGATTTACCGCAGCCTGGGGAACATGCCTCCTCTTCGCACAGCTCAGTACAACTCCAAATGGCTGAACGGTGTGTATACCATACGCTACAGTACTCACATTCACTGCTTTACCGAGACTGCAGCTACACACTCTTCTGATTTACTCTGTTTTAGTATCTTTTATTTTTTTATGTTACTTCTCCAACTCCTTATCTTTTTATCTTTTTTCTTGTCGTTCTTTGATTTGTTGTTATAGGTTTTCTTTCTTGATTAAATTTAATTTGTATAATGATTTTAACAATGGTTATTGATGCAAAGCAGTTGTACAAAATCAAAAGAAAATGATGGAAATGTGTATAAAATGTGAGAAAATGTGCAAAAATCATGATGATCAGATGCCCTGATGACTAAATCCAAGGGCGACGGTGGCAAGGAAAAACTCCCTGAGATGGCATTAGGAAAAAACTTTTAGAGCAACCCGACTCAACAGGGAACCCATCCTCATTTGGGTGATAACGGATAGCTGGGATTGTTTTGCAGTTATACTGCATTCCAGGTGGCTGGAAGTTCAATATAACAGTTGATGTGTTTATGTTAATATGGCGTCCAGTTGGTTATTGGACCCTCAGGTAGACTGTAGGAAGTTCCAGTCTGCATCAGCCGCCTGTATCAGCCAGAACTGTCATCACAGTAAAGTGGAACCTCCATGGAGATGAGACCTTCAACCAGACCCAGGCTGCAGGATGAGTCGGACGGTTTAAGTCCCTTTAACAGGGGTTCCGTTATTGCTGGTATTATCTGCTTGGGAAAATGTGTCGGTATGCAATCTAATCTAATACACAGGTGATGATTTGGCAGAGTGAAATTAGTTCATTCTCTTCAAGGGGAGTAAAATATATTCGAGGTTCTGATCTGATGTGGTTAGTTTATTATCTGCATCAATAAAACTGTTTGCTTCAAAGCCTGATTTTTTATTTTTTTTGCATAATGTTTACAAGTTCGTTTTTTGAAAAATTCATGAAGTCCTCACTACTTTTTCCTTTGCATCTCTTTTTCCCCATCCATCACATTTTTCCTCACTTGTTATGTCTCACTCTTTACCTCCCTGTTTTAGTAGCTTAGTAATGAACAAATCTCTTTTCTCCTCTTTCTCCCTGCTTTCCCCAGAGCCCCAGTTTGTATCAGCTTACGAGGTTGGTCGCTTCACCTACTTCTTCCTGCGGGAGGTGGCGGTAGAGGAGGATTGTGGGAAGGCGGTGTTCTCTCGTGTGGCGCGGGTGTGTCAGAACGATGTAGGCGGCCGGTTTCTCCTTGAAGACACATGGACGACGTTCATGAAGGCCAGATTGAACTGCTCACGCTCAGGAGATGTGCCTTTCTACTACCATGAGCTCCACAGCACCTTCTACCTGCCCGAGCAGGACCTCATCTATGGTGTCTTCACCACCAACATGTGAGCCTCAGTTCACTTCCTCAAAATGTTTGAATTGTTCAGTGTTTTTAACTCCTTTCTCATGAAGCAGTTAAACATCTGGTGTAACACATCGTCACTTTTTTTACCTGCAAACTAACACACTCATAATATAATCCACCCTGACCCCGACTGGGCGGTCACTAAGGATGCTAAAGGTTATGTACTGTATATTATATAACATATAGGCTAAAGCGAACTCAGCGTTGGGTTGTGGAGGGATAAGCAGATTTAAACATGCAGCTGGAGTTATGTATCCCGTGCACTGATCTCCTGAGACTTACAGGGTCACGAGGCAGATTTAATTCCAAGGATTGTCTGATTAAAATGCAGTGAGGCAATCAGCTGATGCTGCGTGCTGCCGTTGAGAGACAACGCATACCTGCGATAGATTAACACAAGTGTTCACACTCTAACACTAGGGCCGCGTGTGATGTTTAACAGTTTTAGTATAGTCCTGTGATCTTGGAGTATATTTCGTATTTGAAAGCAGAAAGGGTAACAGAACCAGAGTGAGATTTCAGTTCTGAAATTTTAACTCACTGGAAGTGAGAGACAAAGAGTACACTTGGGGGGGGGTTATATGATTTTAGATCTTGAAAAACACCATGTTTGATACAGGTTAGTGCAATCGAAATGGAGCGGGATAACATAGCAAAACGTGTATTTTTTTTTTATCGTAGAGGCAGGGTATGAAATTGTGAACAAATCATTAAAACTTCAGCATTATGTATAAAATTGAATTCAGAATTCTTACTGCCAAGTGTGCAATAAGAGATGAAACACAGACTTGTTCTGTTCCAATCAGTGGAACACACCAGGCTCCCTTAACGTTTTAGCACTAGGGTTGATCTCCAGTGTGATAATAATGGTCAAGTTCATGGGATTAGTGTATGGCATGATGATGAATGCCATTATTGCACTTGAGAAGCAACCATACACATAAGACATACAGAATACATACCGCACCTTACTACTTCATGCTACTCATGCACACATGGTCATCATCTACTGTAGCATGTAAGGATGCTTGATATATGTAAATTAAGTTCAGCTTCTGTTCGTACATTGAAATTCATCATTTATCGCATATTTGGTAGGCTGGTGTCAGAGTGCGGGATCAGCCATTATACGGCGCCCCTGAAGCAGACAGGGTTAAGGGCCTTGTTCAAGGGCCCAACAGTGGCAACCTAGCAGAGCTGGGGCTCAAAATGCCGACATTCCGATCAGTAACTCAGAGCCTAAATACACTGAGCCACTACCGCTCTCTAACAATGTGCGTCTGTGTATATAGTATCCTTCCTCAACCCAACGCTGACTTCACTTCTGCCTATATATTATATAATATACGATAAATATCGAAGGATAGAGATATAATTCAGATCATCTACGCCTTCTCATGCTCTAGAAACACAATTTAATTTCTTGAAATTCATGTTTTAAGGACAAGCCTGCCGTCTGCCTTATTTGATATTTCACTGGCCTTGTATCCTTCTACAGTAACAGCATTGCTGCTTCTGCAGTGTGTGCCTTCAACCTCAGTGCCATCACGCAGGCCTTCAGTGGTCCATTCCGCTACCAGGAGAACCCTCGGATGAGCTGGCTGTCCACCCCAAACCCCATTCCCAACTTTCAGGTTGGAAACACACCAGCACCTCTTGTCTGTAATTACTTTTTTATCTCCAGCCTTTTGCAGAACAACACTATTCCCAAATGTTGTAAGCTGCAGGTCAAATCCATGATTGTTTTTACAATTCCGTCAAGCATCTCCGTGAATTATAATCCCAAGTCCCTGGGCTTGAATTTTAAACAATTAAAAAAATAAAAAAGTTTGTTGTCCCTGCGTGTCCTATACTATTTTCCTCTAGTACTGTGTAAATATACTATTCCAGTGTACGTTACCGTTACTGAACTGATGAACCCTTTCAAATTGTACTTTGTCCAGTGGACCCCTTCAGGTTTTTTTTATCGTTACCAGTGCACCATATTAATGTCCTGTGCAGGTCATATCTACTGATGTCCCAATTTCTGACTCTAGTTTCCCAATGCACTGTGTTGATGTCCTTCAATTTCAATGTTCCATCTCATAGAACTTCCCCAGAATAGTTGCCTTCCCAACATTCATTCATTCTAATCTCTTATCCCCAGGTTCTAGTCCAATGTTCCGAATGCACCATTTAAGTATATAGTCTAGTGTTGCTTTGCTATATTTCTGGTTTTCATTCTTTCTGTCTAAACTTTCTCAGTGTGGGACAGTAGGTGACAACAGCCCCGGTGGGAATCTAACAGAACGAAGTCTGCAGGATGCTCAGAGACTGTTTTTGATGAGTGAAGTTGTACAGCCTGTATCCGTTGACCCCTTGATCAGCCAGGATAATATCCGCTTTTCCAAACTGGTTGTGGACATCGTGCAGGGCCGGGACACGTTATACCACGTCATTTACATCGGCACAGGTCAGACATGGCGAAAGTGCTTCTTTAGAAAAGTTAGATGTGTATCTATACAGTAGGTGGAATAAAGCCTGAGGGATGTTTTGTGCACCTAATTGTCTTCAAAGTAATGATCATCATGTGGATAATGTGTGCTCCGTTCATTTCATTCTAGTACTCAAGAGACGCTCAGTAATCATGCAATTATAACCATATAGTTTCTGGTTTTATCAAACAGAACATGGCACCATTATCAAGGCGCTGTCCACATCCAGCCAAAATCTGCACGGATGTTATCTCGAGGAGATGAAGCTCCTTCCAGCAGATCAGCAGGAACCAATCCTTAACCTGCAGATCCTGCAGAGCGACAGGTCCCTGTTTGTGGGTTTGAGCAGTAGAGTTTTGAAGATCCCACTGGAGAGATGTTCCAGCTATGAATCTCAACGGTAAGCCGACACATACAGTACACATAGTTTTAGATTAGATTAGGTTCAACTTTAGTGCAGTTCTCCAGTGTACATGGCGTAAGTGGCAGTGTTAGCTCATCAGTTACCGATCAGAAGCTCAGGGGCTGAAGTCTCAACCCAGCCATGCTGTCACTGTTGAACCCTTAAGCAAGACATGTCACCATATTTTTAACCAGAGTTTTAAGATCCTGTGCTCTGACTTTACAAGCTTGTTAAAAAAAAAATCCAACCAGAAGTATGTACATAAGTAGCATATTCAAAGTTGTAAAAAAATCCAGATATAAAACTATGAGGTCATATTAATTCTGCCTTTTGCCACCAAAACAGCTCATTAAGGCATGGACTCCATTAGACGTCTAAAAGTATCCTGTAGTATCTGTCACCAAGTCATCATTAGCAGATTCTTGAGGTCCTGTAAGTTGTGAGGTGGGGCCTCCATGCATTGGACTTATTTTTCCAGCGCATCCCACAGATGAGGTGGCACAGTGGTGTAGTGGCTAGTACTGTTGCCTTGCACCTCCAGAGTCCAGGTTCGATTCTCGGCCAGGCTTGATCCCTGTCTCTGTGTGCATGGAGGTTGCGTGTTCTCCCTGCGCTTGGTGGGTTAACTTTGGGTACACCGCTTTCCTCCCACAGTCCAAGGACTTGCAGATTGGGCTAATTGGCATTTCCAAATTGCCCATAGTGTGTGTGTGCCCTGTGATGGATTGGCACCCTGTCCAGGGTGTAACCCGCCTCGTGCCCTAAGTCTCCTGGGGATAGGCATCAGGCCCCCCAGCGACCCTGAGGACAGGATAAAGTGGTATAGACGATAAGTGATTTCATAGATGCTTGATTGGACTGAGATCTTGAGGAATTGGAGAGTCAACACCTCAAATTCGTTGTGTTCCTCCGAGCCATTTTTGCAGTGTGTCAGGGTGCATTATCCTGCTGAAAGAGGCCACTGTCATCAGGGAATACTGTTTGCATAAAGGAGTGTACTTGGTCAGCAGCAATGCTTAGGTAGGTGGTACATGTCAAATAATATCCACATGAATGGCAGGACCCAAGGCTTCCCAGCAGAACATTACCCAGAGCATCTCACTGCCTCAGCATGGGCACCCTGACCTGTCTGCACCTGCACAGCCTCATATGCATCAAACTCCGATACACTGTGTGTTCTGACACCTCTCCAGAGTTGCACTGACCAAGTTGTTTATCCATCACAATTTGGTCCTTGTCAGAATCGCACAAATCCGTGCACTTGGGCATTTTTGCTGCTTGCAACACATTAACTTCACGAACAAAATGTTCACATGCTGCCTTATATATCTGTCCCACATCCAGCCGCCACCGTAATGAGATAATCAACGTTTCTCTCTTCACCTGTCAGTGGTCATAGCGTTATGGCTGAGCGTGAGTAGGTAGTAAAATACATAGAGTACAAGCAGTGTTTGAGCAATGGTGGAAAGGCATGGTGTGGAGACTTACTATACAGTCTGCAGTGGTGCTGTGCATCATCATGCACTGAAAAAGAAACTATTTCTTTGTAATTGATGAACATTTGCATAACATATTGCAAGCAACTGAAATCGCTATGACAGTGTACCATGGTAATATGCTATTCCAATACTACTGGTCCAAACCCCCCAAAAAACGACCTTTGTCCAAAGTACCCCTTCGTATGGGTCCAATCCATCCTCCTAATGCTCCCTATGTATTAAATAGTGGTTTTAGCTAATGACCACATTTGTCTCTAATGGCAACGTCTCTTGGTGTCTGCGGCACGGCTACGTGATGTGGCGAGAGGACGATGCATCTCTTAAAACTTAATATCCTTCATCAGTAATAGACAGAGTTAAACAACTTTGCTCGCGTTCCGCAGGAAAAAAAGCGCCGGCTAATTTATCCTCAGGCGGGAAATGGCTGTTGTTCAGCGGAGCTTAATTTACATATTACACACTTAGCCTATCGCAAATTGCATTACTACCGAAACTCCGATCCATTTTTTTATTTAAAAAAAACTATTCCCAGTCCGCGCGAGATAATAGATTTAACATGAAACTTTATTTTATAATATTTATTATGTAACATTTGCAATATTCTATCAGGTTCATTTTTCACATAAAAGCAATAAGGATGCAAATGTAGAAGTGTCTCTTTACCGATGTGTGTGTGTGTGTGTGTGTGTGTGTGTGTGAGGGAGTTTTCCAGACCAGCTGCTTTTCAAAATTCAGCCTCTGTATCTGCTATCGGGAAGCATGTGGAAATTATTATAAAAAAGAAAATAAAAAATAAATCCCATAAGCATGTATTGAAGTTATTTCAATTTTCTTGTATTGAATTTAATTTTCAATTTATTGCCAGCTGCTACAAATACATTTGGTCCTGTCTTTATAAAGACAAAGTCTGGATTGCGGAAACATAAGAATTTTCTCCTTAATCGCAATTTGTCATTTCCTGTTTTATTCCTGGACTTTGTTCCCAATGTCTTGCCCTTTCTTTACTCCATGTCCTACTGTATAGAGATGATTAGTTCTTTTCTGGCCATCATTCTTAACTTCGTCATTTTTCTATTCCTTGTGCCTCATGCAGCAACATTGTCTTCTTTAAAATTAAAATTTTCTCTTACCCTTTTCTTAAGGGGAAAAAACAAGAGATGTTGACGACAGATGCACTAAATGTTCTTACCCATCCTAATCTTCTCTTAGGCAGGTGAGCTGAATGATGAATCCTACTTGATCTTACATTGGAGGTGCATAATATTAGCATAGCGTTAGCATGTACTTAGCATAGGTAATGCCCCTTAAACACCATATAAGGGCAGGTGTGTACTGCGTCAAGTGCAAATCGGGGCACCAGAGTTGGAGAAAAAAAAAAACTTCAAAGAAAAACTTCAGCGAATAGTAACGATTTATTTAGTACATTGTAATGAAGTTGGAGCGAAGTCAGAGCATGGGCATTGATGTTACAGGTAAATCAAAAACGCAGTGATGGCGAAAAACTTTAATGCTGCGATTGCCGTGTCAGCCGCGGGACGGACGGTTAAAGAGGTTTGATGGCACATGTTCTGTAGTGTTTTATAAAGTTGAGGTTTTTTTATACCAGTTGAAGTGGATAGTGGGTTTCATAAGTACATGGTTTATAGAAATCTATAGGCAATCTGAAAGGGCTCAGCAGCCATGTATCCATCTCATCACACCTGTGCGTTCTTTTAAAACTCAAAAGCTCAATCGGACAAACAATGTGCGGACTGTGAAAAAATGGTTTTCTTATCTTGGGAAGAGAAGAGCAAAAAAAAAAAAAAGAGGAAATTATATCACTTCTTGCATGAGATCCCCATTTTCCTCTTGATGGCTTGTAGTTTCCTAAGGACGGTTCCCAGTTCCAGTGTCTGTCGTTAAATCTTCTAGTACCTTAGTACCATCTTCATCTTCTATACCACTGATCCTGTCCAGGGTCTCTGGGTCCAGGAGCCTATCTCAGGAGGCTTTAGGCACGAGGCAGGGTACAGTTTGGACAGGGTGAGGGTAATTCGTCACAGGACACACACACACACACTACCGGGAACTTGGGAACGCCAGTAAAGCTAATCCATAGACTGTGGGAGGAAACCCACCAAGCACGGGGAGAACATGAGAACTCCATTCACACAGTCTAGAACCCTCGACCCTGGAGGTGCAAAGCCACCGTGCCACCTACTTTAGTTTCCTATTTTCCCAAGTTCTTATTTCCTATTTATAGTTCAATTTAGGTTGTTGGTAGTTAAGTCTTTAATTTCCTAGTCTCTATCCTAGTTTTTTGTTTCCCTTTTCATCCAGTTCCCTTGCTTTGGTATCAAACATTCAAAAATTTCGACTCATATTGTCACGTTACGTATAGCCTGCAAACAGCAGCCAGCATTATTATAAATAGAACGTACCCGTTTCTAACTGTGTATGCATTCATAGTAATTTTTTTAAACGTCCACCGTCCCATCATCACGTTATGTCCCCATGTGTACAGTTAGTTGCTCTGTGTTTTTATTAAGCCTCTGGTGCTCCCAGCCCCACTAATGAGATTTATTTAATGGGTCTTAACTAGAAGCTCATTAGTACTTTCAGGTGTTTGTGACAGATTTAGAGGAAATACTTAAATACCGCTGCTCTTGGCAGGAAAGTACAAAAAGCCATTTATTTTCTTGTTTCCCCATTTATTTATTTATTTTCCTGCATTCGAGGTGTCATGTGTCACTAAGAGTTTTCCAGGAGATCCATCACCTTGTGACAGGAAGGTGTGTGTGTGTGTGTGTGCTCTTTCCAAGTAGAGGTTCTCTTTTATACAATGCAGGGCTTGTCAGCATGTCCATGTTGCCCTGGTGCTGTCTTGAATGTTCACCTAGCTAAACACACACACACACACACACACACACTCACACACACACACACACACACACACACACACACACACACACACACACACACACACACTTACGCTCATACAGTATGTATTTACATGAACATAAATTCACACTATATGTGAAAATCATGACGTACTGTAGACTATAGATGATCATGTACGAGGCTACAGGTGATCACATGATCACATGTCTATAGATGATTACGTGTAAGGGTGCGGGTGATCACATGCAGTCTACAGATGGTCAAATATGGACTATAGATGGTCTTGTGTAGACTAAAGATCCATCCATACATCTAGGAACCTCTGTAATCCAACTAGGGACTGTGGAGGCCAACAGTAACCATTGTATTTGTCACCATTTGTGGTAGGACCTCCAATCAACTTTCACACACAAAGCAGGGAAAGAACATGCAAACTCCATGCACACAGACCCTGAAGCGGAAATCAAACCCCATCCACCCTGGAGATAACCACTAAGCCATACATGGTCATGTGTAAACTATGGATGGTTGCATGCCGTCTACAGATGGTCACCTGTAGACTCTAGCTGGTAGAGTAGATGGTCACCTGTAGACTATAGATCACCATGTAGTCTATGCATGGTCACATGTTTGCTCCTAAAGGGTTGATGAGCTTTGGGTTTGTTAATCAATAATGTAAAGCAGTTTTTTTTTTTTTCATAATAGAAAAATGTGTGGCTCCAATCTCCAGAACACACACACACACACACACACATATGGGTTACAGCTGTCTTATGCTGTGGGATTGTTCGCGGGACGCTCAGACGCAGTGGTGTGTGAAGAGCACTCCTGTTGATTGAGCGTATGTGTGTGTGTTTAAAGAGATGACACATACCTGGCATCCCAGACTGTTTACTCTCAGTGTCCCTCTGTGTCCATCAGGAAACGGAGACAGAGAATAAAATAATAGTTATATCAGTAAGCCAGTTCTGCAACACAGATGAATAAATTAAACTGATTCATTGTATAATGGAGAATCGCCCATCTCCGTGCTTTCTGTGATCACTGCATATTTGCTACGCCGGATGATTTCAGTAATAATTAAATCAGAGAGGAAACACAGTAAACAAATTGCATCTTTTTAAATGAGTGTTTTGATCAACAATGTGGCATGTGGCATCCGTGTACTTAAGTCATTATTCTCTTAAAATCTGCTTCACCTTTAAAAGCAGTAAAGTAGTTTGACATCAGGTTTTTTCTTTTTTCTTTTTTGTTAACAATTAATTCATGAACATTCATTCGATTTATTCATTTATTTTATGTACGAATTCTCCTCAGAAGGAAAGGGACACCTAATACATGGGATAATAATACATTTCATTTATTTTAATAAATAATACATTTTAGCCATTTTACAAAAAACGCAAAGAAATTAGAAAAAACAGGAAATATGCATATTTATCGTAGATGTTTCCTAATGGTTCCATTAGCTTTAATTAACTCTTGACAGCTACATTTTCTTGTTTGTAAGTTGTGCAGAATGATATGAAAGTTTTAATTGAGGTCTTTCATTTTCTTCCTGGTTTAGTGGTTAGCACTCTCACCATGTCACCCCAGGCTCTCGGGTCTGATCCACCAAGGTCCAACAGATGTGTTTATGTCTGTTCATGCTCCAGGGGAAATAACCCACAGATAAGGCATTAATTTATAACTCTATACCTATAATTTTGCTCATTGCTTTGCCCATAGATCTGTTTTTTGCAAAACAAATGATACATAAGACTTTTACTGAATCTCTCAATAGTGTGAGAAAAAAGTATACCATGACTTACATTCGAGGAAAGTCAGAGTTAGTTCAAAATGCAGACTAGGTATTTAGTGTATATAAAGTCTATATGAAGCGTACACACCGCACCATCCATGTAATCTAGCAACCAACAAAATTCAATGAAAAATGATTTTTATTAACATCGATTTTTTTTAGTGGGAGTTTTTGATATCTTTCGGGTATAATCTGACTGATCTGGATATATCTTCCGAGGCACGTAATAAAATGCACTCATTGTTGATAGACACACAGCACTCAGGTGAGAAAACATTAAATGTGCCATGGAACAATGTGAAGATCACAACAAGTGGAGAGAAAAGAGCACCTCTGAGAGAGGACCAGGAAAAGGACGGCGCTTGAAAATGGACAAAAGAAGCAGACGGAAATCATCAAAGAATCTGCAGAGAGACAACTCTGATATGACGGGTGGAATAACTACCAAGTATTGTTCACACCCTGCATGTGACCAAGAGCCTCTCCTATTCTTCACATGCCTGGGCTGTAGGGGGGGATGACTAGATAGAAGCCTTTTGTCCAAAAAAAAAAAAGCTTAATTCAGTTCAGACTATGTAGCAAAAATATTTTATGGTCTAATAAGTCCAATGTAAACTTTTTGAAGTATAAAAGATATTTTGGCACCAAAAACAAACAAACAAGACACTGGTACAAAACAAGGCACCTAAAGGAGCATCACAAGTGTGGTGAATCATGATGGTGGCAAGAGGAACAAGATGGAACATAAGTGCAGGAATGTGATTATTCCCGAAACAAACACAAGAACTACAGGACTGTACCAAGGTTTTGTTTTTTTTACTCTTATTTTTTCATATTAAATGAATTGATGTACTGTAGATTAGATTAAAGAAATAAAAACGCTTTACTGTCAAAAGCTGCAAAATGCCTAAATATACAATTAAAAATTGTATTGTTTATGTAACAACTACAGCAGCGACCTCATTTTCCCTCTCGTCTGTTCCAACCACTCAGCATTCAGCATCAGCAGTACACTAATCATCTGCACTGGTTCATAAATTTGCGTTAGATGTTTTTTTAAATGCTTTAATGGTTCATCTGTCACTGTCCTGAAAATCTGTGAAACATGAACTGAAACAGTAAATGTATAAAGCCTGGAGACTCCCACAACCCCTCCCCCAGGCAGCTGCCCCTGTTTGGAAGGTACCGAGATACGAGGCATGGGGGATCGGTGGGAGTTGGAGCGAAGCTTGGCATGAAAAACTAAGACGAGGCTTGGCACAGGAGGTGAGAACTTGGCAGGAGTGCTGTGACAGAGCCCAGCAGGGATTTTGGGTAGGGACTTGGCCTGAACACTGGGCCAGGCTAGTGGCAAGCATGAAGTCACTGAAGTTGAAGTATGCTGCAGGGATGACGTCATTGAATCAGGGGTGCTAAGCAAGTATCATGTTTTTGAAGCCAAGCCATTGTTGAATTCAGCGCAAGTACAATGTCATCAAAGCTGGGTTTTCGAGGCTGAGCAGAGAGCAGAGCATATTGTTCTCAAGGCTAGATTAAACTGCAAGCATGAAGTCATGGAAGCGGGAATGTGAATTAGGCACGACAGTTTCAAAGTGAATTCCAAAGCCTGCTGACTGGCCCAGTTAGATATTCTGACCATCCTTACCAGGGTTCTTCTGTCATGGCGTAGAACATGGTGGAGAGCACATTGAGCTGTAAGCTGTGCCGCATTCTGTGGTATGACTTGACAGTGTGCAGTCCCAGGAGTCTCCAGGTCTCCAGCTTGGAGTTATCACGTGTGTACATCCCAGGAGATGTCGAGCCATCCTCTCAACCTCATGCCGATCTACACTTCCAATGGTCAGTTGAAGCATGGGAGCCTTTCCAACCTGAAAAAGTTTGAGTTTCTTGTTGTTGGCTTTTAGTTTGCACATGGTAGGGGAGCCTTCTCATCCCGGACAACTTTGTGCTGCTCTTGATTGGCCCTTTTTTGGCAAATGGAACAAGGAGGCTTCTCACTCCGGATACCTCGGTACTTCTTGCGGTGTAACGCAAGCCGAGATCTGGCCAGTTGCTTGCTCCTTGTTGCCTGTTAGCCTTGTTATTATAGCTCTAATAACCATTGTGGTGATGGTGGGGGAAGTCCTGTTATGGTCTGGTATTTTTCCATGACATGGAAGGTGAAATGCAAGTGCATGTCTTTATTAAATTTGCATGAATGAAATAACCATAGGCGGCATGGTGGCATAGTGTCCTTACCTCCAAAGTTGAGGGTTGTATCCCGCCTGGGTACTCTGGGTTTAGAGTTAAGGCATGCATGTTGGGCTAATTGGAATTTCCAAATCCCGGTAGCATGTGAGTGTGTGTGTGTGTGTGTTTGTGTGCGCTGCCATAAGCTGGCACTCCATCCAGGGTGTACCTTTCCTCATGGGACAGGCTCCAGGCCTCCTGCAGGCATGAACAGGATAAGCAGTATACATAATAAGTGAGTGAGAGTACATAAACATAGGAACTGAAGCTATGGTTATATTAGCATTTAGCGCAAAAATCAGAAAACAAACTTGAGTATAGTGATGTTGGCACAAACCAAAAACAGACTCAAAACGGCACTAACTTACAGGTTTATATACAGATTTACAGGGGAAAAAAGGAGAACTAAACAGGAAGCAAACATAGCAAGAGAGAGCAGGATCATGCTACAAGTCTGCTTCTCTTCAGCTCATAACGGAGCTTTACTCGAGATAGATGGCAGCACAGATTTCTCCGAATTCCAGTCTAACCTGAAAGCCTCTTTTAGACAGCTGAAGATGAAGAAAAACCTTTCCAGCACGATAACGACCCAAAGGAGAAATCCAAGCTAACAATGGAACGGCATCAAAGGAAGAAGATAACGGTTTCAGAGTCGTCCAGTCAGATGCCAGATCTAAATCCCATCATAAACCTGTGGAATGATGTACGTAGAGACAGCTGTGCACTCAAGATCCGTTACGATGCGATAGATCTGGATGCTTATTTAAGGAAGAGTGGAATAAAATTACACCAGTACAGACGTGCTGGAGTCGGTGGACTGAGCGAGACAAAACATGTTGTAAAGGAGTATTAATTAAGGGTGCGTAGACTTATGCAGGTAACGAGGTCATTGCTACTGTACGTATAGATGATCCGTCCTGCCTTTCATTAAACAAGCTGCCACTTTTACAGGAGTGTATAGACGGCACATCCGTTTATATTATTAGTGTAAAAGCAGAGTGGCTGGAAACCATTCAGAACTTCGCTTAGATTTCATCAGTGTTGATATACGATTAACCGTGTGTGTGTGTGTATGTGTGTGTGTGTTTTCTCCTGTAGGGAATGTTTGTATGCGAGGGATCCATACTGTGGTTGGGACAGAAAACAGAGACGTTGTACTACGATCGAAGCCAGCTCCAACATGAGCCAGTGGAGCCAAAACATCACACAGTGTCCTGTAAGAAACACACACACACACACACACACACACACACACACACACACACACACACACACAAACAAACAAATAGAAAATAATAGAACTACTGTTTTACAGTACTTTAGCCGTTACACAATGACGAGGGAGACAAGAGACAAATCCTAGTCGTCAATCTGGTGACAAAATTATGCGAAATTTCTGAATAATGTCCAAAAAGGAGGCTCTGTGATCAGTTACAGTGATGAGTATTATTGCAACACACCTTATTCACAAAGCTTCTTAGAATTCTCTCAGAGAGCTCCTATCCTAGCTTAAGAAGTCCTAGCTGGGAGTCCTAGACTAAAAGTGACTTAGGAAACTTCTCTGAGTGAGGAAAATACAAAAACCTGTATCTTAGTGAGGAGGTGTGGTCTTAAAATGTGCTCTAATTTCCTTTGTGAAAATAGAATATATGACAATAGAACAGACAGTGAAATCATAATGTTTGTATATAAAGAAATTGTATAATCATGACTATGGGCTAGTTTATGCAACGTTTCTGTTATAGGCCAAATATCTTAAAGTTAATTTTGTAAATCATTTCATCTTTACTAAGATTTAGTCCTAAATTTAGAGAAATTCTAAGAAAATGTATAATAATAATTAGAATAACTCTAAGAATTTTTGTAGAATTTGGTCACTAGGAGAAACGTTTAGGTTTAAGAAGCTTTGTGAATACGGGCCCTGATTCTGATTTTTCAGGAGCAGAATCTGACCCGAGATGGCGGCTTCAGCTCCTGGTCTCCGTGGCGGTCTTGTACCCATGATGATGGAGGTGAAACTTCAAGCACCTGCCTGTGTCGCTCTCGTGCGTGTGACCACCCAGTTCCTCAGTGTGGGGGAGCGGAGTGTGTGGGACACATGATGGAGGTGACCAACTGCTCCAGGTGACGTTAAACCCATGAGAGCAGAAGATTCTGCTTGGTACTTGCTGTGCTCTTTAATATGGCTCTTTGTTTATGTGTGTGTGTGTGTGTGTGTGTGTGTGTAGAAGTGGAGGTTGGACTCCCTGGTCCTCCTGGTCTCCGTGCAGCACCAGCTGTGGTGTCGGGTTTGAGGTCCGTCAGCGTTCATGCAGTAACCCCACCCCTCGACACGGAGGGAGAGTGTGTGTGGGCCAGACACGAGAGGAGCGGTGAGACACACATATACACACACACACACTCAGCACTTAGAATCACTATTAAAGCAAGATATGCATAAATGCGTGTGTGTTCCTGTGATCTTGTGTTTGTGTAGGTTGTGTAACGAGGACTCTGTCTGTCCTGTGCCTGTGTCCTGGGCCCAGTGGACCTCCTGGTCTACATGCACAGCGGCGTGTGGCGGCGGTTATCAGTCCCGTGTCCGAACCTGTGAGAATGGAGTCTCCTGCCCTGGGTGTCCACAGGTAGACACTCAACCTGTCAATCAAAATAATGTCCAATTAAACCCCGCCTCCTGAATATGGCAGTTTTGTTACCAGAGGAGTTTGAAAGTATATCATCATCAAGTATATCCAGGATTGAAAGAAGCAATATGGCTGTAATTTTGAATTAACCAAATATCAGATGATTTGACAAAAAATATTCTTTTTTTTTTCTCATGAAGGAGTACAGGACGTGCAATCTGGAGGCATGTCCTGAGGTACGTCGATACACACCCTGGTCTCCCTGGTACCCCATGAACGTGACAGTGGGCGGAGTCAGACAGGAGCAGCGCGTGAGACACACCTGTCGAGCGCCGCTGGCTGACACACACCTCCTCCAGCTGGGCAAACGCAAAGTGGAGACGCGTCACTGCCCAAATGCTGGCGGAGCGCCAGGGTGTGAGACTGACGGTAAAACACACACACTGAGTTATACTGAGTGTTTAGATTGTGCAGAACAATAAACCTATGTCTCTATATAATCCCGTGCTAGTGCGTAGATACCATCTCAAGTTTTCTCGGTACGCCAGACCCACGATCATACTGCTGGCTTCACGTCTAAAACGCTGGCCTCCCAGGAACTACTTTAATGCCCCAAACACGGGGGAATGGTTTGGAGTGAGGTCAGGACTGTACACCGGGTGTGGCAGTCACTCCCAGCCGAGTTCCTGTAATGTGCCACTGGTGTTGGTGGACCGTGCATTTTGCATTGTCCTGTAAAAACAAAGAAGACCTTTTTATTAAACTAAAGGGCCAATAAATAGGTTCCTGGGAGGCCAACGATTCAGATATCAAGCAGGCGGTCTGATCATGGCTCTGGGATAAGTGGGATTAGTCTCGCAGGAGGTTATATAGAGAAATAAAGGGAGTTTTTACTCTCATAACTGTGTTCTGTTATTCTGCACAATAAAAAGTCCCGCTTTGACTTGAACACCCCTCATATAATTACAATAAAATAAAATTGACACTACAAATTAGGTTTGCAAAATAAAAGAGTATTAATATACTAATTCAAATTACATGTAACAAAATTTACAAAGTGTGAAAAATATATTAAAAATGATTATAAGAGGAAGTGACATGTTTTTGAGACATTACCCCTCATAATTCAGCTCACTGTCATCAGTCCACTGTGTTCTCGTACCTTATACACTATTCACTTTAGAGAACACCTACATGCTTCGAGCAAACTTTTAAAAAGTCCATTGGAATAATTATTTTTATTAAACCCTAAAACAATGTAAATTATGAAAATTGAAAATATTTATTTGTTAATATCAGCATAGATTTACATCACCAACACTTAAACAATTATTATAAATATCATGTATACAATAATATCCTTAGTATTAGTAATAGTAGAAATAAGCAGTCATGTCTACTGCATGTTGCATTCTTTCTCCACGTTTTTTAAGATTAGATTCAGCTTTATTGTCATTGTGCACATTGAGTACATGTACTGTACAGAGCCAATGGAATGCAGTTAGCGTCTAATCCGAAGTGCACAAGTGGCCTATGTACAATAAATAACAGTGTTTTATACGAACACAAGATGCATATGATATAACAGAGTTATGGTGTGTATATAGTGAGATAGTAATGTGCAGTATACGTGTGTAACACTATATGTCTTATTATTATTATTATTATTATTACACTATATTATTACACTATATGTCACTATATTATTATTAATAATGTACAGTGTAACTGTGCAAATCATTCCATCTCGTTCATGCAGATCTAGTCCAAGACTTAGTGAGCATGGCACAACCTTCGACCCCCGTTCAGGGCGTGACCTGGTTGTCCTGGGAGACGTGGTCTTCCTGTTCCAAGGAGTGCTCCAGAGGCTTTCGAACACGTAAGCGCTTGTGCGTGAGTCCTGATGGAAAAAGTCCTGCGTTCCCGTGCAGTGGAACACCGGTGGAGTACCAGGACTGTAACACACAGCCGTGCCCAGGTGCCCGAATCCCACAAGTAGACACTTTATGGAAAAGGAAGCTGATTAGAAACAGGATTATTATGAAATCTTGTATTTTATTTGATTTTAGATAGCTAAGTAACAGAATTGCCTTTGTGCTGTAGTGAAGGGGGCGTGGTCATGCTGGTCTTCCTGGTCGGAATGTTCCACTTCCTGTGGAGGCGGGCATTACCAACGCACTCGCACCTGTTCAAACCCCGCCCCGGCCCACTCAGGGGACATCTGCGTCGGCCTGCACACTGAGGAGGCTCTGTGCAACCTGCATGAGTGTGATGGTGAGACACACACACACACACACACACACACACACACACACACACACACATACACATAATCCAAATGAAATATTTTGTGGTCACAGTCTGGAATGTGAATATATAAGCGTGTATGTGTGTGGATCGTAGGTGGATGGGGGATGTGGTCCGAATGGGACGAGTGTGAGGACGGGTTTCAGTACCGCACTCGAGTGTGTGAGATAAGCCCCGCCCCCTGTAAGGGAAACCACACTGATCAGAGGGCGTGTCCTCCAAAAGACAGTGCAGGTAAGTTCGCCTTTCACTGTCTCCCTATTTAAGGCTAATGTTACCCCATATTTATAGGGAGAAATAAGGCCCTTTACTTATACCACAGCAATTTAATGACAATTTCCTTCATCACTCGTTTTTTTGTTCTTTCTTTTGAGTATTAAAGCTTGTCATGTGACCAATACACAAACCTATGAAAAGCTCATCATTATGGATTGCTGACACTAGAATCACTAAACAATCTTTACTAAATAAGAGATTATATAATAATAATGCTACTGTATTCTCTTTTTCTCTTTTCAAGTCGGCTCTCCAGGAGGGAAGAAAGGCTTAAACTGTGGAGGTAACTCCAATCATTCTGCCTGTACAGTATTTCCCTGCATCGTACTATCCTATGCTGTGCTCAAACTAATCTCGTGTTCGCGTCAATCTTTTTTTTTTTTTACCCAGATTTCCGTGTTGTGTAGCGGTGCATGTAATAAAAACCATGAATAAATAATTAGCTGCTAGCTAAACACATGGTTAATAAGATGATCAGTCATTCTGCGGAGCTTAAATTTGAGCCTGAAGCTAGAACTAAAATCAGCTCTCAATCCTCCAGTGGAAAATGTTCCTGAATTCGCTCTCTCTCTCTCTCTGTCTTTCTCTCTCTCTGTCTCAGGTTTCTCGTTGTTTCACCTGATCCTGACAGGCGCGGTCTCCTTCCTGGTAGCGTTGCTGGGATCTGTTCTTGTCTACGTGTTTTTTCAGAAGGTCTACAAACCCATCCAGGAGCCTGCAGTGATCCATCCCAACACCCCCAACCACCTCCATCACAAACACAACACCAGCACGCCGAAGAACGAGAAGTATACTCCCATGGAGTTTAAGGTACTCACCATGCCACTCTGCATTTCTCCTCTTATCTCTTATAAATCTGCTTAATATGAGAGTCTCAGATTCCCACCTGTCTGTTAAAACTTGTCATAAATATAGCAAAAAACCCAAGAGTACTAAATGTTAATTTCTTTTTTTTTTTCTCTTAAGGGAGCTTTAATTATCCAAACGTCTACTCAGAGTAGAAAGGTCTATAATTGGATTGGTGCAATAACCAGTGAAATTACACCTAGAGTTAATTAAAAGCTGTAACTCGTGATGAGTAGACAGGACACAGAGTTTGTTAAACAGGTATTGAAGTCAGTTGAGGGTAAGCCAGGCAGAATGATGGGTAATTCATAAAATTCAGGGAAAACAGCAGAAGATTAAAGCACAATAACAGGGTGGAGAGAATAACCATGAAGTGCACAGAACAAGCATAAATAAGAAAACACACAGTAGACTCCACAAATATCAGTAAGAAGACCAAAACACTGGAGGATGGAAAAAGCAAATAATGACCAAAAGACAGGAAACAGAGATCGAAAGACAGGAAACAGTGACAAAAAGACAGGAAACTGATCAAAAGAAAGCAAACAGTGATCAAAAGATGGAAAACGGAGATCAAAAGAAAGCAAAAAGTGACCAAAAGACAGGAAACTGAGATCAAAAGAATGGAAACAAAGACAAAAAGACAGGAAACAGTGAACAAAAGATATTAAACAAAGACCATAAGACAGGAAACAGTGAACAAAAGACAGGAAACAGTGACCATAATACATTAATCAGTAATCAGACGGGTATCAGAGACTAAATAAGGTTTTGCTTAACTTTCTAGATGTTGCGCAATCACAGGACAACACATTTATCGGCCCACTCTCATAAAGTTGTTATTAATTGGATATACAGTAGTTACAGTGTTTAGAGTCACGGATCGCATCTTTTTTTTTTTAAGCAGCCAAATATAATTTCTGCCATATAATATATAAAACTTAAAGAACACTTAAAATGACCTCTTGTCAACAACATTCCAAATGTCCAATTTTAAATATGATTTAAAGTGCAGTGGAAAGTGCATGATTCTGTTTTGGCCTGGTCTATTTCGTAACGTCTCCTCCTCCAGTTTAAGCCTGATTTCCGTAAAGACATTCTCTGGTCCCATGCTTCGTTTCTTGCCCAGTGTGTCTGTTAAGATTCTGGACAGAGAGACTCCGATTTGGTTGCTGGACTGCGCTTTGGATTTGAGTTCCTCGACTTGCTTCTGATTGCTGGGCTCGGAGACTTTGATTAGCGTTCACTGATTCTTTGCCCGGCTGTCACTGGAATTAAATATTTTCGACTCGTCTCTGACTTGCGGATAAATGACCTGATTATGATTCACAGAGTCCTTAAGTTAGCGTTAGCTTCTCATCTGAATAAAGAGACTCTAAAGAGAATCAAACACAGATTATTTCCTGGAATTACTTATTTTTCTGAATTTTAATTTCTATTTCTGAATTTTTGTTAAAGAGACTCTTTTCAGATCTGTTTTGAAATTATTGATCTTAAGCGTTTTTTTTCTCTCATGCCAAGGATCATAGTTTTACGCCCTCAGAGCGGTCAGCCAGACTCTGAGAGAGAAAAGCCTCTCTATACTCACAACTCCATCAAAGACATTAACTACCTCCATCTCAGCTAGTAATCACCAGACTCGGTGTTCACGCTGTTTATCCCTGCAATCACAAGTACTCACATTCTTTGCTTTGCCAGCTTGTGGTACTTCAATAAAGATTAAAGTTTTTTTCATTAGAACTTGTGTGCTCGCTTGTGGGTCCCCCGGTGCGTTCAAACCTGTGAGCCGTGACAGTCTTTTTTTATTTTTTTTCGTTTTTTTGTTACTATGTTTTTATTCACACATAAAGGTGCTCACCTTCTTCCTTTGATCTATAGTGAATGAACGAACTTTAAATCCTCTTGGGATGAAAAAGAGTCTTGTGTGGGTAAAATAAATGAGTATTTTAATAAAACAGCAATGTTTATATATTTGAGTTCTAGTATTGTTATTGTTTGGCCTGTTTTTACCCAGAGTGGGTTTTGAGCAGAGGCTAGGCAGGATTTTTTCAGTGTGATTTGGCAACCCTGGTGATAAAAAGATTCGCCTATGCATTGCTAAAACCCCATCCAAGTATTGTGATACATTGCACTCCTACTAATATCTCTATGGAAGCTTAACTGGACCATAAAAGTGTTGCTTTAAATTAATTTACACTATGAAGGGTAAACTTTTACGTTTAATTCATAGGTCACATGCACGCTGAACTGTGTGTGAGGGATTCTTACTGATCAACTGTGGTTTGTCACACCACTATTTATTGTTACTGTACACATCATTTATTATTATTTCAATTGCAGTAAACACTAATATCAGTCCACTAGGACTGGAATCATTCATGCTTATTGACAAAATAGTTAAAGAGGTTGCCAGATTGAGATAGTTTAAAAGAAAAACTTATTTTAAAGTGGGAAACGTCTCCCTTTTCTAACACCCACATTTCTCAAAAGTCTCATCTTGGTAATGACATTAAGACGTAAAAATGCTCTCTTTTCTGTTTTCATAGACACTGAACAAGAACAACTTGCTGCCAGATGAGAGCTGTAACTTCTACCCTCCTCCTCCGCCCCAGACGAACGTCTACACCACTACATACTACGCTCCTCCCCTGGGAAAATACGACTTCCCGTCTTTGGACTCTCCCTGCAGGAACTACATGCACAGCTGAATTCCAGACTCGAACCTTCCGAACTGTGTGCTATCTCATGTGCAGCGATGCAGCATGAACCTCTAGAGTGTGTGGATGTTCAACAAGAGCTCAGCACAATCTTGGTCTTAAAAATCGTTGGAAAAGAAAACAAGGGAATAAATAAAAAACGGATATGTACTGGGTGCTTTACATTGTTTTGGACGTCTAGGGCAAAAAGTTGATGGAAGGCCGGTGGTCCAAAAGGCACGAACACACCACTACGCGACCAAAATATGGAAACTTGTCCACATGCAACTAAACCAGGACACCTTTGTGCAGGATCCACCGATCTGTGAGTCTTCCACAATGACAAAGACCTTGTGATGGAAAGCAGAAACACTGTATGACTTTGGATCTGGCATGGTGTTCACATCAGACTTTAATAACTTACCATCCTTTTATCCTTTCAGCGACAGAATCTGATCCATTTATGCTTTGACTGTGCAATCGCATCACATTTAATACAAGAATTCATGAAGATGCCACGCTGAAAATGGCACCTGAATACTTTTATAAACAATCTCACCGACTACCTACATAAACTTGAATACCACTGGGGACTAATGTAGCTTTTATTGCTAAAAGGAGCCTCAGCCTGGATGTACGGTTTACGGTTCACACACACACAGCTGTTTTTTTTTTGTTTGTTTATGTTTTTTAAACCAAACCAGTGTTGTTAACTTACACCATACATTCTACTTAAGATGCAACTTAGCGTTAAACGCATCCACTTACACACATTCCAAAAACTATCGTATGGTATATTACGTGTGTATAAAAAATGATAAGTGTGTATACACAGGTCTCTGTGTGAGTTTGATTTGTGTGTGTAGACACATTAGCTGCTCAGAAACCAACATTAAATATGTTACATTAATGCAAGTCTGTTATTACAATGTAACTAACAGTGTAACTACATTGTAATAAACATTGTACTAATTAGGGATTTATTGATACCAACACTGATACCTTTTACACACACACACACACACACACACACACACACACACACACACACAAGTCTGACTGAAATAGCAAAGGAATGAGTCTATAGGCGCCTCAGTGCATAAATAAGTATACATATTCCACCCAGACATATATGCAGAGAGCTGAATAAACTGTCCTGTGCTGTCCTGCGCTGATCAGCAGGCTGTAGTGTGTCATGCGCTCAGTACTGGTATCTGTATCCATGAGAACCAACTGACATACTCATATTGAGTCTGAAAAAAAAACTGGCATACTGGCATCATTAGTGTGTGTATGGCAGAGACATAAGTCCTGTTCCTCACACTTGTGTCCTTCCTTCGTCTCCCACACGCCTCTGAGACGAGTGAAGCCGGAATCCCTAAACTCATATTTCTGTATAAACTCAGTTGCGTAAATCATTTTAGTTAAAGGTGAAAAGCTTAAGAACTGTACTAATAACTTTTTAGAAATGTTTCAGATCAAAGGGAAAACACTTCTCTTTGAAGTTCACTAAGGAAATGTGTTGGGGATTTTTTTTTTTTTTTTTTTTTTTTAACGTTTAAAGTAAAAATAAGCTGGTGACATCATACATGTGGCAGCAGCTGACCAATCAGAAGCTTCACTTAAACTCACACTGAGTGGAGCTACACACTCATTAAACACATGCTCGCCGCAAGTTCCCTTCTTTCATCCGTACGTCTTTTTCTTTGTTTCTGCCTTTCTTTTGCTTGTATCATACACCTTCCTTCCTTCCTTCCTTCCTTCCTTCCTTTCTTCCTTCCTTCTAATAGCCTTCTGCCCTCCCACTTTCTTCCTTTTTCTCATTTGGTTCCTCTCTTTTCTTTCTTTCTTTCTTTCCTTCTTTCTTTCTTTCTTTCTTTCTTTCTTTCTTTCTTTCTTTTTCGAACAGGTTTCCTACCTTCCTCTTCTTACTTTCTAACATATTTCCTCCCTTCCTTCTTAATATTACCATGTTAGACTTTTTCTTTTTAAGTGTTTCCTCTTTTTTCTTTTCTTCTTTCCTATCCTTTCTTCCTTCAACTAAAGGTGATGTCATATCAAATAGCCAGACAAATGTATTTTAAACAGCTTTATCCTCCACTTTATAAACCAAACATCAGGTCACAGGTCAGTTCTGCTCTTGATGTTGACCTAATGCTCTTTTTTCACTTGTTTAACAAACGTTGAGCTTCGAGTCATGGAATAACAGGATATTATTCTCGACCAAAGGGAAGTGCCGCGTGCTGTAGCGCAGTACTGGGACGTGGTGTGATGCTCTACTGTATTTCTCTCTTTCTGAGACTTCAGCAGCTTCCCTATGCAAAACCGGTTCCTCATCACACCATCACTGCCTTTTGACTTACTGTCAACTTTTGCTATGGTCTATTTTTGTATGCAGCGCACCATAAGAAATAAACTTCACGTAAACCTCGTGTGGTCGAAAAACTCATTCTTTCTTCTGCTTTTGCATATTTGTCACACTTTTTACGTCAAATTAGTTTTATATAAAAGACAATGAAACCTGAGTAAACACAAAACATGGTTTTTAAATGCTCATTACAGTAAAACCTTGGATTGTTAGTCTGTAAGCGTTTTGCAAGACGAGCAATACATTTTATACTCGAAAAACGAGCGAGGTCTTGCAATATGAGTACCCGGATGCGCTTTATCTGCCGAGCGTCACATGATCACAACTGAGCCAATGATTTTTCTCTCTCTCTCGTGCTGCAGGATTGTGGTTAATCATCTACCATGTTAGGTCTTACTGTTTACTGAACGTTGTGACCATGTGTGTGTGTGTGTGTGTGTGTGTAATGACTATCCAACATCACTTTTTGCAAAACCTTAAAAGGAGGCAAAAACAAGTATGGTTAAAGAGTCTAATTGTTAAAGTGACACAGAAAGAAAAAGATTCCAGTGTGCCAACAGATAGCAGTGATTTCATTAGTGATAGAAAAAGTCGTCCTACACCCCTCCCCCATCCTCCTTTTCCTACTTCTCTCCTCTCTCTCATCTCCCTCATAACAGCCATGATTCTTGATTCAAAGGTAAAGTTCAGGTTAATTAGTTTTATTTTTACTTTATATTTTTTATTACGAATATTTCTGGCTGTAGAATGAATCATCTGAGTTTCCATTATTTCTTTGAAAAATTACTCATAAATACGAGTGCCTTGGATTATAAGCCGCTTCCGGAACGACTTATGCTCACAATCCAAGGTTTAACTGTAATTCATTTCATTAATTGAAGCGAAGAACATTAATTAACACAGCTGGCCTTGTGTGAAAAAAGTAATTGCCCCATATTGACTCAGTCAACCATGTGTGCTGCCAGTTCTGTTTAACCTCAAACTCACTTTAATAATTCTTTAAAAAATGTTAACAAGCAGCTCACTGTGTCTGGGGCCAAGGAAATTCTGCAGGAGAGACGAGAGAGCATGCTTTCGAAATGTATGAGCCTGAAAAGGGTTACAAAGTCATTTTCAAAACCCTGAAACTTGAACCATCATGTCAGAAGAAGCGAGAGAAACACAATTCTGTCATCATCTGTGATGTCACAACAGAGCCATTATGAGTGTCTAAAGGAGTGAGGACATCCATAGGAGTGTCGCAATGTGAAAACTACTGATACCCACGAGAAGCATCACACCAAGAGACACACATGGTGGTGGTGTTGTGATGATGTGTGGCTGCTTTACTGCTTCAGAGCCTTTCATTCTCTCTCTCTCTCTCTCTCTCTTTTACTTGCTTTCCCTCCCTCTTTCTTCCTTCCTTCCTGTCGCTTGCAGGAGGACGGCATGTATCTCTGCCTCTTGTTCTGTTATATGAAGGTAATCCATCCTACCTGTCACAGATCGTCCCTAAGGCACGACACATGTCCTTTCCTCTTTCATTTTATTCATGACATGAGGTCTTATCTTTTGTTTGATTGCTTTAATAATGTTGTCACTTGCAATGACATCCACCTGTCTCTCTACTCGTGATTTTACTGTTTTTATTAAATTCTGAAACAGCAGTGCTGAATATGTTCAAGTCCAGCAGCAAAATAAGATCTTAGACAGAATCGGTCCTTGTCATTACAGCATCAGGTAGAGATTTACAGGATCTGGGTGAGATTATCCCTACACTTCAGCCTAAAATCAGAATCTCTCTGCCTTTCTATAATGTACTTGTTACAGTCATGAATGTAATAGAGCCTCAGTCATTACAGGTGAAACTCCACTGCCGTAATAGGACTAATAAAATGCCTAACGAGCCCACTTTATTTCCACTGGACAAATGAACTGTCAACATAAGACAAGCAGTTAGTGTGTGTGTGTTCTGTGCTACAGACTGACCCCGCAGTGAGCGATCTGCTTCATGAGTCCTGACCTACAGCGGTGCCGGCTTCTCTCACTAAAGCACTGATGTTAAACAGGTGTGTGTGTGTGTGAACAGGTGTATGTGTTGTTTTGATTTATGAGAAAAGAATACAGACTATCTAATTGCACATCAGACTTTGAGTCCTAGTTGATTTTAAAGTTACCACTTGCACACACGAATGAAAGCGTCTCTGCCACACCCGTACCTGAGAACACTACAACTCTACTGCATTATCTTAAATCTCTCTCTCTCTCTCTCTCTCTCTCTCTCTATCTATCAATCTAACTATCTATCTATCTATCATTCTAACTATCTATGTCAGTACGGCTCTCTCTCTTTATACCTGTCCCTTTCTCTCTCTCTCTCTCTCTCTCTCTCTCTCTCTCTCTCTCTCTCTCTCTCTCTTTATCTCTTGCTCTCCGATCGTCATAAAAGGTTTTGTGAATCTCAGCATTAAAGTTTCTAAAATGTCAGCAGAAGCTTTTACAGTTCTCTCTCTCTCTCTCTCTCTCTCTCTCTCTGTATCATGCTCGTTCTCTCTTTTTGGTTTATTTCTTTCATTCCTGCAGCTTTTAAGGCATTTGCCATTTCAGAGGTAACAATGCAGTGTGGATGTCTAAACAGCACTGAGTGGAAAGCGTTCACGCAGGATCAAAGCGCCGCTCTCCTCTCGCTCTCTGATCCATTGTGAAGAGTTTCAGTTATACGGCACTTTACCTCCTGCAGTTTGAAAGCAAACATTATTATAAAACTCTTATTTATTATATACAAACAGGTACTGTATACAAAAGCTAATGTTTTACATTATTATTATTATATTATTATTATTATTGTTATTGTTATTATGTAATATAATAAGAGCGTTAATTACACACACAGATACACACACACCTGTAAGGTGCAATAGTTTATACTAGGGCCGGGACTCGATAAAAAAAAAAAATCCAATTAATTAGAGGCTTTGTAATTAATTAATCGAAATTAATCGCATATAAATATTTGCTATATGTAAATTTAGCAAAAATAAATATATATGTGCTGCGGTGATATGCGGATTCCTTGTTGAATAGCCTGCACACAACCATGCTCTTATCGACGCTTCCATCCAGTCGTTTTTTTATAACTAAATTTCCCATCCACAGGGCCAACCAAAGCGGTCTCATCAGCTTCTTTGTCCATGTTCACTGTGGTTTGTTTTTGTCTAAACGCTAGTTGGTGCTCAAGTATAATCGGTCCGCCGAAACTCATCCAGTGAGAAACTTTCCGTGGTGCAAAAATAAGTGCGATTAAAATGTGCTAAAAAGATTTTACGCGTTATTTTTGTGTAATTAATTAATCTAAATTAATGTGTTAAACTCCCGGCGTTAGTTTATACACAAAGGACTCAGGCTGTAACGACTTAACGATCAGATTTGATAATAAAAATCAATTAGATAATATAAATAAATTTATAAAAAATATATAAGTTACATTAGTTGATTAAATAGCTTATAGACACTAAATACTTATTACTACATTTTTAATTACATCCACACTGTACTGTATGCTTTATGTCACTGTGAGCTGTGTGTCATCATTTAATGTTGCTTTGTAATTAGTGTTTAAAGCAACTAAGTAAGAGACCAAAGTGCTGGAACAGAGATTTTAAATGAATAATTCTGATGGCAGAGCTGGGCGGAGTCAGACATAGGAGGGCGGAGTCAGACATAGAGTTAGGGACAGGGAGAATGTATTGTCTGTGCATGGAGACTAAATAAAAGAGTGAATTTTGCATAATAGGCCCCCCCTTTTTACAGATTTTTTTGAGTCGCTATGGTTCATTTCCTAAATCAAAATTTAGGGTGAATCATGATGAACCGTATTTACAGTCACCGCGTAAAACTGCGTGTGTGAGACAGGGGTATTAGTAGGTAACAGATTATGGGCCAAATGGAAAAGTACCCGAACTAGTGACTTTTATCAGAAAGTAATGCTGTAATGTAACTGATTACTTTTCAAAAAAGTAATCCAAGTACTCTAACATTACTTTATAACGCGTTACACACAACACCGTTCATTGTTTACATCATTACACGCAACATGGTTAAAAAAGCATTAAAAAATGTGTTTTTAGTTGATGAGCTGCTCTCAGGTGACTCTTGACTGCACCAATGGAGCAATGCATGTTTAAAGCATTAGATCAACTAGCGATAAACCGGTTCTCTAAAATATCTAGCTGCCACAGACGCGGTACGTGAGGACGTCAGAGCAGACGTCTGCAGAAACTGGATGAGACACTCCGAGAGGTTCTTTCAGCGCTGCGTTGTGATGTGGAAGAAAATCTGCCGCCTGTCAGACAGGAACGTCAGGAGACTGAAAAAAAGCATAAATTATATCCTGTCCAATCTCCTGCAATCAATCTTCTACATACAGTAATGTGTAACTTTGTTCTTCTGAAATTGATATATGCCGTACAGACAAAGTGCAGCTTGGTGCATTTTCAATCACTGTCATCAACTATTAGCCGCAGCTTTGATCAGAAAACATGTAAAGAGTTCACTGCTATACGGACAATATGAGTGAGAACTGTGACTACCGTGTTCTTAGGTACTGACACTGAGATAAATATTTACTGTTGAGAGATAGAATAAGGGTTTTGAGCGAGTTAGAGGCTTTTGCAGGTAATCCATTGTGTTTTGCATTTTGTACAGTTTTACAAATGATAAAGCTAATTTAAAAAAGCGACAAAAAAAAGTGTAAAATGGCCTGTAATGGGGTCTTTCATTAAATGTATTGATTATCTAATCATTTATTGATGGACTTAAGGACAATTCGTATAAATTTAAAACTTTATATGTTGAATTTCCTTGTTTATACAAAATGTAATTCTTTTTTTAATAATTATAATTATAATTTTTAATAATAATAATTTTTAATAATATATATTTTTTAACAATTGGAATAATTTACAGAATGTATATAATGAAAATAGAACAGATTGAATATTATTACACTGTTTTATCTGCTTAAAAATGATGATGATAATAATAATAATAATAATAATAATAATAATAATAATAATAATAACAATTATTATTATTATTATTATTATTATTACTATTGAATCTGATTTAGCAGACTACTTCTGCTAGAGGAATGTCTGGAATAATGAAGGCTGCTTTAATAATGATTTAAACAAAGAGAGAATGTTAGTGGGAAAGTTATCAAACTGATTAGCACACCTGAATACACTGGACTTTTAAAATGTTATTGTCTACACTTACCTAAAGGATTATTAGGAACACCATACTAATACAGTGTTTGACCCCCTTTCGCCTTTAGAACTGCCTTAATTCTACGTGGAATTGATTCAACAAGGTGCTGAAAGCATTCTTTAGAAATGTTGGCCCATATTGATAGGATAGCATCTTGCAGTTGATGGAGATTTGTGGGATGCACATCCAGGGCACAAAGCTCCCGTTCCACCACATCCCAAAGATGCTCTATTGGGTTGAGATCTGGTGACTGTGGGGGCCATTTTAGTACAGTGAACTCATTGTCATGTTCACGAAACCAATTAGAAATGATTCGAGCTTTGTGACATGGTGCATTATCCTGCTGGAAGTAGCCATCAGAGGATGGGTACATGGTGGTCATAAAGGGATGGACATGGTCAGAAACAATGCTCAGGTAGCCCGTGGCATTTAAACGATGCCCAATTGGCACTAAGGGGCCTAAAGTGTGCCAAGAAAACATCCGCCACACCATTACACCACCACCACCAGCCTGCACAGTGGTAACAAGGCATGATGGATCCATGTTCTCATTCTGTTTACGCCAAATTCTGACTCTACCATTTGAATGTCTCAACAGAAATCGAGACTCATCAGACCAGGCAACATTTTTCCAGACTTTAACTGTCCAATTTTGGTGAGCTCGTGCAAATTGTAGCCTCTTTTTCCTATTTGTATTGGAGATGAGTGGTACACGGTGGGGTCTTCTGCTGTTGTAGCCCATCCGCCTCAAGGTTGTGCGTGTTGTAGCTTCACAAATGCTTTGCTGCATACCTCGGTTGTAACGAGTGGTTATTTCAGTCAAAGTTGCTCTTCTATCAGCTTGAATCAGTCGCCCCATTCTCCTCTGACCTCTAGCATCAACAAGGCATTTTCGCCCACAGGACTGCCGCATACTGGATGTTTTTCCCTTTTCACACCATTCTTTGTAAACCCTAGAAATGGTTGTGCGTGAAAATCCCAGTAACTGAGCAGATTGTGAAATACTCAGACCGGCCCGTCTGGCACCAACAACCATGCCTCGCTCAAAATTGCTTAAATCACCTTTCTTTCCCATTCTGACATTCAGTTTGGAGTTCAGGAGATTGTCTTGACCAGGACCACACCCCTAAATGCATTGAAGCAACTGCCATGTGATTGGTTGATTAGATAATTGCATTAATGAGAGATTGAACAGGTGTTCCTAATAATCCTTTAGGTGAGTGTATATACTGTATATATAACAATGACTTTAATAAAATGATTTATTTATCTCATTGTTTACAAAAGTACTTTTGAGAATCATGCTGCTGCTGTTGTTGTTTATCCCTGGTCCAGGAGCACATCAAAGCCACTTGATCCCAGGAAGCTGCTTAGTTGTACCAGGTGTGTTAGAGTTGAGCAAAGAAGACCAGAACGCCATTGTTGGAAATATGTGATCCAGAGGCGCCCCCTAGTGGTAATAAATTGCAGGTAAGCTTTAATAAATTATTAAATTACTTACATTTATTCATTTATGCGGTGAGGCAGCAATATTCTATAATTTGGGGAGCTTTTAATGTCGGGTGATGTATTTATTATAAATATTATCTCCTTGACCGTAATATTTTGCTAGTTAAGGGAAAACATCTTATAATATCTCACTATATAACTGCTTCGCTTTCTGCATCCTTTGCTTCACTCAACCGTAAAAGGATGCTTAGGGACCAGGTTTACAACATCCACTTTCGCAATTGATTTGATCTTTTGGTTAAAATAATAAATAAAAACAATTAGAACTTATAACTATATATTTATAAATACTAAAAAATAAAAATTTTCAGTTAAATGATTTTAAGTAAGGTAATAACCAAGCTCTGTTCTGTAAGACAGAAGTGGTTTATCCCAGTGCCACCTGCATCACATGACTATCCTTCTATTTGGCATAGATTTTAAATACACTGTGGTAAGGGTTATTTATTTATTTTTAAATATTTTATCTATAATAGCTTATTGTCATTCGGTATATTAATTCTCATCTATGTTAAGTACACTGTAATGGTTTAAAATACATGATAAATAAATATACATTTTAATGAGATTGTTTTGTGCCATTATTTTATGTTCACTTAGACAATGTTGAAAGGCAAAATCACACATTCAGTAGTTACATATTGCAATTTAATTACAATTCTTATAATTGTATTACAATTATTATAAATAATAATTAAGTATGGTTCATTATGATTCACCGCGAGATCGCGAGTGATCACGTTTCCATCTTTCCGCGCGTCAGCCCTCGTATAGTCAAACTGCTTAAGTGAGATAGGGGTATAACAGCAGGAATAACAGAGGGGGGCGGGTTATCGGGGGCGGGGCTTGTAGGACGACTTTCACACACACACACACACACACACACACTAATGGATTGGGAATAACTGCTGTCTGCCTCACGTATTACATAAATTGTCTAAGTAACGGATTACATTTTTTAAAAAGTAACTAAATAACTGAGTACTTAAATGGTGGACATAGCGCGTTAGATTACTCATTACATCAAAAAAGTGATCCAAGTACTCTAACGCACTACTTTGTAATTAAAACGTCCATAAATCAGTAGGTATTTGCTTAATTTAACCTGGATGTTGCGCAATTGTTCATTTATTTTCTTCTTTTCTTACCGAAGTCTGGTGTTCATGACACCGAGTTCAGTTGTTTCCTGTTACAAATTACTTTGAAACGAGTTCAACAGTTTCTGTTGAAGTTATAAGAAATGCTTCAGGAGTAACCGTTTTCAAATCCATTTTTTTTAACTTTCTTCCTGTTTATTCTTAGTGCTGCAACTTAAATATTTAAATAATTGTTTAAATAGTTGATTAATGTTTTCGAGATTCTTAGTCACTTCCCATAAAATTATGTTTTAATTATAATTTTTTAAGATGATTTGTAAATTTTTGACTTTTACAATATTAATACTGACAATCCATTTCCTAATCCTGGCCCTGGGCCTGATCCTGTTCTCAGCTCAACTGATCCAACTCTTCAGCTAATGAACAAACTTCAAGCAGGTAGAATAAGATGAAGCAGAGAAATGAAAGCACATAAACGTTTACCAGGACTGAGAAAAACCGACTTACAGAATAATGTGTGTATCCTACAGTATGAGGAAACTGCATTGCACACACACACACACACACACACACACACACACACACACACACACACACACACACACACACACACACACACACACACACACACACAAAAATCTTATATGCTAGTTTAAAAAATAAAAGACAAGCATGCACTAGTTTTTTTAATTACAAAAATACTTTACAGTTCAGCAGTTAATTACTAAATAGATATAACTGTACACACACCATCCAGAAGTGATTTAAATCCAGAGGCATTTTTTTGTTTCGCTGTTTTTAAATAAACATATATAGGGATCGAGATTGCGCAGTATAGATTTCTATATTCCGGACATATCCAACCTCGGCAATATGATAAACTGAATTTTACTTAATTTTAACCAAATATGACTGAACAAATAAAAAGGGTCACACAGGCAAAGAAATAGCACAGATACACACATTTTGAGCGTTTTACATTTTTGCAACGTCATTCCCATATTCTGCTAGTGGTCAGATTTACACATTATAGAAGTAATGACAACTTTTGTTCTACATATAATAAGTTATAAAAAAAACAGCAGTGTTTTATGTCTCTGCTGAAATCTGCAGACATTTAATCCATTTACAATTACTAGTTACATTGTGATTTAAACATTCACAAAACAAAAATGAATTGTAAATTGTTTTGTTTGCCATCTACCAAACAAGTCCTGGTGTAAAATACTCACTCACACACTCATTCTCTATAGCTCTTATCCTGTACAGAGGCCTATTACACATAGTATTCAGTAAATATACTCAGTAAACACTTTAGTAGGAAAACCTGTACATCTGCACACTCGTGCCTTCACATGTACGCATACAATCATACAGACAGACACAAAGCAAGTTTACAGCCACCTTACACACCCCTAATAAACGAATAAAGTGGCCAACTGATGTGCAGAGTGTGTGAAACTAGCCTTATGAATGACCATGACTCACTGTAGCGTACTCACACGACTCGGCCTCATTTTTAAACCTAATCTTAAGAGCTGCATCATTAGAGCTGGAGCCGTTGGAGTGAAAACGTACTGTGGCGTAAGTCGGACCTTCGGCTGATTTCTCAACAGAGTTGGTTGAGGAACCAGAGAGAGTGGAAACACGACTTGCAGAATCACAGCGGCTTGCTGGTAACACTGTGTTGGGGTAAACGGTTTGAGGAGGATCAGAGGGGATTGTGGGTAGTTGCACAGTTGAAGAAACTGCAGTTCCAACTTCTGAAGCAACAAGTCTTCTGGTGTCTTTAAAATCCTGAGGATTACAGACAAAAAAGAGGATCAAAGAAAAGACTAGAAATACTTATTTAAATGTTAAAATGATCTATTTCTTGTTTAATGAAATCATATTAGGGGGTTTAGTATTAAACACATGCTTTGATGTCAAACTGGGACTTGTGATGATATTTCTTGTGATTGAAGGCGTAAAACTGATTGACATTCATAGAAAACTTCAAGTGCAGTACGGTGAGACTCTTAACCACAATAAAACATTTTAATGGTGCAAATGTTTTAAAGAAGGCCATAAATGACGATCCCGACTGAGGTGGTTTGGAGCCCACTGCAGTCGTTCCTTAAACAGATGGATAACTTGTCACCAACTTGCAGAAGAGACGCATCAGTGTGTGGGAACGGTACACACAATTATTCATCAACACCCCTTACACATTACAGGAACTCGTCTGGGAGTTATTGCTACATACTGTACATTACAGTCCTGACCTCACTCCAGGCCAGCGTGGTGGGATAAGTGCATTAGAAATAAAGAGAGATTTTAACTCTCATAACTGTGTTGTTATTCTGCCAAATCAAAAATCCCAGTTTGACTTGAACACCCTCTCTAGTAAAACTATAAAGTATAAATGACCTCAGGGCCGTTTCCAGTGTCTGCAGCAGAACGCCGGTCATGAGCTGCTGTACGTGCTGAAACAAATAACAGGAACAATTATTAATGCACTTTAGGATTAGTGACTTAAGGAGACAATATAACCGCTAATGCAAGCAATATACTAAACAAATGCACATATTTTATTATTATAACTGCTTTAAAGGAAAAATACATCAAAGAAAACAACAAAAACAACAACAACAACAACACAGAAGTTATGGAAAGTTGTGTGAGAGTATAAGAGACAATGTAAAAAGAGCTATTGCTAGATAAGTACATATTGTTTTTGTTAAGTTGTAAATTAAATTATAAATTAAAACAAACAAACAAGCAAACAAACAAACAATAAAAGATGCAAAACTGTTGGAATTCAGTCTTGTTTCTGATTGGTTCGCACAAAAAGGGGATTTAAATAGTTGGTGCTTTTAGCCGACTTCAGAACAACATTTGTTAATTATTCCATCTCTGTGTCAGTCCAGTTGGGTGAGTTCTAGTTAATAATGATGATTATACAAAAGATACTAACAGAAACTGTTGGCCAGTTAGCATATTTTGCTTTAATAAATTATAAGTTAATAAAAATAAGTTAAATTAATCCAATCTTTTGCGTTCCAAAATGATCCAGTCTCAGTCTCGTTCAGTTTCATCTTTGGTTGTTAGAGACCCAAAGCATAAAGGTGGATCTGAAATCTGTGTGTTTCCCAATTCAACACAATATTTGTTCTAAATCTCAGTGTCAGCCTAAACCACAATATGTATAATTAATTGATTTATAGGTCCGGTTTCTTCCCACAGTCTAAAAACACGCTGGTTAGGTTAACTGACATTCCCAAATTGTCTGCTATGTGTTATTGTGTGTGTGTGTGTGTGTGTGTGTGTGTGTGTGTGTGTGCGTGTAGATGTGTATACGGTACCTTCTATCTTGTGTTTAATTCGAAGAATCACAAAAAGGCACCCGCTACCAATCAGAAGCCCGATCACAATATTTACTAAGACGGTGAGCGCGATGGAAACTGCGTAAAGGCCTGAAGAAAAGCACACGAGCGGTTATCTGGTAGCATTTAAACTGCATCCTGATAATTAAGAGATCTAATCAGATTCAATAAAGCTGTGTAGTTAGACTATGGTAAACTGACTTGGAGAAAAAGTTGGTGTTGATTCTGGTGATGGTGGTGATGATGATGGTGGTGATGATGATGATGATGGTGATGATGGTGATGATACCACTGTACCTGGTGGTGAGGAAATAGCTGAAGCAGAGAAACAACTTATAAGTCCATCAAAAACACTTTTTCTGTTCACCACCTTCTCTATTCATATAGTAGATTGGTTGTTTTATATCAGCTCCCAAAAATGTTGTTCATGTTCATAATACGAGCAAAAAAAATAAATAAAAAATTAGGACCGCAAAGCCAGCAAAGACAGGTCAAAGACAAATAAACGCAGAACAAGGAAAGTGTGTGTCTTTTACTCAAAAAAGGAAATGAAGAAATAATGCACATAGTGGGGGACGCTGAGGGAAAGTGTTGTTGACTGTTGTTGGCTGTTTAAACAGGAAGCAGGTGGGTTAGACATCAGGGGACTGTGAAGGACGTGACATCCGGACTTGTTTCAGCAGAAATTAATGACAGAAATGAATTTGACTTGAATGTTTAAATATTAATTTAACACAGAATAGGCCGGGGTTTTTTAGGAGCTGTGTCTTAATCAGAGATGTAGTGTGTCATGGGTGTGTTTCTCTTCCCCATTACATTTTGTTTAATGAACATTTTTTGATTATTTTTTTTATTCCACACAAAATTTACAAAACTGGCAAAACTTTTATTTGTATAAATTATTATTATTATTATTATTATTATTATTATTATTATTATTATCATTATTAATGATAGCCAGTAGAATGGTAGGCATGCAATCAAAATTACCTTGGACTATTAAACACTTAAACAGCATCTTCACATCATGGTGTCAAAATAAAAACATTATTCTGGCTTTGTTGAATCTGGTTTCACTTTGAAACAAGGGGATACCAAAAGTGCTTTGTGTGGTCTATTATCATCAAAACAATCAAATGCTTCTAAGTTTATGTTATTTAGCCTTGAAACCTCTTTTTGTATAAATAAATAGCATGAAACGTCATTCCTGTTAGTTTAAAGCAGATCATCACAACCTGGTTAGTATAAAGTGTCATATTTGCATTAAACCGATACTGACTGTAATATTCATTTGGAAAATAAACCAGAGACTAGAAAGTTAAATTTAAGGTGCAAGTTAATGAAAGCAGATGGATGTGAACCCTGATGCAACCATCACTAGATTAACAGACTCACCAGTAACTGTCAGGTTGATCTGTGTGAAATAAACCTCGTATCCATGATCAGATTTCCAGTCTGCTTCAGCTCCACACCAGTATTCACCAGAGTCTCGCTCAGTTAGATTTTTCAGGGTGAGATTTAAGGTTTGTCCTTCTCCGTCATCATACAGGATAAATTTCATTATATCTGCATGTGTTCCACTTGCTTTACGAGAACAAATAGCAGACTGTAGACTCTTGCAGAGAAACTTGGGATTACTCCTGAGGGATTCTGGGTATTTACAGCTGATGTTCAAATCTCGTCCTACATGGACAGTCTCACTGATGGACTTCTCATAGGACAGATCTGCAAATCACAGGTGTGGTAAAGTCCTATGACATCATTGTAATAAGCAATACAGTAATTGTAGAATTTAAATATAATATTGTGCAGTTATAGGAAAATAATCAAGAACAGGATGCTATGATGTGGCCTGATGCAAAGAAATTATAACAGTTTACCAGAAGCACATTAAGAGGAAATAAGTGAAATGTCAGTTTAGTCAGCTTGGCGGTTTGAGGACAGTACTGTATAATGCCATCCTGTAAAATTTGATATAATCACCACTTAATAGATTTCAATCGGGCTTAAATCATGAAGTTTGTGTATTTATGCTAAAATAATCAATCCTTGAGGAAAGAAGAAATCCTCTGATGATGGTAAGAGGGGCGTTCAAGTCAAACCAGGACTTGAAGAAGTTTGTGGTGATAAAGGCGTAAAAACCAATTGACATTTACAGAAGCAAAGTAAAGTGCTGAGACTCATAGTCGTAGTCAAACATCGAAATTATGCAAACAATTCAAAGAAGGCCGTACATCCGTGAATGACGATCCCAAACATTTAGTGAGTGGAACACCTGATCCGTGAAAAATTGTCAGATAATTTATTGCCAATTTGCGGAAGAGATGCATTTGCAGGAACACTCGGCTTGATTTCAAGGACAGAATTATGTGTAATTTAGACACACCTCTGTTTTAGGCACGGCCCTGCCCTGAGCAAGCTCCCAATTCACCTGTCAACTGGTTCTGAATACCAATGTACACAACTGCAGTATGACTCCTTGCCATATGCACTAACATAAATCTTAATTAATTATGCAGAATATATTTAATGGCTTGGAAAATAATCAGAAGGCAGCGATGGGAGACTCACCTTCCTTTACCTTCAGCTCCACTTGTTTGTAATTGTCTCTCCATGATTGTATATCAACTCCACATTGGTACGACCCAGTGTCCTGTACAGTGAGCTCTCTGATCATCACCCTGAACTCTGCTGATTTGGTGTCATCATACAGTGAGAATCTTCCTGAATCTATCCACTTGTCTTTAGCTTCTGTCTTTATTTGATCAGAACAGAGTGGTGGTGAACCCTTACAGAAATATTTATTGTTTTGTGTGTATCCTGTATCATACTTGCACTTGATAAGGACTCGTCCTCCTGAATATCCTGTTACTTCCTTGGAATCTCCTCCATCTAACAAAACACCAAACATCCATCTGAGCAAAACCTTCCTTCATGTAACACTGCTGCTGAGAGTGAGGATTATTCTGAAGTGCATTTCTTTACCTGAGATCAGACAGAGGGTGAAGATGAGGAGGATCTTCATCCTGAGTTCACACTCACACATCTCCACACCAACTCCACTTCAGCAAGATATTAAAGCTCCTGTTCTGTTACACACTCTTACTGTCTCTGTCCTGCTCTGTGAGTGTACTCTGTGTCTTCATCTGTGTCTTAACCAGAAATAAGGTAGTTCCCACTTCCCGTTTTGGCACATTATAAAAGTATGTGTAATGTATGACATTGTTACAATTGTTTTCTTACAATGACATGAAAAAGAAAATGTACTTCTTCCAGTAGTTGATGTTGTCTTTAGATGTCTTTTCTCAACAGACTCTGCTAAGTTACAGATGATATCATTAAAATATATTAATTCATTTTTTTTTTCCAGTAAATGTTTAAACTGGGTTGTGGTGGAATGTAGGCAAACAGAGATCCCAGAGAGATTCTTAGATTTAAATTTTATACTTCACATACACAAACATACATGGTATGATATGCAGTGAAATGCTTATACGACTGTCTGTGATTTAAAAAGAAAGATTTCTCTACGATAAAATAAGTTGCACCAGAGAGTACAAATAATTTAAAATTGCAATTATTAATTTTCCAATAGTAATATAATAATTAGAATAAAAATAAATTTTTAAAAATAAACCCAAAAAAAATCAGGCTGAAAAATGTTACCAAAAATAAAATTAGAATGGTATGAAATATGCAGGATTTACAGAATGTACAGAAATAAATTATAAACTCTCTATGGACACAGGAGAAATATAAAGAAATCCTTGTGGCTGTGATATACAGTGCTGTTTATTTTTGAGTTCATAAGACATATACAATCAAATATGTAAAATATATATAAAAAAATTTAAACCCACTTTATGTTAAGGTGCCCTTTACTAACATTATTTATACCAATGAACATGAAGGCACCACAAATTAACCACTTTAGTATTAAACCGTAAAATGATAACTCGTGTAATAATTGATTCTTTTGTTTTTAAATAAGAAGATAAATCACCAAGGTCATCAACAGCTGTATTAATTAATGCTTATGTCAGTTTTAGGTTAAATACTAAAACTGAGATAAATACACAGGAATATATTTCAGTTTTTAATCAGATTTTTTTTCTTAAAATGACATCCTCTTACACGCTTGTACACCTATTCTGCATTCTGTTCCACAGTGTACGTAAAACAGTAATCTCCGCTCCCTCTATAAAATCCGCCCATTTAGAAACAACCTGCGACATCATCGATGCTGACATCACTTCCTCTGTGTATTACTCTGGTAATGAAATGAGCTTGGATACTACTTGCTGCTACTGTAAAAATGACTGAAAAAACAAACAAATCTTAATCCATAGGGTTTAATATGACTTTGGCCCCGCCCCCTTTGCAGCTATAACAACTTCAACTCTTCTGGGAAGGCTTTCCACAAGGTTTAGGAGTGTGTTTATGAGAATTTTTGACCATTCTTCCAGAAATGCATTTGTGAGGTCAGAAACTGATGTTGGATGAGAAGGCCACACTTTTTTTATTTGCATGAAAATTTGAAAACCATTTCTGGCTGACTATTTGTCTCTGATGTTCATCAAGGTGAGCTAGATCAACAGGAACCCCACTTTTCATGGAAAGGGGTGTCTCTACTGGAGCTGTGGGTCTGGACATGGTGGGTTGGTGCAGTAAGTGTAAGGTCTCACTTAAATATGTTGGCAGAATAAACTGACTTCACTTACTGACTGACTGTCCCATAGTAGTCTTTCCAGCAAGTATATTTCATGATTTGTTGGAATCTACACCCTACCAAAATTTTGGGGGGTCATGACTGCCTTCACTGATGCAAGCGCATCGCAAACCTCCAGTCCTTCAGGCCACTGTGGATTCTCATGAGGCTCAAGGATAAGGGGAGGTGAAGTTTGAGCTCGACAGTCAGTTTGGACAGAACTACGTTTGGGCACACTGCCCCTCTTATTGACTGTTCACACTGTACTCACACATGTGCTCTACAGTCATCAAAGACTTCTGCCTTTATTTTTCCCAAGGTAAGGAAATGCTACTTTTACTGCTTCTACCGGGTTTTTTTTTGTTCCTATGTTTTGTCTGGTCTTGCACACTGTCAATCACAAGGCATTCAAGCTAATTATGGGGTACTGTTATTGGTCACCTTGCAACCCAAGCATAGGGATTAAAAACTCATGACTATTAAAAGTAAGCCAAAAGGACACTTCAAACCATCCATTATATGGCATTGCTTTCCCAGTGATGGCTTAAATTTGTAAAGTACCAAATAGATGAACTACTTTGCCACATCTTTCAAAGGCAAATCAGGTAAATTGTCCTTCCACACCTCATCTACTGCACAGATTTGTGACCCTGTATCCCAGAGCGCCTGAGTTTGTTGTTAATTTATGAAACATCTAATGAGGCATTTCTTCCCTACAAGTTCCCTCTCCGAAAATGTTTTTTTTTTTTTTTTAAACATACCTGTCCCTTAATACTAAAACATGTGTTTGACTTACAATATCAGTTACGTACTGGCCAGTGGGCTTTTTGATGTTTCTTTTGAACAGTATAGAGTAGTTTTACAAACTGAACAACACTTTAGTCTCACATTCTCTCTCTGTTCTTTACATCCCACACAAAACTGGGACAAATATTGTATGGCACAACACCTTTTAGTTTAAATGACACTTTTTAGTTGATGTTTCTAACCTCGCTGCTTTACAACCTGCTCTGAAATGCGCACTGCTACCACATCTATAATACTGCTGACAGCAATTCCTGCAGATCCCTGCACACAAGCATACACCTTAGCTAGGGACGTGGCACTGGGTAATACTGCTGTGGTGCAAATCTCTGTTGAAATAAAGTCGTGTCTCTTGCCCACCCTGGCCTGAATGCTGGTTGGTACTCCTGCATTGGTGCTGGTGGTTGTGAATTCTAAAAGGGCATAATATTTAATTTATGAAGTATGATTACTTTAAATAAGGAAAAAACAGTGAGGGAAGAAAGATGAAAAAGGACCAACATGCTGCTTTCACTTTTACTTTTATACTTAGATTTAAAGAGAGAAAGTGGCTCTGTCTCCCCCTACTGGAGCTCCGAGGTAAAATACATTACTAAGAGATCAATGCTTGATTTGCATTACAATTTATTGTCTTTCCAACTAACAGAATAATTTTGACAATGAGCGGTCACAGTACACATTTGTAAATAATCAAAACAACAACAAAACTTACACACAATGAAAATAGGATACTCCAATCTCTGTGATTCTACTGAAATTATCATTAATCAGAATGAATAAATGCATGCACTTTTTCTTACAAACACAACTAGCAAAACAAATGAAATAATACTTCTCAATTAAAATAAAATACATAAATAAATATCCTATCAGTGTGCTGCACATAATAATAAATAACATAATCAATACAGTAATGCAATCCAAAAAAGATTTGTGTACAGGAACTAATGTTACTAATGAGAGTTACGGGCTGTGAAAATAGCCTTATTAGACTGGTTAATCTTTATTTTATTATAGATTTTTTTTTTTTTTTTTTTACAAACAGAGGTCTACTCGCATAAGATACAGTACTGTACGGTATGAGTGCAATACCGTGTTTCACCACATAACATTTAGGGAGGCGCTGTTTCACTATAAAATAGTGAAAATCAGAGACAAGATATGAGTCAGTATTTATTCCTGAAAAAATGTGTTATTTCTTATTTTTGTTTTATTTTTATTTTAAAATATAATTACACGTACAATCTTAAAAAAAAAAAAAAAACCCAGGGAAACCTGGCTTCTTTTGGCCTCATTGGAGTTTGCGACAGAAACTGCTACACACCGTGTGCTCTACATCTCAATAAATCTTATACAAGTTAGTACTGAAGCACTGAAAGGAAAACAACTCAAATGCGGAAAGATACTGATGTGCATACTGTTAATATTAAACTCTCATTCACCTAGTGACGGCGAGCCACACAGTGCAAGTGGTTCTCCACGTAGCGTGCGCCAATGACAGAGTGCACCTAATAAGGGGGCAGGCCATTGGAACTCACCTGGGTTGAAGGCAGATTGAAGGCAGATTAGCAATTTCAGCTTTCGGCGTCTGCGCAGCTGACTGTAACCTTTTTAAAGCTATAACTTACACAACTCTCCTGTCTCCCTAGATTTAAGTGCACCAGAGTTCTGATCTCCTATGAGAACGATGTCTGCTGCCCTCTCTCACACAAGCTCTGCTGTCTCTGCCTACACCGCACCAGCTGCTTAGTGCCACTGGTCTGACCTGCTCTGCACACCCCTGTGCGTCTGCTGAGGCTCGAACTACACACACTAAAAAATGCTGGGTTATTTTTACTACCCAAACGCTGGGTTGCCTCTGTTGGGTAATTTTTGGGGGTTATGTACTTTTTTTAGGATACTTTTTGTGTATACACACTTTCACTCTGTATACACACAAGTCACATATGACTGAATTTTTTTTTACTGTATGTAACACTTATTACTGTTATCGTTTAATGTTACGCTCAAACTTTTAGCCTGGTCTGAGGATATGCTTGATAGTTTATCTGACAATAGCTGCTAGCTAGCCAAAGAGCCCCACCTGTGTATGAAAGAAACTGCTAAAATGTCAGAGCTTTTTAGCTTCCTTTGTAGAACGCTTGCAGGGTGTATAAGGATGGTGAATTGATGAATGAAAGCTAAACTGTTAACTGTAGTGCCAGAATGACGCTAGCATTTAGCTAGGTTGCTAGCATTAGCAACCACATTACCATTAGAACTTTATTAATCTCGGTACAATAAAATGCTGGGGTGTTACAAAACACTAATCTTCTTAGAAATATGTATACTACCCTAGCCTCTCAAATTTCAGAAACTTTTACTTTCTTTCATTTCTTCCTTAGGAGAAACGTTTCTTAGTTTCTAAGGTTGGAACCAACATGGTGGAATACCTCCAGCAGGCTAAAGTGTCAAGGCCGTACCCCTACATCCTGACATTGGGAGATAATGACCAGCACTGCTCTCAGGTATTAATGCTTGTGAGTAATAGTATCGTTAACCCAGCATTATAGTTAAATATGACATCTCACATACCTAGAAGAGGAAGTGGGTGCAGCATCACATTAAGACACAGAGTACACTCACAGAGCAGGACAGAGACAGTAACAATGTGTAACAGAACAGGAGCTTTAATATCTTTCTGAAGTGGAGTTGGTGTGGAGGTGTGTGAGTGTGAACTCAGGATGAAGATCCTCCTCATCTTCACCCTCTGTCTGATCTCAGGTAAAGAAATGCACTTCAGAATAATCCTCACTCTCAGCAGCAGTGTTACATGAAGGAAGGTTTTGCTCAGATGGATGTTTGGTGTTTTGTTAGATGGAGGAGATTCCAAGGAAGTAACAGGATATTCAGGAGGACGAGTCCTCATCAAGTGCACATATAAGGCAGAATACAGAGAAACCCCCAAATATTTCTGTAAGTGTTCAGCATCAGGCATACTGACCAAATAAAGAGCTAAAAACAAGTGGATAAATTCAGGAAGATTCTCACTGTATGATGACACCAAATCAGCAGAGTTTATGGTGATGATCAGAGAGCTCGATGTACAGGACACTGGGACGTACCACTGTGGAGTTGATTGGCTGGAGAGAGACATTTACATGCAGGTAAACCTGAAGATAAAGGAAGGTAAGTCTCCACCTGCTGCCTTCTGTTTATCCTAAGAAAGCTCCAGCACCGTTAGAAGACAAAATGCAAAATACTGTAATCATATTTATTTATTATGGTTAAGTAACAGTTTAGGAGTTTTTTAGTCTTTAATAGTCTTCTTTTAACAGTGAGATCACGATTAAATCTGTATTTTCATCTTGCATGGCTGAGAAAACAATAAAGGCATTTTAACTTTATTTTTTCAGTATAATTAAAATATCAAGTTACGTCTCAAACAGTCTCTGTACTTGCCTGTTGAGCTCACTGGTTTCTTGTTATGCCTCAATTAATCCCTGATATGTCAGTTATATTATGGCTTATTGTTGCATGGTTTACTGTGTTTTATGTGTTTGTAAGTATTTGTTTTTCTCAAATCATACACTTCAATTTTGGTTGTCACTCATTGCTCTATTTGCTTGAAATACCCTGCCTGGCCAAAAAATGTCACTGTTTTAAATAATTGGCGTGTAGCAAGGGAAACACTAGAAAAACTGAAATTGGGTTAAGAAGTGTCAAGAACTAATTATTAAAAAAGTTTACATTAATGTAATAACATGTCGATAAAATAGTTTACTTTCATGTGAGATTACCTAAATGACTTGGTGAAGCTGCATCATAAAAATGCACAGTAAAGATGATAAAGTGAAAGTGAAAGTAAGAGCATTTCCACGTGCACAATGTGACAAGAACTCACAGGATTGGGACTAAACAGCTATATAGACTGTCTAGGCTCAGCAACATTATGTGGCAATAAAATGAAGTCAGCTGATGACCTGAATGTACTGAATGACCAAGTTATCAAATCTATGGATTTTATTTCCCCCCTGCTGGAACAGGCATATTACAATATACACTAAACAAAAATTTAAACGCAACACTTTTATTTTTGCTCCCATTTTTCATGAGCTGAACTCAAAGATCTGTAACATTTTCTACATACACAAAAGACTCATTACTCTCAAATATTGTTCACAAATCTGTCTAAATCTGTGTTGGTGAGCACTTCTCATTTGCCGAGATAGTCCATCCCACCTCCCAGGTGTGGCATATTAAGGTGCTGATTAGACAGCCTGAATATTGCACAGGTGTGCCTTAGACTGGCCACAATAAAAGGCCACTCTGAAATGTGCAGTGTGATCACACAGCACAATGCCACAGATGTCGCCACCATTTGCCTCACGCAGTGCAACACATCTCCGTCGCATAGAGTTGATCAGGTTGTTGATTGTGGGCAGTGGAATGTTGGTCCACTCCTCTTCAATAGCTGTGCACAGTTGCTGAATATTGGCAGGAAGTGGAACACGCTGTCGTATACGCCGATCCAGAACATCCCAAACATGCTCAATGGGTGACATGTCCGGTGAGTATGCTGGCCATGCAAGTACCAGGATGTTTTCAGCTTCCAGGAATTGTGTACAGATCCTTGCAATATGGGGCTGTGCTGTATCATGATGCAACATGAGGTGATGGTCGTGGATGAATGGCACAACAATGGGCCTCAGGATCTCGTCACAATATGTCTGTGCATTCACAATGCCATCAATAAAATGCACCTGTGTTCTTCGTCCATAACATATCCCTGCCCATACCATAACCCCACCACCACCATGGGCCACTCGATCCACAACACTGACATCAGCAAACCGCTCACCCACACGATGCCACACACATTGTCTGCCATCTGCCCTGAACAGTGAAAACAGGGACTCATCCGTGAACAGAACACCTCTTCAACGTGTGAGACACCATCGAATATGAGCATTTGCCCACTCAAGTCGGTTACGACGACAAACTGCATTCAGGTCCAGACCCCGATGAGGACGACGACCATGCAGATGAGCTACCCTGAAACGGTTTCTGACAGTTTGTGCAGGAATTCTTCGATCATGCAAACCGATTGTTGCTGCAGCTGTCCGGGTGGCTGGTCTCAGACGATCATGGAGGTGAACATGCTGGATGTGGAGGTCCTGGGCTGGTGTGGGTATACGTGGTCTGCGGTTGTGAGGCCGGTTGGATGTACTGCCAAATTCTCTGAAATGCCTTTGAAGATGGCTTATGGTAGAGAAAACATTAATTTCATGAGCAATAGCTCTGGTAGACATTCCTGCAGTCAGAATGCAAACTGCACGCTCCCTCAGAGGTTGCGACATCTGTGGCATTGTGCTGTTTGATCAGACTGCACATTTCAGAGTGGCCTTTTATTGTGGACAGTCTAAGGCACACCTGTGCAATATTCATGCTGTCTAATCAGCACCTTAATATGCCACACCTGTGAGGTGGGATGGATTATCTTGGCAAAAGAAAAGTGCTCACCAACACAGATTTAGACAGATTTGTGAACAATATTTGAGAGTAATGAGTCTTTTGTGTATGTAGAAAATGTTACACTAAACTACACTAAAGTGAAACGGATTGTTATAGCAGCTGAGAAGCTTTAATTGTGTGTTTAAACAGAAGAAACATGTTTTGATTATATTTATATGCACATACTGTATGTAGAACGGTCTATGTGTTGGTAATCAGTGCTTGGTTGTGATTTTCAGATCTGTCCTATGAGAAGATCATCAGTGATACTGTCCATGTGGGAGGAGATTTGAACATCAGCTCTAAATATCCAGAATCCCTCAGAATGACCTTAAATTTCTCTGCATGATGAGGCAGCAAGTTATATCTCTTTATTATAAAGCATCTGTTAAAGAATTTAAATAATGATAGATTCTCTGTGGATGATGTCAAAGCAAAACAAATCTTGAGTGTGAGTATTAGAAATGTAACTGAGCGAGACTCTGGTGAATACTGGTGTGGAGCTGAAGCAGCCTGGGAATCTGATTATAAGATCATAAGGTTTATTTCACACAGATCAACCTGACAGTTACTCGTGAGTTTGTAGAGACACAGAAACACACTGCATTAACTATTTTGACACCAGAGACATTTCGTGTGAAACACATAGTCAGTGCAGATCCTAATCATGACTAGCCTGTGATATTATTGCCCGTTAACAATAATGGCAGGAGAAACAGAGAGAAGCTTCTTAACACATTGAATTGCTGATATTATTTATAACCAATGATGTGATTAACAGATTTGTATTAAGCTCAAAGTTTGTTCTTAGTTCTTACTGTGCACATGTGTACTTTTTCTTTTATACACTTCCTGTGTGATATCAGAAATATTTATAAGAGCACAGCAATGTGGCACAGCTGTCTATAGCTGGTGGTTTCCTCAGCTAACAGCAATCAGTATTTGTTTAAAAGTTTCACACATACAAATACACTGCATTGTATTGAATCAGTTTTTCTGTCAGTCACATACTAGATCAACTTACAGAACCTTATATAATGGCTCAAAACTCTGAACATTGGAAACATAACGTTATGGATAAAAAAGTCAGGAATTGTCAAAAAGCAATAAATAAGTAAATAAAAAAATTAACTATGTCTTATTTAAACTATGCAAAACAAACATCCCATTCTCTCTTACAGTAAGTACATATTTCACGTATGTATACTGTACTTGTAAAAGAGAGACTTTTTACCATGACGTTAAGGCTACTGTAAACTCATTCAAGCTTTGGATACTTTGCATGAGTATTTTTATCAATAAATATATTTTACTTTTAATACACAACATCCCACAACAAATATCTATACTTTTACTTGACAACATTTCTAAAAGTATTGTGTTACATATTATGCAGTTAAACCTTGGATTGCGAACATAATGCATTATGGAACCATGCTTGTATATTAAATCAATCAAAGCGAATTTCCCCCATAAGAAACACTAGAAGCTCAGATGATTCTGTCCACAGCCCAAAAATATTCATATAAAAATAATTAATACAATATATAAAGTGAAAATAAAACACATTAACACACAGACTTACGGAATCACTCCTCTATGACAGAGTCTGACTTGGATCTTCTTCTTTTTGCGTGACTTTAACAAGGAATCTCTCTAATAACACGTCTTTTTGCCTCCTTTAGGGATTTCGCGGAAACGTGACGTTGCATTGTTGTTCATTAGAATCATCTCCTGCACTGCTATAGACTTTTTATCCTTTTTTTTCTTCACAGGGGCCATTGTTGCAGTACAGTTACTAAAGAGCACTCATTACACTTGGACACAAAATAACAAAAGAATTTGCACACGTGTGATTACAATGTCATAATAAACAGTACACGTGTGCACGGATGTTGACTATATGAGTGACGCACACGCACTGAGACTGAGCATGGGAGACAATTACCCACAATCCCACAGCATGAGAGAGTAAGGAACCATTGACTCAGTCGTGATCATGTGATGCTCGGCAGACAAAGCGCATGCATACTACTTGTATATGAAGACCTTGCTCGTTTAACACTTACAATTTATTAAAAGCTTTTGCTCGTCTTGCACAATGCCCGCAGACCAAGTAACTCGCAATGCAAGGTTCACTGTATTTGTGTCATCAGCTACTGATGATTATGCAGAATTACATAGTTTGCCTACTCTCTATGAAATGCCTAATCATATAGCAGGTGTTTAATATCAGAAGTGTAGCAGTTGCAGTCAGCAGGAGAGAGGGAGAGAGAGAGAGAGAAACCTTTTACCATGACCTTATGACTTAAAGCTGTAAGCTAATACAAGCTCAGTACATTGTATGATTGATTAACTTTAAAACGGTACTTTTGTGCTTTTGTTCGAAATGTAAATTGAGGACTTCTACTTTAACTTAAGTAATATTTTTCCTATTGTATCTCTACTCAAGTAAAAGATTTGTGTTTAGGCAGCTAATTGAATGGAGCCATTTCTCAGTCTCGGTTGTTGTGTATTTTGTCTGTATAAGGGGTCGTATACATGTTGCATTTTGTCCGTTCTCAATTGTGTTGTTTTAAATGGAGACGCCTAACAAATGCTCTCACACTCGTGGGTTTTCCATGTGCATTTACAGCACAGCGATATACTGTAACAAAATCCCAACTTTTCAGAATATCGCAAGCACACCGCAGGTCATGTGACAAAAACCAATCAATCAGCTTCACTCTTTCTGTCCTCCTGAATCAGCTGGATTCAGTGTTTTCTTTGTGCTTAAAGGATGGGAAGCCCTCTAGCATGTTCTTTTCCCCTTCTTGTCCCTCTTGTCAAGGAAAATCCAGTTATATCCTACAAATTCCTCATCACCATGCAGTGGACTCCTCATGGTCGCTTACCAAATCACTAAATTAAAATTTTTCTCTTGTAGTGAAAACTTTGTCTAAACACTTAAAAGTATGAGTTGTTCAGGTTTACAAAAAATAATTTGCAGGCAAACAGTGTCATTTATTTCTTTTGCACTAACTTGGAACATATTTTGAATCTTTCTCACAATTAAAAATAAGTTGCTTAAAAGTTAGAGTCTTTTGGTTGAAGTCCCTGATTGTAGACAAACAGTGAAATTTTTTCGACTAGGATTGAATGTATTATGTCTCAGATTGACTTGCTTGTAAATGATACGTAAGTTTAATAAAAGTCATTTTCTTTTCACCAATTTTGAATAGAAATCAGATCAGGACCCTGTCTTATGCATTGACGGTTAAAATAAAAGTCTAGAAAGGTCCAACGTGGTCACAGACTTGTGCCAGTAGGTGGCAACATGTACCACCTTATTTTGAGCACCTGTTGGTACCACCTTAACTCCCCCCAAAATCCCTGGTCAGTTTCTGCAATGCTGAAGCAGTGATATAAAGGTCAGGGATGTCATGGGAGCTGTGGAGGAACTGGGCATGAGCACAGGGATAGAACAAAGAATTTTAGAAAACATTTCACCAATCAATGATCCCTGTCAAAAGTATAAAATTTTATCAAGGAAAAGCATATAAATTCCAAATAGTTACTGTTGCTTAGCATTTATGCTAATAGTATGAGAACCATGAGGAGCTTTTTAGTTTCAATGTATTTTTTCATGTATTTGTTTTTGGTAAAGCTTGTCAGTCCATATCATGATCTCATAAAGGAAGGAAAAGAAAAAAAACATTGTATATCCTCCTACAATCCTAAAAAGATTGAGATGATGTTACTTCCTGTTGTAAATATATATAACTTGTGGAATACTGTATACTGGTATCATTGTGACTATTATAACTATTGTGGAACTGAAATGTAGCTTGGATTTGCAGAACATAACTTACTCATGGAAAAGAATGCTTTATGCGTGAATTGAAATGTTAAAGGGATTTACACACTATAAAAAACTAATACACAATGTACAGTAGTTACATTGTGCTGAAACAAGCAACATCCTTTTCAATGTGCTATTAATTTTATATGTTCCTTTTTTTAAATTATTGATATGAAATATGAGTAATATTTTTTCAACTTATTTTCTCATTACTTTGTGAGTGTAATACCACTGGAATACAAATGTCATATAATGCAGTTGTAGAATCACCCAGCAGGAGTCCACCCTTGAGCTCCCTGAGACTGTTACACACCTTGTGCTCTAAAGGGGAAGTAGAGGCCATCCGGCAACAGAGCAGAACACACTGACAATGAGTAATAAGTAATAACTTTATCTCCTCAGTAAAGATAATATTGGAGCACTGAGTGGAAACACAAGTCACATGAATACTATCAATATTATTCACTCATACACATTCATATGATTGTTTACACACTAGAACTGAGCAGAGGCTTGTTTTATATGTGTCAGTCATTAGAAAACACTTACAGTGCACTAGGACTTTATAAATATGTCACACATACACTTAATGTATAGCTCTTTTTCACCCTTTAGAAGAGGAAGTGGGTGCAGCATCACACTCTGTTTAAGACTCATATAAAGACACAGAGTACACTCACAGAGCAGGACAGAGACAGTAAGAGTGTGTAACAGAACAGGAGCTTTAATATCTTTCTGAAGTGGAGTTGGTGTGGAGATGTGTGAGTGTCGACTCAGGATGAAGATCCTCCTCATCTTCACCCTCTGCCTGATCTCAGGTAAAGAAATGCACTTCAGAATAATCCTCACTCTCAGCAGCAGTGTTACATGAAGGAAGGTTTTGCTCAGATGGATGTTTGGTGTTTTGTTAGATGGAGGAGATTCCAAGGAAGTAACAGGATATTCAGGAGGAGGAGTCCTTATCAAGTGCACGTATAAGGCAGAATACAGAGAAACCCCAAAATATTTCTGTAAGGGTTCAGAATCAGTGTGTTCTGACCAAATGAAGATAAGCGCTACAGACAGGTGGGTAAGCCCAGGAAGATACTCAATGTTTGATGACACCAAATCAGCTGAGTTCAGGGTGATGATCAGAAAGCTCACTGTACAGGACACTGATACGTACCACTGTGGAGTTGACCAAAATGGGAAGGACAATTCAACACGGGTGCAACTGAAGGTAATTGAAGGTGAGTACAAAATTTATTCAGACCTTTTAACCTGACTAAAAGGTCTGGACTGGTGCTTCATTTCCCATTGCATAGCAAATAAATAACAGTTTTGTGGTATATGTACAGTAAATTAGAGTATGAAGGTATATGTAAATTAGAGTCTGAAATTCTAACCACTTTAAATGTTTTAAATCATTAATTGTCTGCATGTAAGTCTTAATTGATCTGCCTAAAGTTTACTCAGCAGAATTTGGCAATGTTAATGTTATGCGCTAAATAGTGGGGGATCTTTGTGAGTCTGCACTGCGGGAGTGATGGTGCACACTTTCAGAGAGGGATCCCCATTCGTGTTGATCCCCGTCTCCTTAAGACAGGGTTATCTCTTTTCTTTACTCCATAACACAACTTTTTCATTATTTTAATGCACTCTTCTCTTTTTAACATAGCTTTTCCCTTATCTTGTCTTTTCATTCATTTTCTCTACTTTTCTATTTACACATTCTTTCTTTTCACACACTTTAGGACATATACCAAGTGTGTGTCTCTTTATAGCAATCAGGATCCTTGTCATTAATCATAATTTCAGCAGCGTTAGCCACAGCACTTGGGGATCTAATAAACATCCACTGGTATAAAATGTCACTGATACCTCAGTCAGTGGTGCTATCTTCTTTTTTTCTTCTTTTGTTTACTTTTCACCACTATTAAACTTTTACATGTTTTAAAAACCCTTTTAACACTGTTGGAAACAATTATTATTATATTATATTTGTTCATCAGTTAAATCTACAGTACAGTACACCTATTATGCTTGTTGCTTCAAAACTTATTAATTGTTCACTCAAAAACTATCGTGTGTGTGTGTGTGTGTGTGTGTGTATGTTTGTTTGTATAACTGGTATGGTTGGTTGTGATTTGCAGATCTGTCCTATAAGAAGTTTATCAGTGAGACTGTCCATGTAGGAGGAGATTTGAACATCAGCTGTAAATACCCAGAATCCCTCACGAATAGGAACAAGTTTCTCTGCAAGATGGAGCTACAGGATTCAGTTTGCTCTTATAATTCATCTTTTAATAAAAGTAAAAAAAATGTAAATATAGGGGAATCCTCCCTGTATGATGACCGAGAAAGACAAATCTTGAGTGTGATTATTAGAAATGTAACTGAGCGAGACTCTGGTGAATACTGGTGTGGAGCTGAAGCAGACTGGGAATCTGATGATGGATACAAGGTTTATTTCACACAGATCAACCTGTCAGTTACTGGTGAGTTTTATTCTGCATTAACTATTTTGAAATTACAGAGGCTTTTTGTGAAGCACAGAGTTAGCATTCATCCTAACCAAGACTAGTCTGTGATATTATTAGACAGTTAGTAAATATAACAACAATAATGTGAGTACAATTAGTGCAGTTCTGTTTAGAAGGAAGATTAGCTTAGCTGATATTAACTGTAAAATTGACTTCTGTCTTTTTATGACATGAAATGATGTGATAAGCAGATGTCTGTTAGGCTTAATTTGTTTTAGGCTGCTATTCTTGTTCATGTGTGTATTTTTGCTTCACCGCACTTCCTGTGAGATAGCAGAAGTATAAAAAGCAATAAATTCCACATATAATAAATGTACAGCGTTGTGTTGCATCTGTGTAAAACTTGTAGAAGGTTTAGATCAACATGTTCCTGTTTCAACCTGGATACCAACACTACCTTCATCATCATCATCATCATCATCATCATCAATATTGTCCTTATTATTGTCATCATCATCCCCATTGGTCATACAAGCACCATCATTATACCCACCGTTTCCACCCCATTCATCTTCATCACCATCATCATCACTGTCATCATCTCAGTCTAGTCCAGGTTCTTCTCCAGCAGGTAATTCTCCTCAGATGCACATCACACCAATAATCTTTGATGAATCTGATCTCTTCTGTTTCTTGTTTTCTTTCTTCCAGGCTTTCCAGCTTCCACTGTGATCACTGTGTCTGTAATTCTGCTGCTGCTTCTGATTGGAATCACATTCCTCACTTTGATTTTACAAAAGAGACGCAAAATCAATGGTATTCATACACACATCACATGTTATCAAATGCATAGCATGAACATGCCGGTGGGTGGATGAGTTTTATTTGGCCATGGGTATTCAGCCATGTTAAGTAAGTTTCCAAACCACAGAGTGTAAAACTGTCAGTTTAAATGGCACTGTGAGTGGTGTAGGGAACAAGTGAACAATGTTTCATCACTGTTTCGGAAGTGGACAAACAATATTACCCATCAGTCACTGTATCCAGCTTCATGCACCATTCATTATTATCAAGGGCAACGTAATGTGAATTTTACTTTTTAATACAGAAAATGTCACTATTACATATTATTTACTTTCCCTCATCATTTATACCAATTATCCTGTATGCAGGGTTGTGGGGGGCGTACACACACTCACACACTTATTCACACACTACAGGCAGTTTGGGAACACCAATTAGCCTAATATGCATGTTTTTGGACTGTGGGAGGAAACCGGAGTACCGAAAGTAAACCAACCAAGCATGGGGAGAACACACAACCTCCATGCACACAGAGACAACAATCGAACCTGGCCAACAGTGATAGATTAGGTTAGGTTTCCAAGGTAACACATGGAGGATGATGTTAGCATTGGGGACATTGCAGGATGTTTCAAATGAAGGTTTTTGACTGACATTCCCTAAATAGTGAGTAGTGTTTAAAGTGGAAGAAATCGTAGCACTGACCTTTACCTAGAGGTAATCAGAGTCAATTGTTTCATTAGTGTATACAGTGGTGTGAAAAACTATTTGCCCCCTTCCTGATTTCTTATTCTTTTGCATGTTTGTCACATTTAAATGTTTCTGCTCATCAAAAACCATTAACTATTAGTCAAAGATAACATAATTGAACACAAAATGCAGTTTTTAAATGAAGGTTTACGTTATTAAGGGAGAAAAAAAACTCCAAATCTACATGGCCCTGTGTGAAAAAATAATTGCCCCCCTTGTTAAAAAATAACTTAACTGTGGTTTATCACACCTGAGTTCAATTTCTGTAGACACCCCCAGGCCTGATTACTGCCACACCTGTTTCAATCAAGAAATCACTTCAATAGGAGCTACCTGACACAGAGAAGTAGACCTAAAGCGCCTCAAAAGCTAGATATCATGCCAAGATCCAAAGAAATTCAGGAACAAATGAGAACAAAAGTAATTGAGATCTATCAGTCTGGTAAAGGTTATAAAGCCATTTCTAAAGCTTTGGGACTCCAGCGAACCACAGTGAGAGCCATTATCCACAAATGGCAAAAACATGGAACAGTGGTGAACCTTCCCAGGAGTGGCCGGCCAACCAAAATTACCCCAAGAGCGCAGAGACAACTCATCCGAGAGGCCACAAAAGACCCCAGGACAACATCTAAAGAACTGCAGGCCTCACTTGCCTCAATTAAGGTCAGTGTTCACGACTCCACCATAAGAAAGAGACTGGGCAAAAACGGCCTGCATGGCAGATTTCCAAGGCGCAAACCACTTAAGCAAAAAGAACATTAAGGCTCGTCTCAATTTTGCTAAAAAACATCTCAATGATTGCCAAGACTTTTGGGAAAATACCTTGTGGACCGACAAGACAAAAGTTGAACTTTTTGGAAGGTGCGTGTCCCGTTACATCTGGCGTAAAAGTAACACAGCATTTCAGAAAAAGAACACCATACCAACAGTAAAATATGGTGGTGGTAGTGTGATGGTCTGGGGTTGTTTTGCTGCTTCAGGACCTGGAAGGCTTGCTGTGATAGATGGAACCATGAATTCTACTGTCTACCAAAAAATCCTGAAGTGTCCGGCCATCTGTTCGTCAACTCAAGCTGAAGCGATCTTGGGTGCTGCAGCAGGACAATGACCCAAAACACACCAGCAAATCCACCTCTGAATGGCTGAAGGAAAAACAAAATGAAGACTTTGGAGTGGTCTAGTCAAAGTCCTGACCTGAATCCTATTGGGATGTTGTGGCATGACCTTAAAAAGGCGGTTCATGCTAGAAAACCCTCAAATAAAGCTGAATTACAACAATTCTGCAAAGATGAGTGGGCCAAAATTCCTCCAGAGCGCTGTAAAAGAATCGTTGCAAGTTATCGCAAACGCTTGATTGCAGTTATTGCTGCTAAGGGTGGCCCAACCAGTTATTAGGTTCAGGGGGCAATTACTTTTTCACACAGGGCCATGTAGGTATGGATTTTTTTTCTCCCTAAATAATAAAAACCATCATTTAAAAACTGCATTCTGTGTTTACTTGTGTTATCTTTGACTAATAGTTAAATGTGTTTGATGATCAGAAACATTTTGTGTGACAAACATGCAAAAGAATAAGAAATCAGGAAGGGGGCAAATAGTTTTTCACACTATTTGCCCCCTTCCTTTGTTAAAAGTATAATAATAACTTTTAACAAAGATTTTAAATGATTGGTTATTTCTGAGCACAGTTACAGTACATGACCCCTAATAAAATGGATTTCTGGCCATCATAAAACTTATGTGACTTTTTTGCCAGCAGGTGGAGCTTCTTCTGACCAGAGTCCTGTCCAAAACTCAGGAAATGACCAAGAGGTAACTGTCTTTATTTTAGCGTGTGTGTGTCTGTTTAGTACCAATACTTATTGTCTTTTAAACAAACATTTAAAAGCTGAAAATATTTATATATATATTTTTTGTTTCTGTTTCTCTTTACTCTCAGGTTTCTCTTGCTGTCTGTAAGTATGACACCAGAGAACTTTCTGCATCAGATCCTGCAACTTCTGCAGTTTACTCTATCGTCCAATTACCCACAATCTCCTCTGATCCTTCTCAACCTTTTTGTCACACCACAGTGTTGCTCACAAACCCCTGTGACTCTACTGTTACTTCTACAGCTCAGTTACCCACAATCCCCTCTGATCAGGACGTCTACTCCACAGCTCAGTTACCCACAATCCCCTCTGATCAGGACGTCTACTCCACAGCTCAGTTACCCACAATCCCCTCTGATCAGGACGTCTACTCCACAGCTCAGTTACCCACAATCCCCTCTGATCAGGACGTCTACTCTACAGCTCAGTTACCCACAATCCCCTCTGATCAGGACGTCTACTCCACAGCTCAGTTACCCACAATCCCCTCTGATCAGGACGTCCACTCCACAGCTCAGTTACCCACAATCCCCTCTGATCAGGACGTCCACTCCACAGCTCAGTTACCCACAATCCCCTCTGATCAGGACGTCTACTCCACAGCTCAGTTACCCACAGGTCAATCAGCTGAGAAACCTGTTGAAGGTCTGACTTATGCTGCAGTGAGTTTTCACTCCAACACCACCAGCTCTAATGATGCAGTTCCACAGGTTAGGGAAGACGTCACTTCTGACTACGCTTCAGTCAGTCACGTTACTTCATCTGTTTAGTTTAGCGTCATTAGGGCTCAAGTCACGTGACCCTGGAACGCTTTGTCAAGATACCCTTTCACCTCTTTCTACTTCTTTTTCTCTTCTCCACTTCTTATTCAGTAGCAGTGACCATAGAATGGACTTTTATTTTTAGCCAAATACACCTAATGCTGCTTATTCTGTAAAGTTTGCACAGTGTGCTTGTTTGCATGTTTTTTTTTTTTACATATGAAACCTAGAGTTTATAGCCTGAATTATTTGATCACTGTTAGGCCTTGAGGCTCTCAACAGTTTTATGATGGAAGCAAGTGTGATAAATCAGTAAGTGTGATAAAAGCTGTTCATGGTTATTTTGATTTCAACATACAATGTAATAACAGTTGGACACAAGTCCAGGTGAACTGGATGTAATTAAAGGGCCCATGTGGGCAGCAGCTCCTCCAAGCTCCTCTTGGGTGCCTTTAAACAAGGCTTGTTAGCCAACTGATAACAAATTACATGAAGTGTTGCATCAAGTAAGTAAACTGGAAGTATTCTTATACTTGGCGTTGTTGTAAAAGTATCTCATCAAGTCCAGGTTTGGGTAATTAGTAGGTAGCTGAGTTGAAGAGTCTGTGCTGGAACTTGTAGCTCTCATTGTCCATGTGCATTTAGACTGAATGCTGTAATATCAGTCACAGTCACAAGATATTTCTGCACAATAAGCCCTTTACCTCCTTGTGTTCCTGTACACATGCGCTCCAGACTGAGGAGACTCAGACACTCAGACACTATCCAGTGTTCCCTTCACAGTAACAGCACATCTAAGACCTGCTCTCATTTTATTTATTACAACATACACCCTGCTGTTTTTTTGGTTAGTAGGTGTGAGTGTGTATTATTTTGTTTTATATAATATTATTTAAAAATTATCTATACACTTCTAGTTTAATCAAATTATATTGTACCATCCTTCAGAAAAACTTTCCTTCTAAATGTAACATGTTTTGATTCTGATGGTTTAATGAATCTGCAAATTAAGGTGACACCATCTGAGCTCTTGTGACTATTTAAACATGCAAAATGTCCTACAAGTATAACAGATCGATTCGGACCACTGTTACAATCTTTATTGTGTTGTTCTTGATTAATTGGAAGCTGCTGCTGATCTGGAGAGTTTATTGACGTAACTGCATGGAATAAACAGAATACATCATTAAATTCTGTCCATTTGGGCTTTAGAAATTCTCTTAAGTTTTATCAAATCAACATCCCACTAGCCACTCCCTAACGTAATATTATTTATACACTGAATTTGAATTCAAAATCAACAGTATTGTTTCAGAGTAACAGAGAAGCAACAAGGTTTCTATTTGTTTATTTTTGAATCTGAAGCTTTTGAAGCTTTTGAAAGAATACGTTTACCAAAAGCTCCTCTATTGGGGCAGTACTGATCCTCAGACCTATACATATAATATATAGGCTATTTAATCATGTGGAAATAATTTGTGACTATAACAGTGTATTGCAAGCTTTTGATATCTTCAAGTTTGCAAAATAACAAATGCTAAACAGTCTCAAGCTTTCTTAAAGACTTATAATAACCTCTTTGTTAAGAATTCTACTGTAGCTTTTAAAAGTAACATTGTAAACAACCAAAATAAAATAGATGAACATAACATGCTGAGCAACTTTACTGAAACGATAATTATATATCATTTAATTGATTATTCTGACTGTCTGTTAAAAATCACACTTGAATTTTTTTCTTTGGGTGATTCTTTTCTACACCTACTGTAGTGTGTACATGTACATATTCTATTTCTTCTTCTGTTTTCTGAATACAAATTATTTGAAACAAAAAAATTACCATAAAAACAAAACGTACACAAGAGAATTATAGTCAGTTTCAGTTTCTGGACTTTTTTCTTTCATTGATCAGTTTTTTCTCTTCCATTTTGTTTTTTAGTTTTGTGTTCCTCTCTTAAACACCTAGCAGTGATTATAGACTAACGATGGAGTTTCTGAGTAAGTGTACATGAAATGTTTTGTTCTACTGTATGTGTAGACCACGAACACTCGAAAATAATAACAACTTGTTGATAAATATAAATGTTGTAATGCATTTTGTCTGGAAAAACAGTCAATTTGTCCTGAGATTGCAGTGGAGGTTTAAATAGCTGGCCGATGAGGATGCAGCACTGTAAACCTCGCCCCATGAGAGATTAGTGACAAAACTTTAAACCTCAAAAAGAAAAAAAAAGGTAAATAAAATGAAAAAAAAAAATCACTGACCGAAAAGTGAACACTGAAACTAATTGTAATCCTCTTGGATAGTATTATTGTAAGTTCTGTTTTGTGAAAAAGAAATTGTTTAAAATAACTAAGCTGTCAGGAAGACAATATGGAGAGATTAGAGAAAGTCGTTATTTATTTTTACTCTTTCTATACTATTTTTACTCATTTATTATTTTTTTTTACTATCTACTCCTGTTATTTTCTTGTACCTCACTTCTAAGCTTTGGCGATACGAATAAAGCACCTTTGAATCTTGAATCGTGTAACAACCAGAAAGAGTAGGAGGAGTGGTTACAGTAAGTGTGGTTTTCTTGGTGGACGTGTGAAGAGGTCGTGATCTATCTTGGGATAGATGTAAAAGCAGTATGATAAATAGGAGACAGGTTGTGTCGAAGACCTTCACCTCTGTTGAGAGGAAATGTAACAGAAATGTGTTAATGTGTTGCCTGTGTTATTGTTCACTACAATATTGTTGGGCTTCTATTATCTAACACTATTTGTCCCAACAGCTCTGTAAATAACAATCAAGCCTGTGTGTGTGTGTGTGTGTGTGTGTGTGAGAGAGAGAGAGAGTTTACCAATAAATATCATTGCTGTACCAGTGATTCTGGTAAAGTTTCTTTCTTGCTGATGCTATGATGCACCTTGTGCTCTAGGGGGCAGTAGAGACCTTTAGGTATTAGAGCAGTACACAGTGACATGGAGTGATAGATATCATCAGTAAAGTTAATACTGAAGCACTGAGAGGAAACACAACTCAAATGAAGAATGCCGTCTACATGTAGACTATCGATATTAAACACTCACACACCTTCATATGATTGTTTACACACTGTAACTCACCAGAGGCTCATTTTACAGTATGTTAACTTCTGATATGTTTTTCACACATATCTCACACACATTTGAGCAATTGCGCAGTTCTCTCTCACACAGCTAGAAGAGGAAGTGGGTGCGGCATCACACTCTGTTTAAGACTCATATAAAGACACAGAGCAGGACAGAGACAGTAAGAGTGTGTAACAGAACAGGAGCTTTAATATCTTTCTGAAGTGGAGTTGGTGTGGAGATGTGTGAGTGTGAACTCAGGATGAAGATCCTCCTCCTCATCTTCACCCTCTGTCTGATCTCAGGTAAAGAAATGCACTTCAGAATAATCCTCACTCTCAGCAGCAGTGTTACATGAAGGAAGGTTTTGCTCAGATGGATGTTTGGTGTTTTGTTAGATGGAGGAGATTCCAAGGAAGTAACAGGATATTCAGGAGGACGAGTCCTTATCAAGTGCACGTATGATATAAAATACAAACAAAATGAGAAATATTTCTGTAAGGGTTCAACACCACTCTGTTCTGACCAAATAAAGACAGGAGCTAAAGACGAGTGGATACATTTAGGAAGATTCTCACTGTATGATGACACCAAATCAGCAGAGTTCTGGGTGATGATCAGAGAGCTCACTGTACAGGACGCTGGGACGTACAAGTGTGGAGTTGATATACAATCACAGATAGACATTTACACACGAGTGGAACTAAAGGTAAATGAAGGTGAGTCTATCATCACTGATATTAGCAGACATACAACACACCAAGTAATCATATATTATTTCTATACTTATGTTTTGTATTTAATAATTTTTTTTTGTTATCTTTAACATTTTCTTTCTGATGATTTAAATAGTAAGATCGTGATTCAATTCATATTTAACCTTTGCATGGCTAAGACTAGTTTCTGGTTATAATTTAAAAACCCAATTAAATACAAACCTGTCCCTGAACCAGGCTATTAAACTCACTCTTTTTTAACTTACTTGTTCAATAGATTTCAGTTCATTCATGGCTTATCTCAGGAAGGATTGTCCTGCATTGCTGTGTGACTGACCTTTAACCCCTGCCTTTTTTAACTATGAGTTTGTTTGCTGATTTATATTCTTAAAAATGATTCATGCTTACTTCCATCTGTCATCAAATTATCAATGCAAATTTTAAGAAACAGCTCAGACTTTAACCTTACCTCTAATAAAAAAAGATCTTGAACTCAAGTATTATATAATTTCTTTTAGATAGTTCTACTTTTAACTGATAAATCATGATTTGAACTTCTTGTTCTTTATCAGGGCCCAGGGTCTCTAGAGCAGTAAGTGCACATGCAGGGGGAGGAGTCAACATCAAGTGCAGATATGAAGATAAATACAAATACAAAATCAAATCTTTCTGTAAGATCGAGACAGATCATAGCTGTTTAAATCAAATAACAACAGAACTAAACAGTGAATGGTCACATGATGGCAGATTCTCAGTTCATGACGACAGAAGTTCAGGATTCTTCAGTGTGTTTATCAGAGAGCTGATTACGGAGGACACTGGAACATACGCGTGTGCTGTTGATGTGTCTGATAGAATACAGACCAACACTGTAATGTTCCTGGATGTAAGAAATTGTGAGTAAATTTTATTATGTTTTAGCAAAGAAACATGTTGTAATGAAATTGATATATGCAAATTTATTGTATCACATTAAGCAATAAGTAGAATAGAATATTAAAATGTCTCCAGGTAAATGTTTTTTCCAGGCTGCTACACATAGGTAGAAGAACGCTGCCATGATTAGTGCATCTCCATATAACTGGATTGTAAGAACTGGGGCAGAATTTTTTTTGATGTTTGTATTTATATGTTCCCTTTCAAAGGCTACACTCGATGCTGCGTGAAAACGCTATGGGAATATCTTTTCATGTTGCCGGTTGTAAAGCATGTGTGTACCAAACACGCCAAATTTTGGCTTATATAACCTCGGTCAGGTGACGTCATCTGATTAGATGCACCTGCAGGTTATAAATAGGAGTGAGCCGGCAACATTCCTCAGATCTTTTTCTTCACTGCATTGTGCGCGTGTGTGTGTCAGCAAAGCATAACAAAAATATAAAACAAGCAGAATTAAATCTCATAAAACTCACCAGATAGTATGGCGGAGTTTAGAGTAAGATGTCCCCCTCCTTGTGAAAATTTCCTTTCGGAGGGCGATATGCATACATTCTGCTTCGAATGTTTGGGTGAGAACCTCGCTCTCTAAGGGCTTAATGGAGAGTGTGAGCACTGTGATCTTCTCCCCATGAAGCTGCTTCGCGCGCGCCTCGCGTTCTTTAGGGAACCACGAGCCGCGCTGCACTCATGGGGATCACAAACAGATTTGGCCGAGGCGCGAGAGACGGAGTCCCTCCTTTCTCTCGCCCTCTCCCCCGATCCCGATGTCTCTCCTTCCACTTCAGGAGCGCACTCCGGTGCTTCTCGCAGTTCTGTTGAAGAGACTTGTTCTCCTGCTTCTGTGGAAATGGAAGTTGCTTCCTCAGAACGCTCCTCTAAAGATGAGAGAGAATATGAGGAATTGCTCGAAGTTATAATGGGTGCAGCCGAGCGACTGCATATTGACTGGCCACAGGAGCAGGCTCACCCAAAACAATCTAAATTAGATGACAGATTTCTGTCGGGTGGTCAGGAGATGGAGCCAAAACGCCGCTCTCTCCCATTTTTTGATGACCTCCACAACGAGTTATCTCGTTCTTGGAGAAATCCTTTTTCTTCTCGTATTTTTGTACTTCGTTTTATTCGAACATCGTTGATGCAAAAGCACGTGGTTATGTGGTGATGCCCCAGATAGCAGAGACGCTTGAGGGCTATCTCTCTTCTGGAACATCATCCTTATTAAAGAAACCAACACTTCCCTCCAAGCCGTGTAGAACTTCTTCTACCCTGGTAGGGAAAGCGTTCCAAGCAGCAGGTCAGGCCGGCGCTTCCTTGCACACCATGGCGGTTTTGCAGGCTTATTAGGCTGATCTGCTGAAAGATTTGAGCACAAGCGGCACACTGAATCATGAAGCATTCAATGAACTACGCCGGGCTACTGATTTATCCCTGCGTGCGACTAAACAGACAGCCCTTGCAATCGGCCGTTCCATGGCCTCCTTGGTGACTGCTGAAAGGCACCTGTGGTTGAACCTGACAGGCATCAAGGACAAGGATCGAACATTCCTCCTTGATGCCCCTGTCTCACCTTCCGGCCTATTCGGCGACGCTGTGAATTCCATCGCCACTAGGTTCCGAGAAGCTAAACCTTATGAACAGGCTTTTGGGAAATTTCTCCCACGCCGTGCTCAAGAGTCGAGGCCCTCGGCCACCCAGCCTCGACCCCCCGTAAGGACTGGGGTACGGCTCGTCGCCCCTCACAGGCCGCCTCCAAAAGATCAGATCGCCGCACTGTCTTCTTTTCAAAGTCTAAGTCCTGAAAGCCTACGTGCCCAGGACTGTGGGGGTGATCCCCCCCGGGGAACGGCACTCAACGCTTTTTCCTATAAGAGCATGGCCCCCCAGACACCCCCAGGGGGTCGATGTTCAGTTTCCGCCGCCTCTGGTGTTTCGGACCTCACCGACCTCCAGAGATATGTTAGTGCCTCGGTTATATCCTGCTATATTCCTGGATGCCGAACCACTAACACCCCCCCACGTACTAAAACTTGTACCCCTTTCGGAGAAACTTGCAGCGTGGAAGCTACTGCCAGGCATGTCTCCCTGGGTGCTAGAGACTGTAGAGAAAGGCTACAGGATTCAGTTTGCTCATCGCCCTTCGCGTTTCAACGGCGTGGTCTACACTTCCGTGATACCAGAGAGAGCGCATCTGCTGAACTCCGGTTCCTCCTGGGGAGGAGTCCTCTTACAGGGAGTCAGGCTACTACAGTCGTTACTTTCTGGTCCCCATTAAAGGCAGGGGGCTGCGTCCGATTTTGGGTTGAACCGCTATCTCAAAAAGTAAAGATTCAAAATGTTAACCATCAATATGATTGTCTCGCAAATCCAACCAAAATATTGGTTTGGTACACACATGCTTCACAACTGGCAACATGAAAAGATATTCCCATAGCGTTTTCACGCAGCATCTCGTTCCCGCCTTTTCAGGGAACAGGGTTACATCAAAGTAACCTGAGACGATTTGAAGCATACAAAAACAGCAAAAGTTCATAGTGAGTAGAAAGGCAGTGATGGTGTGATGAGAAGCGTCATGTGACACTGCATCAAAATTCAGAAAAACTTTGTGTCCAAAACAATATACTAGAAAATGTCCTAAATTACACTATAAGGTTTTTTTTTTTCTAGGACACATACACACATAAAAACTGATCAGATGTTTTTTGGATTTGCAGATCTGTCCTACGAGAAGTCCATCAGTGAGACTGTCCATGTGGGAGGAGATTTGAACTTCAGCTGTAAATACCGAGAATCCCTCAGGAGTTATTCCAAGTTTGTCTGCAAAATGAGGCTGCAAGATTTTGCTTGTTCTTATAAAAAATCTATTAATGAAAGTGGAAAATACATAAATGTGGGGAAATTCTCCCTGTATGATGACAGAGAAAGACAAACCTTGAGTGTGAGTATTAGAAATGTAACTGAGCGAGACTCTGGTGAATACTGGTGTGGAGCTGAAGCAGCCTGGGAATCTGATGATGGATACAAGGTTTATTTCACACAGATCAACCTGACAGTTACTGGTGAGTTTGTAGAGATTTGTGTGGAGCACAGAGTATTGAACAGTTAGTGAATATAACAATAGTGTGAGTACAAATGAAGCAGTTATGTTTAGACATATGGTTTGTTAGCAGATTTCATTAAAGAGATCTCGCTGATATTAACTGTTAAACTTGTCAGTTTAGATTTAATGATTATTTGCTTCACTACCTGTACACTTCCTGTAAGATAGCAGAAATATAAACATATACCAGCATATTTCATATATACTTAACGTACACTTTATTGTCTGGCATCTGTTCTAAAACAGATTCAGATCCAGTTTCAACCTGGAAGCCAACAGAACCTTCATCATCATCATCATCATCATCATCATCACCGTTCTTACCATCATCATCATTAGTTTATACACTGTTACCATCACATTCTTCTCCATCCCTGCCACCATCGCTATCATCGTCCCCATCATCATCGCAGTCTGCTTCAACTTCTTCTTCTGCAGGTGATTCTGCTCAGATACACATTACAATCATAATTTAACTCAATAACTTTAATGAATCTAATCTCTTTGGGATGATCCCTGGGATGAGCATGTAGGTTAAAGTTTCTTGTTTTTTCCCCTCCAGTATTTCCAGCATCCTCTTTGATCACTGTATCTGTAATTCTGCTGCTGCTTCTGATTGGAGTCATATTCCTCACTTTGTTTCTTCAAATGAGACACAAGATGCGAGGTATTAACACATACACACGGCATGTTATCAGATGTTAAACATGAATATGCCCGTGTGTGGATGCTATAGGTATTTAGCCATTTTAAGGGCCCAAACTGCAAGGTTTAAAAGGAATTGTAAACAAATTACCAAGGCTTCATCACTCTGCGGAAAGTGGAGAAGCAATTTTTTCCATCAGTCACTATGTTTGAGCATAAGAAAACATGGAGTTTGCATGAGATCTAAATAATAATAATAATAATAATAATAATAATAATAGAAAAATTATATTTTTTATTCAATAAATCATTCCTTTATATTTACATTTACAGTACATTTACATTATATAGATTATTCATCTACATAATATTACACTCAAAAAATGCTGGGTTGTTTATGCTGGGTTAAAATTCTGGGTTTTTATACCAGTTATGGTATAATATATCGCATCCTGTATGCTGAATTTCATTTGCACTATACCCGGTGTTCTCAAACCCTCGAGTGTGGACTTCCAAGTCAATACTGTTCTTTGCGTTCTTGGAATTGAGACACGACATGACAAACTTTCTGGATTCTTCACTTCTATAGAGATGGGGGACCCCACCTAAAGAGGGCAGTATTTTATGGTAAGTTAATATGAATTTTTACCTAAATTTTAAATGTTGTAGTTGTGGTAGGAGCAAGCTCATTTTCATGTTTATTTGCTTTTCCACTTTTTAAGTTGCACGTTGATATGGAGCTGTGAGCAAATCAGGGAAATGTCATCTGTTTCTGTATGTTATTTTCACCCAGTAGTTGGTTTATTCTTTGGCGAACTTTTTACTTATTTAGTTTAGTAAGTTGTGGTAGGAGCGAGCACATTGTATTGTAAATGCTTCGATATGGTGGTGTGGGTTAATATTTATTTTCTCATTCTGTTTTTTATTGTTTAATAAATGAGAATGCGTCATTGTATAAAACAAGCCGTTTCTTTATCCTTATGAAATATATACTTTAAGTTGTACACGTTAAATAGTGAGATAAATTAGTTAGAAATATACACTAAAGTTATGTTCACATTATGTATTTTTGTGTACTGACAAATGTTGGTTATATTGCAAAACCAAGTGATGGTGTGAAATCCACAGATGGAGACCAACATGATGGAAATGATACTGTATCTGCAAAATATTGAGATGACCAGAGCACTGTTCCACATTTTGTGCCTTGAGGATGAGACAAGAGGAAGTTGTAAAGTTTGTTTTAAAGTTTTTTAAAAAAATGTTTTATCTTTGATGTTAACTACACGAAGCAGTGTCTTCTTACCTGTGAGTTTTGATGGACACGAGTACTCATCTGTTAAATTTTTGAGAACAACAGTTTTTTTACCCCACGTTTAATTAACCATATTTTAAAAAGTTTTGTTTTTGTTTTTATGTCATTTAGAGGGAAATTAAACAGATATAGTTAAATAACTAATAGTTAAAATATTAAGGTAGGAAATGTTTATTGTCATGTGGGAATTATAAGATTTGTATTGAAAACTTCTATATGAAAAGTGAAAAACATAGTATTAAAAGCAAAAAAAAAAATGCAATTAAAATTTAAAAAATAAGATTTACAAGCTCTTGTTTTTCATTGTTTTACAGAGTGTTTATGTTGCATTTATTTTTTATTTAACAAATGATCACCTTGGGATTTTATGAATTTGTATATTTTTGTCAAAATTGAGTTATTCACATTTTCTTATTTTGTGACAAACTATTTTCATTATGTGAACTTGTGTACACTTGGGAAAAAAAATCTAATGGAACGTGTCAAGCCAGCAAGAGTAGTAATTTTACCCACGGGTTACGTCAAATGAACAACCCAGAATTCTGGGTTAAAAGGTTAAACCCAGCACTTGGGTCAAAACACCCCAGCACGTGTTCTGTCTAATAGTAACCCAGCGGCTGGGTTATGTTTGGGTTACAGTATATTTTAACCCAGCAGTTTTTAGAGTGTAATCTCTTCAGGATTCTGGGGTTATCTGGGGTTCTGATCTTTATCTGGGGTTAATCAGAATCATTTCATTAGCAAGAGGTGTATTACAGTATTTAAACTTTTAACCATAATGTCAAATGTGATTTTTGACTTTATGTCAAATTCTGAGCCCATAATAAAAAAATTTTGGCCATCGTAAAAATGCAAAAATAAAGCTAAGAACAATAACAATAACTATTGATTATGTGACTTTCTTCTGCCAGCAGGTGGAGCTTCTACTGACCAGCGTCCTGTCCAAATCTCAGGAAATGACCAAGAGGTAACTGTCTTTATCATTGTGTGTGTGTGTGTGTGTGTGTGTGTGTGTGTGTGTGGGTTTATTACACATGCTAAACACATTAATTTCTTTTGAAAAAAAAAATCTAATGTTTTCAAATTTAAATATATATATATATATATATATATATATATATAGATATATAGATATATATATAGATATATAGATATATATAAATATATATATATATTTTTTTTGTTTCTGTTCCTCTTTTCTCTCAGATTCCTCTTTCTGCCTGTGAGTATGAGGAGATTAAAGACACCAAAGAACTTTCACCATCAGATGCTGAATCTTCTGCAGTTTACTCTAATGTTCGACTACCCATAATCCCCTGTGACTCTACTGTTAATTCTAATGCTCAGTTACCCACAATCCCCTCTGATCAGGACGTCTACTCCACAGCTCAGTTACCCACAATCCCCTCTGATCAGGACGTCTACTCCACAGCTCAGGTACCCACAGGTCAATCAGCTGAGAAACCTGCTGAAGGTCTGACTTATGCTGCAGTGAGTTTTCACTCCAACACCACCAGCTCTAATGATGCAGTTCCACAGGTTAGGGAAGACGTCACTTCTGACTACGCTTCAGTCAGTCACGTTACTTCATCTGTTTAGTTTAGCGTCATTAGGGCTCAAGTCATGTGACAGTCAAACTCTACTGTTACTGATACCATTTATTTTACTTTTACGTCTTCCCCCTTCTTTAATTTCCATTCTTATTCTTATTATCATTATTATTATTATTATATTTAATTTTTTTGCCTAAGAAACCTACCTAAGATTTTTGACCGTGTCAATTTAATGACAATTGAACGTAATTAATTCCACTGAAGCATGTGTGTTGGGAATTATAGTTCTCAGTGTCCGTGTTTGTGTCATGTCCATTTAGACCAGATGCTGTAATATCAATAACAGGATATTTCTGCACAATGACCTCTTTACCTCCTTGTGTTTCTGTACACATGTGCTCCAGACTGAGGAGACTCAGACACTGCTCAGGGTTCCCTTCAGAGTCATAGCGCATATCAGGCCTGATCTCATTTTATTTAATTACAACAAACAGTCTGACACTTTGGGTACTATAGGTGTGAGTGTGTATCTTTTTGTGTTGCCACTGTTGGGGGCAACATTTCCCAGGGGTTGGAAAGGGATCTGTGCTAGAGTACAGATTATTCAAGAGATGTCAATAGTGGATCGTGATATAGAACAACCTATTAAGAGTCAGATGATCATAGAGTAAGAAGGGCTTATTAGTCTGATTCTAATATTGACATAGACTCAATAGGACAGCCCAGAGGTATACCTGATGAATTCAAAGCCAGAGATGAGGTAAAATAAGGATTTGAGTCTATTTTTGTATGGAGAACCCCCAATAAAAATGCAGAATGAATAAATTATATTTATTATAATCAACAACGGTTTATAAATTAAACAGATCATGCTTTAGCTGCCTTAGGAGAACAAGTAGATGCAAAATGACTTGGTAAAACAGGCTAGCACTAAATTGATTATTAGCTGAAAAAAAAAGGTGTGTGCATCCTATTCTGTGATCAATGTTGTATGTATATCCCTAATATTAAGGCACCAGAAGGAACTTTTACTGAAGCCATGAGCAAACTAAATAATCTAAGACAAGAAGTGACTGACAATGCAGGCAGAAATGCTAATGTATGGCCTGAAGATGTGTTATGTAAACATATATAAGCATGCATCTAAAGAGAAACTGCCTGGCTATATTGTGAATAGAATAAAATCTATTGGCCTCGACACCCCAGGTCTCCAAAGGGATCTTTGCATCTTTGATTTATCATCCCTAAACTAGCTACAACACCAGCTCTAATGATGCAGTTCCACATATTAAGGATGAGGTCCTGTGTGACTTTACTACAGTCAGTTACACTGCTTTATGTGAACAGATTACTGGAATAAGGTTAAAGCCAAAAACTTTACTTTGAATCTCTACTACTGTATTTTGTTATTTTGTAATTCTTCCATTGTTATATGTAAAAAAACTAATCATGTCGACTAACTAGTTGTGTAGCACAGCATTTTATAGAGATCTTTCATTCTCTTTATTCATTAAAATGCTCCACTTTCATAGTTTCTATATGTGTCAATATTATGCTAATTTAACTGCACTGTACTGTATATCAAACCTTTATAATAAACCTGATTGTAGCAAAACTCTCCACCTCTATTAGCTTTAGTTAATAACAATGTTGTATCGTATTGTAGTTACCACTAATGAATTACAGCTTTGAGGCCTTTGGGTGATTTTGGTCAAGTTTCTCTCTTGCTGATGCTATGATACACCTTGTGCTCTAGGGGGCAGTAGAGACCTTCAGGCATTAATTCATTTCAATTCAATTTTATTTGTATAGCGCTTTTAACAATTGGCATTGTCCCGAAGCAGCTTTACACAATCAAAACAATTATTTAAGTTTGTATGGAATTTGAATGTGTATGAATCAAAATGGTCAGTTTGTCCCTGGTGAGCAAGCCGAGGGCGACAGTGGCAAGGAAAAACTGCCTGAGATGGTAGTAGTAAGAAACCTTGAGAGGAACCAGACTCAACAGGGAACCCATCCCCATTTAAGTAAAACAGAAAGCAGGAATTAATCTGCATTCATACTGTGTGTTAGTTGGCAGGCAGTTCAGCATAACAATTGATGTTAATTGATGTTAATATGGGGTCCAGGTAGTTATTGAAAAGTCAAGTCCTCAGAGAAACAGCTGCCAACACCAGTCGAGGCCAGAACCGGCTCCCTGAGATGTAAAGCAACCAATCACCTCACCGTCAACAAACCTGAGTGATCAATGAGAGTGGGGAAGACAGCATCTAAACATACCAGTTCACCATAATACTCTACGTCCATGAATCTCCTAGATCTGCTCCTTTACCTAAGGCAAATCTATTAATAAAAATGCTTGATTAAATAAATAGGTTTTTAGCCTGGACTTAAACACTGAGACTGTGTCTGAGTCCCGAACACTAATTGGAAGACTATTCCATAATTTCGGGAATTTGTAAGAAAAAGCTTTGCCCTAGTGATAAGCAGCTTGCATCCTTTGATCGAAGTAGGCGTGGCGGATCGTAAGACACTAGCAGTTCACTCATATACTGCGGTGCGAGACTATTTAATGCTTTATATGTCAAAAGTAGTATTTTAAAGTTAATGCGAAATTTCACAGGGAGCCAATGAAGTGAAGATAAGATAGGTGTGATGTGCTCGTATCTTCTGGTTCTAGTGAGGACTTTTGCTGCTGCATTCTGGACTAGCTGAAGCTTGTTTATGCACCTAGTTGAACAACCAGACAGTAAGGCATTACAATAGTCCAACCTAGAGGTAATAAAAGCATGAACTAGTTTTTCTGCATTGTTTAGCGACAATATATTTCTTATCTTGGCAATCTTTCTGAGGTGAAAGAATGCTATCCTGGTAATATTATCTACATGAGCTTCGAATGAAAGGCTGGAATCTATAATCACACCGAGGTCTTTTACTGTTGCACTTGATGGAACAGAAAGGCCATCTAAAGTTACAGAGTGATCTAGAATCTTACATACATACTAGCTGTATGCGGTCCTATGACTAGAACTTCTGTCTTATCTGGATTAAGCAAAAGGAAGTTAATTAGCATCCAATTTCTTATGTCCTGCACACATTGCTCAACTTTAGTAAGCTGGTTTATCTTATCAGGTTTTGCTGAGACATATAACTGTGTGTCGTCAGCATAACAGTGAAAACTAATACCATGCTTACGGATTATGTTGCTCAGAGGAAGCATGTAAAGGGAAAAAAGCAGTGAGCCTGAAACTGAACCCTGTGGAACACCAAACTCCACTAGAGAACATGCAGAATAATCACAATTTAGGTCTATATACTGATACCGATCTATCAAATAGGATCTGAGCCAGGAGAGGGCTGTACCCCTAATTCCTACTACATTTTCTAATCTGTGAAGACGAATACTATGATCAATGGTGTCAAAAGCTGCACTGAGGTCAAGTAATACAAGCATGGTTACACAACCTTGATCAGAGGCCAATAGGAGGTCATTTACTACTTTAACGAGTGCCGTTTCTCTGCTGTGTTGAGGCCTAAATCCTGACTGATACAGTTCATGTATGCCATTTCTATGTAGATATGAGCATAGCTGCTCCGCTACTATCTTTTCCAGAATCTTAGAGATAAAGGGGAGGTTTGATATTGGCCTGTAATTGGACAGCTGACAGGAGTCAAGGTCAGGTTTCTTTATAATTAGTTTAATAACTGCTAATTTAAAAGATTTTGGAACATACCCAATGCTGAGTGAAGAATTAATTACTCTCAACAGGGGTTCTGTTATTGCTGGTACTATCTGTTTAAGAAAATGTGTCGGTACAGGATCTAATATACAGGTTGATGAATTTGCGGAAGAGATAAGTGAAATTAGTTCATTCTCTTCAAAGGGGAGTGACGTATTCTAGGTTCTGATCTGACATGGCTAGATTAACATCTGCATCAATTACATTGTTCGGTTTCAAAGCCTCAATTTTATGCCTCATATTTACAATTTTATTATTAAAAAATTTCATGAAGTCCTCACTATTGCATGATGTTGTTGTGGAGATTTCTGCAGTGGTCTTATTTCTGGTTAATTTGGCTACAGCATTAAAAATAAAAATCTAGGATTATTTTTGTTATTTTCTATAAGAGTGGAGAGATATGTTGATCTAGCTACACTAAGAGCTTTTCTATAGTTCAGGATGCTCTCCTTCCATGCTTTTTGAAATACTAACAATTTAGTTTGACGCCATTTACGTTCTAATTTCCGAGCGGTCTGTTTTAAAGAGCGTGTCTGATCGTTATACCAGGGAGCGAGTTTCTTATGTCTAATAATTTTTCTTTTAACTGGAGCTACATTATCTAAGGTATAGCGAAATGTCGACTCTAAATATTCAGTCGCCTGATCGAGTTCTGTGGGGTCAGACGGTGATCTAATCAAAGTTGGGAACTCTGGGAGATTACTGATAAAACTCTGTTTTGTAGTTGATGTGAATGTACGTTTCATACGGTAGCGCGGCGCTGTGTGTACTTTATTACTATGACACACTTGAATTGAGACAAGATAGTGATCTGATATAACTTCAGACAATGGACTTGTAAAAAATTTTTTATACTTAATCCGAAGAATATTATTAAATCTAAAGTGTGACTTGCTTTATGAGTGGGTCCTACTACACACTGATTTACTCCTACCGAGTCCAGTATGGACATAAATGCTTTACGCACAGGGTCTTCTGGATTTTCAAAATGAATATTAAAATCTCCAGCAATTAACGCTTTGTCTACAGAAACGACTAGGTTTGAGAGGTAATCTGCAAATTCACTAAGAAATTCAGAGTACGGCCCTGGAGGTCTGTAAATGATAATTAGCGGGATCGACTAAGCAGACTTTATATTTGTAGCTACACTTGTTTTGTTACTATAGAGAACTTCAAATGAATTAAATTTGCGTCAGTGTTTTTTTATAATAGTTAGATTATCATTGTGAATAACTGCGACGCCTCCTCCTCTACCAGTTAACCGAGGCTGGTGTATGTAGCTGTATCCAGGAGGACTAGCTTTATTTAGAGCTACATACTCGTCCTGTTTAATCCAGGTTTCTGTTAAACAGAGTATATCAAACTCCTGATCCGTGATAATTTCATTAACTATAACTGCTTTAGATGCGAGAGATCTAATATTTAACAGTCCTAGCTTCAGATCAGAGGTGCCGGCTGCACTTTCAGTGTGATCCAAGTTTGTGGTATCTATGTTAATTAAATTACTAAAACAGACTTCCTGGGTCTTTCTACATTTTTGCTTAACTCGGGGAACACTACACCAGAGCGTTAGAGCAGTACAGTGACATGGAGTGATAGATATCATCAGTAAAGTTAATACTGGAGCACTGAGAGGAAACACAACTCAACTGGAGGAAGATGCTCACATGAGGACGATCAACATTAAACACTCACACACACCTTCATATGATTGTTTACACACTGTAACTGACCAGAGACTCATTTTATGTCTGAAATTTAAAAGCTTATGAGATGCCTGCATGTTTTTCACACATATGTCACAAACACAATCATTGAGCAGCTCTTTTTCACACAGCTACTGTAGAAGAGGAAGTGGGTGCAGCATCACACTCTGTTTAAGACTCATATGAAGACACAGAGCACATTCACAGAGCAGGACAGAGACAGTAAGAGTGTGTAACAGAACAGGAGCTTTAATATCTTTCTGAAGTGGAGTTGGTGTGGAGATGTGTGAGTGTGAACTCAGGATGAAGATCCTCCTCATCTTCACCCTCTGTCTGATCTCAGGTAAAGAAATGCACTTCAGAATAATCCTCACTCTCAGCAGCAGTGTTACATGAAGGAAGGTTTTGCTCAGATGGATGTTTGGTGTTTTGTTAGATGGAGGAGATTCCAAGGATGTAACAGGATATTTAGGAGGAGGAGTCCTTATCAAGTGCAAGTATCATACAGGATACACACAAAACATGAAGTTTTTCTGTAAGGGTTCAACACTAGTCTGTTCTGACCAAATAAAGACAAAAGTTAAAAACAAGTGGATAGATTCAGGAAGATTCTCACTGTATGATGACACCAAATCAGCAGAGTTCAGGGTGATGATCAGAGAGCTCACTGTACAGGACACTGGGGCGTACAAGTGTGGAGTTGATATACAATCATGGACAGACATTTACACACTGGTGGAACTGAAGGTAAAGGAAGGTGAGTCTATTATCACTGATATTAGCAAACATACAACACACCAAATAATCATATATTATTTTTACACTTATGTAATATATTTTATGATTTTTTGTTATCTTTAACATTTTCTTTCTGATGATTTAAATAGTAAGATCGTGATTTAATTCATATTTAACCTTTGCATGGCTGAGACTAGTTTCTAATTTAAAATTTAAAACCCAATTAAATACAAACCTGCCCCTGAACCTGACTATTAAACTCACTCTTTTTTAACTTACTTGTTCAATAGATTTCAGTTCATTCATGGCTTATCTCAGGAAGGATTGTCCTGCATTGCTGTGTGTCTGACCTTTAACCCCTGCCTTTTTTAACTATGAGTTTGTTTGCTGATTTAAATTGTTAAAAATGATTCATGCTTACTTTCATCTGTCATCAAATTATCAACGCAAATTTTAAGAAACAGCTCAGACTTTAACCTTACCTCTAATAAAATATGGATTTAAGACGTGATCTTTAAAAATGATCTTGAACTTAAGTATTATATCATTTCGACTAGATAGTTCTACTTTTAATTGATTAATCATGATTTGAACCTCTTGTTCTTTATTAGGGCCCAGGGTCTCTAGAGCAGTAAGTGCACATGCAGGGGGAGGAGTCAACATCAAGTGCAGATATGAAGATAAATACAAAGACAAAATCAAATCTTTCTGTAAGATCGAGACAGATCATAGCTGTTTAAATCAAATAAGAACAAAACTAAACAGTGAATGGTCACATGATGGCAGATTCTCAGTTCATGACGACAGAAGTTCAGGATTCTTCAGTGTGTTTATCAGAGAGCTGATTACGGAGGACACTGGAACATACGCGTGTGCTGTTGATGTGTCTGATAGAATACAGACCTACACTGTAATGTTCCTGGATGTAAGAAAATGTGAGTAAATTTATTTATGTTTTAGCAAAGAAACATGTAATGAAATTAGTACTGTATATGCAAATTTATTGTATCACATTAAGCAATAAGTGGAACAGAATATTAAAATGTCTCCAGGTTAATGTTTTTGCTGCCATGATTAGTGTATCTCCATATAACTGGTTGTAAGATTGTAAGAACTGGGGCAGAATTATTATTTGATGTTTGTATTTATATGATTTGAAGCATACAAAAACAGCAAAAGGTTATAGTGAGTAGAAAGGCAGTGATGGTGTGATGAGGAGCGTCATGTGACACTGCATCAAAATTCAGAAAAACTTTGTGTCCAAAACAATATACTAGGAAATGTCATAATTCACACTGTAAGGTTTTTTTTTCTAGGACACATACATACATAAAAACTGATCAGATGTTTTTCGGATTTGCAGATCTGTCCTATGAGAAGTCCATCAGTGAGACTGTCCATGTAGGAGGAGATTTGAACATCAGCTGTAAATACCCAGAATCCCTCAGGAGTAATCCCAAGTTTCTCTGTAAAATGAGCCTGCAATATTCTGCTTGTTCTTATAAAAAATCTATTAATGAAAGTGGAAGATTCATAAATGTGGGTAAATTCTCCCTGTATGATGACAGAGAAAGACGAATCTTGAGTGTGAGTATTAGAAATGTAACTGAGCGAGACTCTGGTGAATACTGGTGTGGAGCTGAAGCAGCCTGGGAATCTGATAATGGATACAAGGTTTATTTCACACAGATCAACCTGACAGTTACTGGTGAGTTTGTAGAGACACAGAGACACACTGCTTCAATTATGTTGATCTTACAGATACTTGGAATGAAACACAGAGTCAGTGCACATCAAGGGCGTAGATTTGCTCTGGACATTGGTGGGGACCTATGACTCCAAACTCCCCCCCCCCATTCCCTGCCCCACCCAGCAACCCCCCCACCCCAAATCCGTCCACGGAATGCATGTTTTTTTTTATATGCTGCAAAATCACTTTACAATAATACTTGCAATGATTCGATTGATATTAATCCACTTAAAATGCAATTCATTAAGGTAAATTAAGGAATAGTGTAATGTTAAAGGAATGTTTAATAACTGACAAAAAATAGTTTAATAAAGACTATTCTTTATTAGGCCATAGTGCAAATGAAACATCTCAAACATCAGTATATATAAAAGTAGATCACATCTAAACATGAACTACTGTTAGGTACCACACAACAGCTCAATGCCTATTGCTCCTATATGAAGAATCCAAAAATATGCTTTTGCCTCTCGTTAACAGAAATAAACTGCTGGCATAATTGTTTGACATCAATATTGTCCAGACTGTTCTGGTGGACATGGCATACAGCAGCATTGTTCAATCAAGCATTGTTGATCTGAGCCAGGTTTTTAGTCTCCTGAGAGTACTGAAACTCCTTTCAGCTTCAGCTGATGACACCGGGATAACTAAAAGCAGCCTGACAAGGGTTTCAATGTGATCAAATAGACCACTGGCATTCCTCTCATGATAGTAGCCACTTCTGTACTAGATTTGAAACTGTTTTTGTACTTGAACATGGCTAGCTGGATACTGATCAACAATATCATCCACCTCTCCTGTCAGAAGAATGTCTTCCAGGCTTTTCTGAGTCTTAGTGTGCAAATCTCGAATCAAATCATTAATGTTTGCCAAGTCAGTGAATGCATTTTACAAATTATTTGTGGGAAGTGGATTGTCTATTGGTGAACTGTCAACAAAACTCTAGCCATGGCAATATTAGTATGTAGCATATCAATTTCTTTCACAAGACTGATTTCTGACAAATGCAGCCATAGTCTCTCACGTGATAGCAGGGAAAGGCACAGCCGATCAAAATGTTCATATGTGTTTTTTTTTTTAAAGGGGATTAAATTATTGGGTGGGGACATTTCAATGGTCGGAGGATATTGGTGGGGACACATCCCCTCTGACCAGCCTAAATCTACGCCCCTGGTGCACATCATAACCAGGACGAGCCTGTGATATTATTAGACTGTTAGTGAATATAACAATAATGTGAGTACAAATAAATCAGGTATGTTTAGTAATATGTTTGATAACTCGTGGAATAGAAGTGATCCAGCTGATATTATATGTTAAAATGATGAATTCTGTCCCTTCCGACTAAATAATGTGATGAATAGATTTGTATTAGACTCTCTGTTCTTCCTGTGTATTTTTGCTTCAGTACACATCCTGATATCAGAAGCATAAAAAGCTGTCAGTGTTTGTGAAGTTGCACACGTACCAAACGTTCTATGTATTGTGTTGCATCTGTTCTGCTCTCAGTCATACACTGGAAGAACTCACTCAATGTCATTCAGTATCTAACTAAACTTTCACAACTTTAGATCCACATGTCCCAATTACAACCTGGATACCAACACAACCTTCATCGTCACCACCATCACAACCTTCATCGTCACCACCATCACCCTCATCTGCCTCCTCTTCTTCCTCATCATCATCAACATTGTTATTATCTAAGTCTACTCCAGTTTCTCCTCAAGCAGGTAATTCTGCTCAGATGCACATCACACCCATAATCTAATTCTATGACTTTGATGAATCTAATCTCTTCTGAATGATCAGTATGTAGGTTAAAGTGTCTGTTTGTTTCTCTTCCAGGATTTCCAGCTTCCACTGTGATCCCTGTGTCTGTAATTCTGCTGCTGCTTGTGATTGGAGTCATATTCCTTGCTTTACAAATAAAATTCAGTATGCAAAACACACACACACGCACACACACACACACACACACACACACACACACACACACACACAATAAGTACTTGTGTTGTTGTCTTACACGTTCATGGTTCAGGCTTTAACTCTTAGCTTTGGTTACTTTTGTTTTTTTTCGCTACACAAAAGTGAGTGTGTGTGAGTGTGTAGGAATGCACAAAGTCCTCCAATGGGCTGATGAAAAACATTTACTGAAAGTAGAGGCAGAAAGGAGTAAATGTTATATGATTGAGCCATGCACTATGTCTTATTTATTCACATAGGAATATTAAGTTATTTTAAAATAACTTTTAAACTTTCTGGAAGCCCTAAACATAACTTATATTTTATATCTTAATGTTACAGTATTCTTTAATAATTAGTAACTATAATTTACATCTATAGCAAATGTTTAAGTTATAATCATTATTAAAATCTGAGATTAAAACAGTAAGAATAACTACAAATTATTTGACTATTTTTTTCTTCAAAGCTTCTATGTCCAGGTGTTCCAACCAAGACCAGGAGGTAACTGTCTTTATCAGTGTGTGTTCATTTACAACAAGAGGTAAAATGTGTACATGTACTGTATATAGATTCTATTTGTCTTTGCTTTCAGGTCTCTGTTGCTGTGTGTGACTGTGAGGAGGAGAAATCTGCTGAAGGTCTAATTTACACAGTGGTTATTTACAGCAGTGTCTCCAGCTTTAATGAGGCAGTTCCACACATTGAGGACGAGGTCTTGTGTGACTTCAGTCAGTTACACTGATTTATGTGGATAGATTACTGAACTGAGATTAGAGACAAATAACCTGTACATTGGATCTCTACTGATTTATTGAGACTTTTCTTCCTTTGTTATGTGTAAAAACACCAGATTTTCTAAAAATTCACAATAAATATACATTTGTCAAGTTGTGGAAGTCATGTAGTATGTTATACAACCTTTATTATACAGTACTCTTCCACATCCATAGTTTCCTCCTGTGTTGATTTTATGTTAATGTACAGTTTTTTCCAATTGCTAACACACAATTTTTCAAACTAGTCTGGTTTTATCAAAATACTTAACACAATTTAAAAAACCACACACCCAAACTGCAAAATACCTCATATATCCTGCAAAATGAACTGATCAAACTTTTGCATGAAATGGCACACACTTCATATTACCAGATTTTTGCCTAACCAACTACACACTGTGGGGCATAATGAAAAGCACCCCCATCTTTAGTATGCTTTGCCATAATACTAAAATATGTATCAGATTGTTCACATGCACAGAAATATTCGCAGATACACACACATGCTGTTGCAACATTTTTTTTAATTTTTTTATTTACAAGTCAGTGCAACATATGCACAGCAGATATATTTACATGGGACTGAACAAAAATATTCTTACAAAAAACAGTAAACTGAAAAACAAAATTTTAGAAAACATATATTACAGTTAAAAAAAAGAGGCAAGAAAAAAAATTAGGCAGCATCTTGCTGCACAGCCGGGTCTGGCCACAACGCCTCATCAACATCACAGGCAATATCTTCCCTTGCCAGACATCGAGGGAAGAAGCGCCTTGAGTGCCTTATTCATCCCTGAATTGCACCCACATCAATCTCATCACATGCCTCTTCCATGGCCTGCACAAGAGGCATGCGCACAAAGGGCTGCCAGTCGTATACCTTCCACCGCCATGCCTAAAAAAACTCTTCTATGGGGTTTAGAAATGTTGAGTATGGTGGGAGGTATTGCACGAGAAATGTTGGGTGGTCAGCAAACCAGTTTTGGACTGGGGCTGCACAATGAAAGCTGATGTTGTCCCATACTACAACGTACCGGTATCTTTGATGGTCTGCATCATTCATACGCTCTGGTGGTATGAGGATGTTGTGAAGTCTGTCCAGAAATGTGAGAATATGGGCTGTGTTGTATGGTCCAAGTTTGGCATGACGGTGGAGGACACCATGCATACTGGAGATGGCAGCGCACATTGTGATGTTCCCACCACGTTGGCCAGGAACAACTATTGGCCACAGAGCCATTATAACGTTTCTCCCCCTTCTTCTGGTCATTGCTAGGTTGAACCCAGCCTCATCTATAAAGATTAACTCATGTGGGATTGCATGAGCATCCATTTCCAGGACTCCCTGAAAACAAAGAACAAAAATCAGTCAATATGGTGTTATCCAGTACACTGGAAAACAATGTTGCGTGTAGTGTACTGCAGTCAATATAGTACTTACATCCACATATGCTCGTCTGAGCTCTTTGTTTCTTTGAGAGTTTCTCTCAAATAGCACCTTATAAAGTTGTTTTATTCTGATTTGGTTTCGCTTGAGAATGCGAGCCAATGTGGACAGACTGACTCGTTGAATGTTGTCGAATAAAGTGTTGTCTTGGATGATGTGGCTTTGAATTTCTCGTAATCTGATTTCATTATTTTCCAAAACCAAGTTTACAATGGCAGCTTCCTGTACCCCGGTGAACATTTGGCCCCTTCCTCCACCATGGTGTCGTCTCTCAGTCCTTTTGAAAAAATAAAATAAAAATATAGATAGGGCTTGGACAATGTAGGCTAAATATTTTCCCCCACAGTAGAGTACATTGTACAGGAAACTCGTACAGTTCATGAATGGCTAATGTCACTATGTACACTATGACATGCGGTATACTACATGTGTACTACATGAAATTTTGGTTACATACCTGTTCTCCAGTCTAAAGGTCCGGATGACAGAGGCGACAGTAAAACGGCTCAAGTTTGGCTGCACTCTCTGTCCAGGCTCACGCATTGTAAGCCCATGGTTGATGACATGATCTACTAAGGTTGCTTTGATTTCATTTGAAAGTGTTTGTCTTCTTTGGCCATGAAGTCGTCTACCTGTTCTACCCCTACCTCTCACTCTTCCTCCCCCTTTTATGTTCAACCTTCCTCTCCCTCTTCCTCTCTCTGCAATGTCTTCCATTGTTGTTGTTAAAAAAAAAAAGGTTCTCACCTGTGGTCTTTTTATAGTGCTAACATTCTAATTGAAGTGTTAACAATTAACCATTGAGGTGTTTGGCCAGGTGGCACATGTAATTGGCCAATTAGCTCATGTAGTGTCATTTTGAATGGCAGTGATTTGTAATGGCAAGCATGTGACTTTATGTCAGATTGTTGTGTCTTATGCAGAGAACTATTTTCAGTGCATTTAAAAAGTGTCATTTTGAAATGCAAAATGTGTGTAAAGCAGAAAATGTGTTTAGATTTTTAAGGACTTGAGAAGAAGTTTTGCTCTCTGTGTGTCAGTTTAAATAATTGTGCTGTGCATGTCATTTTAGTCTGTTAGCAATTGGAAAAGACTGTAATACATAAAACCTATACTAACATCATGTTTTTACTAATTTTTTGGAATTAAACTTTAAACATACTTCAAAAGAATTGTATTATAGTACACTTTCCAAACATGTATTATAGGAAAATATACTTTAAGTGAAAGGTTGGTGAAAAAAAACCCTGTAGGGAATAATTTATTTTATAAATGTGAATTAACCTGCAAAAGAAAATACCAATATCTTCAACAAACAACACACAATACTTCAACAAAGACAACAAAAGGGCTCAACAAAGACAACAACAAAGAGCAGGCATTAGAATACAGCTTCCACACTATGCTTCAGTTCCAGAAACTATTTAGAAGCGAGTGAGCGGTAAACAGGCGTAAAAGCCACACTACTTTTTTAGTACAGTAAAACCTTGGATTGCGAGTAACGCGGTTTGCGAGTGTTCCGTAAGACGAGCAAAGATTTTTACTAAATTTTGACCTGATTTACGAGTACCGAGTATCATGTATCACGCATGAGCTTCTTGTTTTGACGCTGAGCATCGCGTGAACACAACTGAGCCAATGGTTTTCTCTCTCTTGCGCTGCAGAATTGTGGGTAATCGCCTCCCCTGCTGGGTCTTAATGCGCGTCTCTCATTGGTATAATCAACATCCATGCACTAGTGTACTGTTTTCTTTAACACTGTGATCATGTGTGTGAGCATAAAGCATCTTTTATTTTGTGTTTGTATGTGTGTGTACAGTGCGCGTGTAATGTTTATTATAACATGCGTGTGTTTACGCATGTAAAGCAAAAGAAAGTCTCAGTAAAGAGGTTAAAGGTTCATTTTCTCTCTCTCTCTCTGTTATGTTATGTGTTGGAGACCAGTCCCATCACACACATACCCATCCTCCTCTCGTTTTGACACACACACATACTCTCTCTTTCTCTCTCTAATGGAAACACTGCTCTGTCAGGATTCTTTTTGAAGGTACAGTGCAGGTTAATTTGTTATATTTTTACTTTACAGTAGCGATTTTTTCATTACTGTCAAGTATGTACATTAGTTTAAATGCAGCCATATACTTTAAGTGTATTAAGTATACTTAACGTCGTTCCACTTTAGCACACAAAAGTATACTTAATACACTTAAAATTGTGCATTTAAACAATTTATTTACAACTTAAATGCACTTAATACAAAATTAATTGTTCCAAAATAGCAAACTTCAAGTATAATAGCCATGTGTCTGGCTGCAAGTACACTTTAGTATGCTTCGGCATGCTAGGATTTAATATACTTAGCATACTTTTTTCACTTAGGAAAGGATATTAAGCAGAGAATAGTGAACTAGTGTTAGTGTGTATGTTCTTATATGTTATTGTATATGTGGTTATTGTATACTCTACATAACAGTGATAATCACGGGCAAGTGCGGAACTGTGTGCTGGAACACCAAGGCCTCACTGTGACCCTACAGAGCAGATGCATCTCGCTATAGGATGGGAACGCATGGACAAGCTGTCCAATTAAGTTATGTTTCCTTTAGCCATAGGATAAACATGTATGGGAGCATTGTGCCTCGTGGAAAAGAGTAAACATATGTACTGGAGCATTGTACAGTATCTTGTTAGAAGCGGAATATTAATACAGTAAATGTATATAAGCATGCATCTTAGACGAGATGAGAACTTTTTTCTCTGCAGAGAAACTGCTTAGCTTTACTATTCTGAATAGAATAAAATCTTTTGGCCTCAACACCCCTGGTCTCCATTGTGATCTTTGCATCTTTGGTTAATCGTCCTTAAACTATCTACAACACCAACTCTAATGATGCAGTTCCACACATTAACGATGAGCTCCTGTGTGACTTTACTTCAGTCAGTTACACTGCTTTATGTGGACAGATTACTGGAATAAGGTTAGAGCTAAAAACCTTACTTTGAATCTCTACTATTTTGTAAGTATTCTTCTTTATTATATGTAAAAAAAAAAAAAAAAAAAAAGCAAATGTGTAGAACTGTAAGGTCTTGCAGCTGTCGGTTAATGTGATGATTAATGTTCTGTTTTATTAGAATAAGTTGTAAAAAAAGGCAGTGAGTTATGGTGTTTTTTTCACTAGAACTGCCAGGTTTTTCTGACCCCTCCAGCCCTACCAGAGGTAGGCCAAATGGCCCCTTGGTTTTAAACTAACAACTTAATCACCAACAAATTGATTCCCATTCATTTAAGTACTGTAAGTAATTAAGTAAGTAATTGCCACATTTACAGAACAAAGGCAACTGTTCACTTGTGATTAAGGATATTAGGTAAAAACAACCGGGCCAAATGGCCCCTTTCTGGTAGTCCTAGTGTTAAATTAATAAGCATCAACGATTGGATTATGTTATTGCCTGCATATTTTATTGTGAATATTGCTATTATTATGCTGTATGCTAACATTTATGTCATTGTTTTATTTCAAGAAAAAAAAACACAAGCTGACGCATTACAATCCTACAAACCAGGGGTCTGTTCTTCGTACGTCGCTTGACACATTCGAGATGAATTGACACATCTAAGATGAGATCATCGTGCTAATTATGATCTGGCTAATTCGGTGCTTCGAGCACACCTGTTGTTGTTGATTAGTATAGCTGGATTGAGTTGTCTAGGATTATTGCGTGCTCGTGCGTTGGTTTAAAAGGTAATATGCATCGACAGTAGAAACACTGATCACAACCCCTCCGATTGGTTGACGAAATGAAAAAAGAGCGGCTCAATTTTTATTTGTAACACGTGGTATGCGCTGAAATGCCCTCCTGCCATGGATTGCCCCCCCCTTACATAATCACTATCAAATATTATATTAGAACATAAATTCATAAGTTAATGGTTTACAAATTACAAATTACATGAGACAATAAAATAAAATAAGCAATATAAAAATAAATATGTTGTACATGAAAAAATACAAATATTATGTATACTTTTATATTGTTTATTTTATAATAAAATTAGTTTCGTATAAATTATAAAATATTTATTTTTAATATATATATAAATATTTATTCGCATATTTTTATGACAAACCCCTGAAAAATAAATGTTACAAAATAAACATTATACAAGATGTGCCGAGGGTTTATTATAATAGTAATATCATATTTGATAATAATAAACCTATGAATTTATGTTCCTATATAATATTTGATAGCGATTATGTGTGTGGGTGGGGGGAGTCCATGGCAGGGGGCATATACTTTTCTTTTTCCATGGAGTCAGTCGTGCTCTTTAACCAATCAGATGTGACCTCGCCATTTCAACCAATCATAACCCGTCAGGAGCGCAGGCTAAATCCTGTTTACATGAAATAAACCTGCTCCCGAGCAGGTTCAAGCTTACGGATATGTTGCTATGACAACAAATGGTAGAAGCGCATTGAAGAACGAAACAATCCAAGATCAGGACAAATCCACAACAATTAAATCCAGCTAACTGAGTTAGCGACGTACGAAGAACGGACCCCAGTCTGTTGAGTGGTGACAATAAAGGAGTTGTTTACATACACCTAGTGCATCGTCATTTGTCCATTATCAAACAGTCTTTGGTGGGTCAGCACACTGAACCGGCAAAGTATATATACAGTGAAGAGCTACCAAACTTAGACTGCCCTCTAAGGTGCTCAGGAATTTCTACTCCTGTACATAGAGAGCATCCTGACGGGAAACATTACGACCTGGTTTGGAAACAGCACCATGCAGGACAGACGAGCTCTACAGAGGGTGTGATCAGCTGAGCGCATCATCCGCACCGAGCTCCCTGACCTGCACTTGATCTACAGCAAGCGGTGCTGGACCAAGGCCAGGAAGATTGTGAAGGACCTCAGCCATCCCAACAATGGACTGTTTTCTCTGTTGCGGGATGGGAAGCGATTCCGCTCCCTGAAGGCCAACACAGAGAGACTGAGGAGGAGCTTCTTCCCGCAGGCGATAAGGTCTCTCAATCACATCACACCACACAGGAGTAATATCTTTTAAACATTGACACTAACAGGACAATCATGGACACATTCATGCAATACATATTTACATATCTGAAGCCATTGAACAGGACACTTTTCATAAGTCACTTTATACAATACATGTTTATCTGCCATTGCACATGCCACTTTGCCACTTTGCCACTTTAAAACATTTTAATGCCACTTTAAAACATTTAAAGTTTTTTATATATATATTTTCCCCCATATTCCTATATTCTATATTTTGTGATATTTTTACATGCCCTTATCTTTACAGTTTGTTTATTTTACTAGTTACATTTATTTTCCTTTGTATTTTATTTATTTTTATTAATATTTATTCCTTATATAGTTTTTTTAATTTTCTTTTTAAGGTTACCGGCGGTCATATAAGCATTTCACTGCATATCGTACTGTGTATGACTGTGTATGTGACAAATAAAATTTGAATTTGAATTTGAACACATTTCAAAGCATAAATGATCAATATGCGAAGGATCTAGACCAGCTTAAGCACCAACTGAAACAACTACAAATTCAAGTGGAGCAGCCAAGTCCTGTAAGTCAGCCGCAACAAACTGTTGCTTCATCAAGACAGTACAGCTCTATTCGTCCTGTACCCTGCACCACGTGTCCAGCCACAGGCATGTCCTAACGAAATGAGTGCTCAACCCATACCTGCTCCATGGTTCATATATTGAACACAGCATCGCACAGGGGACGAGCATCGAAGTCTGTCACACAGTAGTACTCCATCCCCTCCATCTGAACAGGTACAGGAACAGCCCTTCTATCACAATGTGCAAAAGAGGGATGAAAATTCATACGTGCATCACTTTAGGCGATGAGACCCATCAAATTCAGTCTACCAGGGCGCACAAAATCCTATATTATGAAGGCAACCAACTCCATCCCCTCTGCTTGAACAGGAACTCACTTATCGGGGTCCAACTCCCTCAATTCCTGACTATATTCACCCCAGCCTGAGAGAGTTTGCACAGCTGAAAATTGCTCTGGGGAACATTCTTCCAGTTAATGCGACAGAAAGTTTTAAATTTCAAATACTGATGGATCATCTGAAGCTGGAAAAGGCTTTATTAATCACTGACTCCTATTTCCATTCACAACATCCTTACACAAGGACAATGGCTGCTTTAGACCAGCAGTATGGTCAACCACACCAACTAGCTTTACAGCGGATCGCTGAGTTGATGAATGGTCCATCTATAGCTAGCGGAGATTAGAAGGCCTTCAGACTTTTTACCCTTAAAGTTCGTTCACTGGTCGGCATGCTAGAGCAGCTAGGCAGGAATGGCATCTTAGAGTTACAGTGTGTGTCTCGGCTACTTGGGAAGCTCCCACATGACCTAAGGTCAGGGTTTAGGAGATTTGCACATCCACATCGTGTGTCCATTCCTACTCTTCTGGATTTTGCAGAATAGCTGGATTATGAAATCCAAATTCAAAAGGACACTATAAGGTTTGTAACCAGTCAATGCAGAGTCCCCTTGATGCGCATAAGAGACTCTAAGCCAGCCCCTAAAAGCACCAGAATTTTTCTGGGCACTGAGGAAGCAGTTTCTGAGTCTGCACCACCTGTTCCAACATTGAAAGATATGCTAAGACCTTACTACCCATACTGTGACAACAGTAAGCACTCCCTCAACAACTGCAGTAATTTCAAACACCTTACAAAAGACCGAAAGCGAAGCTGGATCAAGGATAACCACAGTGACCAAGTCAGTTCCGTGTTACTCATCGGATCTGACTACCCCCCACCTTATCAACCCTGTGGAACCAGTTAAGCTAGGTCCACCTGGAGGACCAGTCGCTATAAAGACCCATCTTGGTTGGACATTACAGGGTCCAGTGCAGCACCTGCAAAGGGACATGAATAAACAGCATTGCCTTTTTACTTCAATCTCTTCACCAGAATTAGATCTCCACAAACAAGTCAAGAGATTATGGCAGATGGATGTACTGCCCTGGTGTAATGAAAAGACTTGCATCAGGTCCAGACAGGATCAAGAGGCAGTGGAACATTTAAAAAGTAGGACAATAAGGGTGGAGTTGGATGGTGTCAAGTTATATGCGTGTCAGGAGCATGCCTGAACTCAAAGCACCTCAAGAGGCGGTTTTGTCGCAACTGAAGTCCACTGAACAGAGACTAGCCAAAAATCCACAGCAGGCAGCAGCTTACGTCACAGAGATTTTAAAATTGGAACAATCAGGCTATGTTAAGTGATTGCCACAGATTTCTGTGACCAACATGTCCTGCTCTTGGTACATCCCGCACCATATGGTCCAGCAAGATATCGCATTGAAAAAAATCGCATTGTTTTCAACTGCTTGTTCCAGTATCGTGGACAAAACCTGAATGAGCTTCTGCTTCCAGGACCAGTGTTGGGGCCATCCCTACTTGCTGTGTTACTCGAATTTAGGGAACATTTTGTGGCAGTCAGCAGCGACATTGAGGGTATGTTTTACCAAGTTAGGCTGCTTCCAGAAGACAAACCACTTTTACGCTTCCTCTGGAGAGACCTAAATATAAAGGAACAACCCACCGTGTACGAATGGCAGGTCCTCCCTTTCGGCACTACCTGCAGCCCCTGCTGTGCTATCTTTGTACTTCAGGAACACATCCTAAATCATAGCCAGCCTGGTGATGATGTCCGTAATTCTGTGCTGAAATCCTTTTATGTAGACAACTGCCTACAGAGTTTCACATCAACAGAGGTAGCAAAAGTTTTTGTTAATAAAATTGGGAAGCTGCTGAATGAAGGAGGCTTTGAGTTAAGGCAGTGGTATAGCAATGTTCCCTCAACTATAAGTCACCTGCCCACGATTCCATATCGAACAGTACCGAACTGTGGATTTTACAAGGTCAAACAGACACTCAGGAATCAACACTGGGGCTCCTTTGGAACCATCAGTCAGACACAATCTCTTACAAATACCGTACCAAAGACAGTGGTGAGACTACAATTCGCACCATATACCGAGTACTGGCCAGACAGTACGATCCATTAGACTACCTCACCTCATCCCCACTCGCGCTAAGATCATTGTACAGCACCTGTGGGACAAAAAACGGGATTGGGATGACCCACACTTGCCAATAAATCTTCTACGAGCCTGGACTGAGTGGGAAGAGGAGTTACCTGCCCTATAAACTATTGTTCTTTCTCGATGTTACTGTAGCCTTGACAAAGAGAAAGAAAAGAGTGTACGTGACATATACATCTTCTGTGATGCCTCTGAACGTGCTTATGGGTCTGTAGCATATCTTCGAGGACCAACATGGGCAAACCGAGGTGACTTTTCTAACCGCTGGATCCCGTGTTGCACCAAAAAAAAAAACAATCTATGCCTTGACTGGAATTGTGTGCTGCACTGACTGGAGTCCAGCTCTCCAAAGTACTCTTAACCGAGCTGAACCTGCCCATTCGCCAAACGACCTTGTGGACCGACTCTACCACTGTCCTACAATGGTAGATCGGAAAGGAAATTTTGTGAAATGACCCGATACCTCATGTATGTGGATGTATACAGGAATCTGTGAAACTTTCCAGGAATCCTCACAGCTAGCAGTGAGAGGTGATGGCTGTAAGGTGTAAAGGCCTTTTGTATGTTAATGACCAGCAGGAAGAGGTGTTGTCCTTCTTATCATAGCCGGGTGGGGGGATTAGCCATGGTGTGCCTTTGTCCCTTCAGCTTGAGGGTTTGAAGGGGAAACAAGCTGCACACACTGCTCTTCTCAATGAAGTTATCCAGAGTATTGATGCATTTAAGCACAAGTTTGATGAGAGAAGACCGCAGGAAGAGTCAAGCCATGTGCATAAAAGAGCTAAGGGGGCACATAACATGGGCAATGCGGTAAGTTGACCTTTATGTTACCTGACAATACAGTAGTAAATTATATCTTGCCAAGTTAACCTAAGCATTTGGCTACACATCTTCTTTTTGTTTTTTGCATTGTTGTAGATGTCCAGCATATTTAAAAGTTTGTCACGTCCTAATTATACAATGTTGTTTAAAAATGTATTTATTAAAGCGGTTTTAATTCAACATTACAGGAAGTTGTAAGGAGCCTCCATAATTCAGAAACAGCCCACATAAATACGATCCACAAACTGGGTAAGAATGTTGTTTCTTTACATGCTATGTATGGGGTTTTACATAATCATTTTGAATGTAATAAATGATACCACTCTCTTTCCACACAGAATTAGTTTACTTCATGATCAGGAGTGATGACATCTGCTGGAGGAATTAAAGATGACTTTTGCAAATGCAGACTCTGAGTATATAAAGGGTCATCAGAAAATGTTATTGTTATTATTTTTATGTCCCTTTATTTTTGTCCCTCTAATAATTTGAATTGTTTCTATCACTTATCTGAATTTTTTTTTACCAACATGTTAAACATTGCAGAGGAAATACTTTTTGTCTCAGCCAAGAAAGTCTCAGTTAAGAGACTCCATTAAGACTCGGGCTAAAAACTAACAAAGATAAGTAAGTGTACAAATTCATCTATGTATTAAGTTCGGTACATTTCTGAGTGTTTTTAGGGGTTAATGTATGGTGTGTTTTGCAGTTGCTGGAGTCCAGTTGTAGAGTCATTTAAACAGATGCAGAGAGAGAACTGTGGCAGACTGCAATACTGGAACTGATGTCCGATGAGGAGGATGCCATTGCGTGCCATGCCGTCAGCGTGTCATATCTAATGTGACTGAGCTGGAAGGACATTTATTTTTGGTATCAATCCGGAAGTATCCTAGCTTGGTGGAATTTGATGTATACGCTCAGTGGTACTTGTAGATACTTCCGAAAATCAGTGGTGTATACAGGAGTTTCCTAGTACAGATACACCTCTTTTCATGCAGTGCTCAGTCCAGAAAGTCACTGGTGCCAAGGACCGAACTTCCTGAGAGATCCTCCTAACCAGTGGCCTGAATGTCCCAGTCCTGAGAAACTAGACAGTGACAAACTTCGCAAAGTTGATACCTGTGCCTTTATCTGCTTCATATCATCTGATTTTAGCCAGTTTAAGAATCTGGAGGAGCTAATCAAGTCCACTGCTATTCAAGGGGTGGCCAATGGTAAACCCACAGCCAGTGACTATAGATGTGCTGAAACCAGTCTCATGCAACAATCGCAACAAGACTGCTTCTCGTCAGACATAAATCAACTAATGTCTGGAAAAGCACTTTTTTGCAACAGCCGACTAAGGGCCCTGGTCCCTCCATGTAGAATCTAATTTAATCAGATTACAAAATTGGAACCTGACCTTATGCATCCTATCATATTGGATCCAAAGCACCCCATCACCAAATTTATCATTCAAAGTTACGACACAAAGCTTTGTCATCCAGGTCCTGAGAGGGTGTTTGCAGAACTCCGCCGTAAATACTGGATCCTGTGTGGACGGGAAGCAGTCAAGCGTTCGCAGCGAGAGTGTGCACACTGTCAGAAATGGAGGAAGAAACCGGAGGTACCAAAAATAGCAAACCTCCCCTCAGCAAGACTACGACTTTTTAAACCTGCCTTTTGGCATGGATTGTTTTGATCCTTATGTTGTCCAAACGGGCCGGCGTAACGAGAAAAAATGGGGAATAATCTTTAAATGTCTCACCATTGGGCATTTGGCAGACGCTCTTATCCAGAGCGACTTGCATTTTATCTCATTACACATCTGAGCAGTTGAGGGTTAAGGGCCTTGCTCAAGGGCCCAACAGTGGCAACTTGATGGTTGTGGGGTTTGAACCTGGGATCTTCTGAACCGTAGTCTAATGCCTTATCCACTAAGCTATCTGCATCGTCATCTGTCCCTTATCAGACAGTCTTTGGTGGGTCAGCACCCTGAACCGGCAAAGTATATATATATATATAGTGAAGAGCTACCAAACTTAAACAGTTTTTTGTGTGTAAGAACTGTGTTAGTGTGTTAAGTGTGTTGTTGTTCACTACAATATTGTTGAGATTTTTTGTTTCTATTATCTACTACTGGTTATCCCTATCCTATCATACTCTTCACCCTCCTGCCATCTGGAAAAAGCATTCGGGCACACACATCCAGACTGTGTAACAGCTTTTTTTCACAAGCCATCCGTCTCCTCAACAAAAAGGGACTGGACAAATATAAACACACACACACACACACACACACACACACACACACACAGCTAATTAGCTAATTAGTTTTTGTTAATTGATGTTGTTATGTAGCACCTTGGTCTTGGAGGAACGTTGTTTAGTTTCACTGTGTACTAAACTGTATATGGTTGAAGTGACAATAAAAGCCTACTTGACTTCCTAGCAGTTCTGTAGCTAACTGTTAGTGTGAGTATACCAATAAAATACATTGCTTTACCAGTGATACTGGTCAAGTTTCTTTCTTGCTGATGCTATGATGCACCTTGTGCTCTAGGGGGCAGTAGAGGCCTTCAGGCATTAGAGCGCAGTACACAATGACATGGAGTGATAGATATCAGTAAAATTAATACTGGAACACTGAGAGGAAACACATGAGATACATCAATATTAAAAACACCCTCATATGATTGTTTACACACTGTAACTGACCTTTTTATGTTTAAAATCTAAAAGTTTATGAGTTCCCTGCATGTTTTTCACACATATCTCACACATACACTTATTGAGCGGTTCTTTCTCACACAGCTAGAAGAGGAAGTGGGTGCAGCATCACACTCTGTTTAAGACAGATAAAGACACAGTACATTCACAGAGCAGGACAGAGACAGTAAGAACGTGTAACAGAACAGGAGCTTTAATATCTTTCTGTAGTGGAGTTGGTGTGGAGATGTGTGAGTGTGAACTCAGGATGAAGATCCTCCTCATCTTCACCCTCTGTCTGATCTCAGGTAAAGAAATGCACTTCAGAATAATCCTCACTCTCAGCAGCAGTGTTACATGAAGGAAGGTTTTGCTCAGGTGGATATTTCGTGTTTTGTTAGATGGAGGAGATTCCAAGGAAGTAACAGGATATTCAGGAGCAGGAGTCCTTATCAAGTGCAAGTATGATACAGGATACACACAAAACAAGAAATATTTCTGTAACGGTCCATGGAAAGGCTGTTCTGACCAAATAAAGACAGGAGTTAAGAACGAGTGGATAAATTCAGGAAGATTCTCACTTTATGATGAAACGAAATCAGCAGAGTTCTGGGTGATGATCAGAAATCTCACTGTACAGGACACTGGCACATACTACTGTGGAGTTGATATACTATTGTGGATAGACAATTACACATCAGTGGACCTGAAGGTAAAGGAAGGTGAGTCTATCATCACTGACATTAGCAAACATACAAAATACAAAATGCCAAAAAATCATACTTTATTAATATACTGTAGCGTTTTACCGCTGGAAGGATCTTGGAGAAGGAGTGAGCTTGATTGCTGACCAATGCAATGGATGGGAGAACTTTATTTACATTTAGGCATTTGGCAGACGCTCTTATCCAGAACGACTTACATTTTTATCTCATTATACATCTGAGCAGTTGAGGGTTTAGGGTCTTGCTCAAGGGCCCAACAGTGGCAACATGGTGGTTGTGGGGTTTGAACCTGGGATCTTCCGAACCATAGTCCAATGTATTAACCACTGAGCTACCCGAAGCATGAACTGGACCACAGTTAGCAAGAGGTAGCACACACACTTAATGCACAAACATGGCCGAAGCCACCAACCTCACTAAATTTCCCCAACAGGGTGAACAAATAGAATCCCAACTCAGGCTTTGTGGGTAAATCTGATTGGGGAGGTGGTCCGAATACAAGGTCCACGGGAGTGTGCATCTTGCGGCCAAACATTAAGGCAGCTGGCGTTAGCTGTGATGACTCCTGCACTGCTGTGCGGTATTCCCAGAGCACGAGAGGCAAATGTTCGTCCCAGTCCTTCTGCCGATCGCTGGTAAGCACTGCGATTTGTGTGGTAAGAGTCCTGTTAAAATGTTCCACGAGGACGACACTTTGAGGATGAAGGGGCATGGTGCGGGTCTTTTTACCCTGAGGCGCTCGCACACAGCCGCAAACACCTCTGCCTCGAAATTCCGCCCCTGATCACTGTGTAACTGCTCTGGGGCGCCGAATCGGCTAAACACCTTATCCACCAGCAGTCGAGCCGTGGTGGAAGACGCTTTAACCCAACCCAGTACCTTATGCAGGACCGAATCATTCTCCTGCTCGGCAATGAGCTGATCACGGTCCAGCTGTGGCAACAGCGAAGCGACTACGGATGATGCCCTAGACGACACAGTAACTCGGCTGCACGCCAGCTCGGACGGCTGATCACCGCCGGAGAGTCCAGACGACTGCGCGGGGGGAATAAGTCGCAACTGCACACACGTTCTTCAACCCGCTCACAGTACCGACAAGGCGCTTTGCTGCACGGCCGTTGGGATAAAGCATCTGCGTTAGCGTGTAGTTTTCCTGCTCGGTGTTGAATGGTGAAGATGTAGTCTTGTAGGCGCTCAAGCCAACGCGCTAGCTGCCCCTCGGGCTCTTTAACACTAGAAGCGCTGCCCCAGTGTCACCTACTTATAATGCGGTTCAGCGGTCATTTGACCGCCTATTGTTTTGAATGGGAAGCTGTTGCTGACACACAATGCTCTCTAAATGGTGCTTTCACCCAAAGCAAATAGTTTAGCTCCAAGATCAACTTGCACTATTCCCGCGTCGATAATCAGTTTTATTTTCTTTTTTATATTCAACTGAGAAAACCTACTACAGAGTTTCTAAGGGGAAAAAGGAAGAGGGAAAAAATGGCAGAAGAAAAAAAAACAAGTCATGTTTTGCATTATAACCCAATAATTTAAAAATAAGTAATTTTTGGCATTACTTTTTTCTGCTGTTTTTTCTCCTCCTTTGTCCATCTGGGGGCTTCGTACTATAACAAAAAGGAAAGCTTTACCTAATTTTATATTGTATGGAGAAAATTTAGTAGTTTGTTCATTCTATTTGAAGCTTCTGAATGGCTCGGATGGAGCAGGAATGGCAATTTAGTTCTGAACTCGCTTCCGTGAAATTATCGCTAAAACAATATTGAATTTAACTAAATTAGATCTACCACAGCAGATAATAAACTATGCTGTCATAACCAAAGCAAACACCACGATTATGCCTCGTTCCATTCAGTGTTGCTAGGCAACGGACCACGCGCCTAATCGGCGGAACGTGCACTGCAGCCTGTGAATGAATATGCACAGCAGAGGGACAGAGACATGAGAAAAATCTTATACCGTATTGTGTAGTGGCCCTATTTCAGCTGAGTTTTCCGCTACTGCAGATAATTTTATCAACTTGTAATATATTAATTTAAGGAATATATAAACATGTGTAGACATTTATTTATCTTGCCCCTGAATAGAGCCGGCCTCGATTACACACACACACACACACACACACACACACACATACACACACACACACACACACACACACACACACACACACACACACACACACACACACACACACATATACTGTATATGCAATGAAAAAGCTATTTACACATGAGTGCTCAAATGTAAAGCACAATTATTACTTTATTGTGTATATTTAACTTCATTCAGCCGTTTAAGTTATAGGAAAAATATCGTTCCTACCAGCCCACTATTATTTTCTGTTCAAATTTAATGATGCCCGCGTGTGTGCAAAAAGACACATTTTACAAAGAATAGAAAAGTGAATAATCTTTAATAAAGTTAGCCTAATACAATATTGTTTCCAATGCTGAAGCAAACATGATTTTGTTTTAGTCTATCCTTTGAATACAACGCGACAGCGAACTCCGAGGTGAAGCGCACCCACAAAAACCAGTTACTGTAATGCCTCTTCTCACCTTTCATTCATGATAGGTATGAAGTTATCAAACCGGTTTTGCTGATGGGGGAATTTGCAGAATAACTTTAAACCTACATCAAAGATGAGAAGAGGGATGACAGTAACTGAGCGCGCTGTCATGTTGTATATATGTTTATATATATATATTGTGGCGTGGGTGGGGGTTCGACTAGTAACCATCATGCTTTGCGGGAGGGGTTGTTAGGTGTTCACCCTGTTGGGGAAAGGTGTTTGGGGTAGTGGCTTCGGCCAGGTTGTGTGTGTGTGTGTGTGTGTGTTAGAAGTGTGTCCTGTTGGTTGTGTGTGATTTGTGAATGTGCTGTTTGTTTGACTTTTGTGCCGTATTGAATAAAGTACTCCCAGCTATTTGCATTGGGCAGCAAGGAAGCTTACTCGTCTCTCCAAGTTTATTCGTAGCAGTGAAAAATGCTACTATATATATATATATATATGTTCATTTATGTCTTCTGGTGAAATAGAGTCTGTTTAATGCATGTTTTCTTTGGAAGTGACACTGTGTATGTGTATGTATGTTTGAACTCCATGGCTAAAATGATCTATTTTTGACTTCCAGGTCATTTATAAGCAAACATGAAGTTTTTTTTTTTTTATATATTCATTTGGTTTTTTTATTCATTCAGAATTCTATGGAATATATATTGTAGCGTTTTTATCGCCGGAAAGGATGGTGGAGAGACGAGTGAGCTTATTTGCTGCCCAATGCAATGGCTGGGAGTACTTTATTAGGCACACAGCATGTATGGCATGAGCAGCACCTTCACTCAGGAACCTACATCCAATTCAGCTTCAGCCTGAACCAGAGCACATTTCACACGTCACACCCCCAACACACACACAACAGGGCCGAAGCCACTAACCCAAACACCTTTCCCCATCATGGTGAACACACCGAACTCCCCGCAAGGCATGCTGGTCGTCAGCCGCCGCCCCGCCCACGCCACAATATATATATATATATATATATATATATATATATATATATATATTCTTTTGGAATATTTGTTGTCTGGTGTTCAATCGAAAAATGCTACCCATCGAGTTGTGCTACATACTGTATTTGCACATACGCAGTCCCACAAGTTTGCAATCTGTTTCCACGCCCATAAATTCATGCTACCTTGGTGCTGAGACCTTGGTTAACCGTTTTTCTTTGCTTACTTTGACCGAAACATTTGAGTTTCTGCATAAATTGTCATGAATGAACCTTAACGTTGAGGAAAATAAAAACTTGGAGCATTAAACTATCGTAAAAAGGTTTATTACTCAAATTTAAACACTTACATTTACATCTTTTTGTATACTTGAAGCTCTTCTAATAACATTGAATGTCCATAGTGTAGTTTTTCAATAATTTTGGTCAGCATTTCCAAAAACCTTAGTAACAATAAGTGCAAACTAACTCCTAACTACCTTCTGCGCCATTACCCCGGTGAAAAGGTTTACCGTACAAATTACGGTAGCGTGAATCGATAGACTCTGCTATCGATTTGTAGCATTTTTCAGTAGAATTTTTCGACGAGGCAGCAAAAATCGACAGAACACCAGTCTCCTTCAATTCACAACACAACGCAGAGACAAACCGGTCACACATGGGGTTGTAATAATATCTAGGTAGAAAAACATTCACACAGGGTTAGGATTACCCCTTACAGTTTTAATTTGATATTTCACTAGACCCCAACATATAAGTTGAGTTAGCAACAATCTACGTAGTAGATAGCCAATAATGTGAGTTACACAAAGTGTTTTCTTCGAAAATCTTAACAAAAACTGATCTGAAGTAAACAGATCAGTAAATGTTCTTGGGTTGTTCAAAATTTCTTTTAAGTTCTATTAGTAAATGTTGTGAGCAACACTTTTATTTTAGAAACTCTGAAAATTTTTCTAACACATCTTAGGCAATAGTTTTTGTTCTCGAAGATTTTGTCTTTGATTACAATATTTCCTTACCCATGAAAGTTATTACACCGAAATTTTTAGCTGCACATTATTTATCATAAAAATCCAACAACGTATTTGAGTTAGAAGTTGATACTGTTAAATGATTAGACTTGATTCCTCTGTGATTAAACTTACATGCATGAAATTTCTTTTAGTAATTGTTGTGAGTAATAAGTTTATTTTAGAAACTTTAAAAAACATCTGTCACTGAACCTTCATGCTTGAAGGAGCTGTTAAGCATCAAGGCTATGTTTAAGTATAAGGGCGTTTTAGAAACTTTTCAGAAAATTCTTCTAACACATCATAGGCTATAGTTGATGTTCTTGACGGTTTTGTCTTTTATTACAATATTTCGTCACCTATAAAAGTTATTGCACCAGAATTTTAGCTGGGCAAATGATTTCTTTATTTATAAAAATCAAACAACGTATCAGAAAAAAAAAGCTGATCTATTTTATGGTTTGTCTTGTTTTCTTGTACATGTGTCTGCGTCAGGGCTCTCGCCCTCTGGTAACATTTATTCTTCTACTCTTTAACTAACTTAAAAACTAACAACTTCAACAGTCCTCAGCCGTTCAAAGTGTTTTTACCAAAGTGAATAAATGTTTCACTGATCGCTCCTTGGTAATAAACAAATTCTCCCTGTCTTAATAGTTAAACACAAGCACCTTGAAAATGAGTCCCTCACCAAGCATATTTTTCAAATAAAAAACACACTGAACAAATCCTTTTAATAAATAAATAAATACGTATATAAATGAATGAATACATATATAAATGAAAGAAATATATGAAAGAAATAAGTTAAATAAATGAATTAAATGAATGAATGAAACAAGGTCTAGTGCATCAGCATCGCCCCCCCCCCCCCCCCCCCTTTATTTTTTATAAAAAACTCCAGGTCATAAAAATCCTAAATGTCAGCCATAGGTCAACTAAAAGGTCATAAAAGGTAATAAAAAAAGCAATAAAAGGGGCAATAAAACTGTCAACATTCAGTTTGACGAAATGTTGTTAGGTACTATTTTTTTTATAATTAATTAATCATGATTTGAACTTCCTGTTTTTTATCAGGGCCCAGGGTCTCTAGAGCAGTAAGTGCACATGCAGGGGGAGGAGTCAACATCAAGTGCAGATATGAAGATAAATACAAAGACAAAATCAAATCTTTTTGTAAGATCGAGACAGATCATAACTGTTCAAATCAAATAACAACAGAACCAAACAGTGAATGGTCACATGATGGCAGATTCTCAGTTCATGACGACAGAAGTTCAGGATTCTTCAGTGTGTTTATCAGAGAGCTGATTACGGAGGACACTGGAACATACGCGTGTGCTGTTGATGCGTCTAATAGAATACAGACCTACACTGTAATGTTCCTGGATGTAACAAAAGGTGAGTAACTGTAATTATGTTTTAGCAGAAGAAACATTTAACAGATAATATTTATGTATGCAATTTTATTGTATCACATTAAGCATTAAGTAGAACAAAATATCAAAATGTCTCCATATACTGTACAATAAAACCTCGGATTGCGAGTAACCGCCGTTTGCGAGTGTTCTGCAAGACAAGCAAAGATCTTTAATAAATTCTGACTTAGAAAACGAACAAGTCTTGGTTTACATGTACCGAGTATCATGTATCACGCATGCGCTTCTTCTTTTGACACAGATCGTCAGGTGATCACAACTAAGCCAACGGTTTTTCTCTCTCTTGCGCTGCAGAACATATTTTATTTTGTGTGTGTACAGCATGCGTGTACTGTTTATTATAACACACGTGCAAAGCAACAGCAAGTCTCATTAGAGAATTTAAAGATCCATTTTCTCTCTGTGTGTGTCAGCCTGCAGTTTGTGTCTGTTTGCGCACGCGCCATTGGACACCATGCCCCTTTACACACACACACACACACACACACACACACACACACACACACACACACACACACACAGGTTAGTTTGTTTTTGTTTTTTACTTTACAGCAATGATTCCGTTAGTGTGCGGAGAGTTGTTTATTAATGTTCCTTACGAATTTTTTTTTTTTGATAATTCAGTGTTTCCGTTAGTGTGTGTGTGTGTGTGTGTGTGTGTGTGAGAAACTCAAATAAGAGAGGAGGTTGGTTTACAGTGTAAGATGAGAAGAAGAAGGTGGGATTCTCGAGTGTTCTGAAATACGAGCCCGCTTCCGGAACAAATAATTCTCGTAATTTGGGGTTCCACTGTAAATGTTTTTTCCAGGCTGTTACACATAGGTAAAAGAATGGTGCCATGGTGTATCTCCACATCACTAGTGTGTAAGAACTAACACTGGATGTTTATGTAATGTTTTTATTCATATTATTTGAAGCATACAAAAACAGCTAAAGTTTAGTGAGTAGAAAGACAGTGATGAGGAGCGTCATGTGACACTAAATCAAAATTCAGGAAAACTTTGTGTGTAAAACAATATACTCAAAAATATGTCATAATTCACACTGTTGGTTTTCTAGGACACATACAAACTTAAAATCTAATCCAATGTTTTCTGATTTGCAGATCGGTCCTATGAGAAGTCCATCAGTGAGACTGTCCATGTAGGAGGAGATTTGAACTTCAGCTGTAAATACCCAGAATCCCTCAGGAGTAATCCCAAGTTTCTCTGTAAAATGAGGCTGCAAGATTTTGCTTGTTCTTATAAAAAATCTATTAATGAAAGTGGAAGATACATAAATATGGGGAAATTCTCCCTGTATGATGACAGAGAAAGACAAATCTTGAGTGTGAGTATTAGAAATGTAACTGAGGGAGACTCTGGTGAATACTGGTGTGGAGCTGAAGCAGACTGGGAATCTGATGATGGATACAAGGTTTATTTCACACAGATCAACCTGTCAGTTACTGGTGAGTTTGTAGAGACACAATAAATATGTTGGTACTATAGTGGCTTTGTGTGAAACACAGAATCAGTGCACAACCAAGTCTAGCCTCTCATACTGGCATCGGTGAATATTACAATAGTGTGAGTACAAATAGTTTAGTTATGTTTAGAAATCAGGTTGTTCATAAATGGAATTAAAGTGCTTTAGCTGATATCATTTTATTACACTGACTTCTGTCCTTTCAGTCTAAATGATATGAAGAGCAGATGTGTCTTAGGCTCAAAGTTTGTTGTGTTTGTGATGTTCTTCCTGTGAATGTGTGTATTTTGCTTCACTACACTTCCTGTGAGATACAGTAGCAGAAGTATAAATATCAGTCAGTTCCACATTTACTAAATGTACACAGTATTGTGTTGCATCTATTACATTAAAACTTTAAATTTATTTCAAATGACATATAAAAGTTTTAGATCCACATGTGCCAGTTTCAGCCTTGGAACCAACACAACCTCCATCATCATCATCATCATCATCATCATCATCATCATCATCACTGTCCTCTTCCTCCTCTTCATCCTACTTATTGTCATCATCATCACCATCATTATTATTCACACTGTTACCACCACATTTATTATCATCATCTTTGTCACCGTTGCCATTATCCCCATCCTCCTCCCCCTCCTCCCCCTCCTCCTCCTCCTCATTATCATCATCATCATCATCACTGTCTACTTTAGCTTCTCCTTCAGCAGGTGATTCTCCCATAATTAATCTGATATCTTATGAATAATCAGCATGAACAGCATGTAGGTTAAAGTTTCTTGTTTTCTCTCTCTTCCAGGATTTTCAGCTTCCACTGTGATCACTGTGTCTGTAATTCTGCTTCTGCTTCCAATTGGAATCACATTCCTCACTTTGACTCTACAAATGAGATGCAGGATGAAAAGTATTAATACACACACAACACGTAATTGTTTAATATGAATATGCCCATGGCATATTCGGCCATGGGTATTTAATTTTCCAAATTGTACGTTGTGAAACTGCTTAGTCTAAAGGGAATTGCAAATGGTGGAGGAAACAAGTTAACAATGCTTCATCACTTTGTTGGAAGTGGACAAGCAATATTACCCAACAGTCACTGCGCCTCGCTCAAGTATAAGAAAACATGTAGCTTGCACAAGACTGGCATTTATTTTATGCACAATTAGTTATTATTAAGGGTGACATCACTCACTCACTCATCGTCCATACTGCTTTATCCTGTATACCGGGTTGCTGGGGGCCTGGAGTTTATCCCAGGAGACTAAGGGCCAGAGGTGGTTAGAGTAGCCAAAAAATGTACTCATGTAAAAGTAGCTGTACTTCAAAATAATATTACTCAGGTAGAAGTAAGAAGTAGTCATCCAAAATACTACTTAAACCATATACAGTTTAGTACACGTGAAATAGAACAATGTTCCTCCAGCACCAAGGTGCTACATACTGTACAGTACAACATAATTTTACAACATAAATTAACAAAAAACTAACTAGCTAACTAACTAAGAGCCTAATTAGCTGACTAGCTGAGACAAAACAGATTAACATTATAAATTAACAGAAACTATCTACTGTAAGTCCTATACAGAAAAAGACAACATACTGTAAAGTGCACATGCAAATGTGCAAACAAGAGCGACAACACTTTCAACACTCTGTGGTAATGAAATGAGGTAGTGGAATGAGAAACAGTAAATATTTCCTTGTAGATAGCAGTGGAGATAAAAAAGAGTTTTTGTACAAATAACAAATATTGTGCAAAAGAGCAATTTCAGGTTGGTATGTACGAATTGTTAGATGGTTGTTGATCAGTGTGTTTGTGCATGTGTCAGTATCAGTTCTGTCCCAGTGTTATTGAGGTGATTAGAGTTCTAAGTGATAGTGTGTGTGTGTGTGTGTGTGTGTGTGTGTGTGTGTGTGTGTGTGTGTGTGTGTTTGAGTGTGTGTGTGTAAGTTTATCCAGTCCCTTTTTGTTGAGAAGAAGGATAGCTTATAGAAAGAAGCTGTTGCATAGTCTGGATGTGTGTGCCTGAATGCTTCGATACCTTTTTCCAGATGCCAGGAGGGTGAAGAGTGTGTGTGATGCAGCATGTGGTGTAGATATCGATGCAGGGAAGAAAGACCCCGATTATCAGAGTAATAATAGTAGCAAATCTACTCAAGTAAAAGGAAAAAGTATGGTGCAGTAAAACTCATACTCAAAAAAAAAATTTTTTTTCCCCCAAAAGTTACCCAAGTAATGTAATGGAGTAAATGTAACTCATTACTACCCATCTCTGCTTAGGGCACGAGGCGAGGTACACACTGGAATCAAAATATATACTACACCACCATGCCGCCATTAAGAGCGACATCGTATTAGGTTAGGTTTATTATTGTCATTCAACATGAAAAAACTAAATTTGTTTCCCAGTACCAGCATCCAACATTTAAAAAGAAATCTCAGAACTATTACGACTACTATCACTAATATTCTCAAGAAAGCGATATAGGACAGTAACACCTAATACTAGAAGTCCAAGAGAGCAGCCATTTGGCTTTTCTACGTGTACTGTAAAACCCGCAGGACAGCCGATGGGCTGGAAGGCTTTTAGCTAATATCCTTAATCTCCTGTGAACAGGGGTCTGTTCTTCGTACGTCGCTAACTTAGTTAGCTGGATTTGATTGTTGTGGATTTGTCCTGATCTTGGATTGTTTCGTTCTTAGATGCGCTTCTCGCATTTGCTGTCATAGCAACATATCCGTAAGCTTGAACCTGCTCGGAAGCAGGTTTATTTCATGTAAACAGGATTAAGACTGCGCTCCTGGCGGGTTATGATTGGTTGAAATGGCGAGGTCACATCTGATTGGTTAAAGAGCATGACTGATATGGACTGACTCACGCGGAAAAAGAAAAGTATTTGCCGTCTGCCGTGGACTCCCCCCCACACACACACATAATCGCTATCAAATATTATATATGAACATAAATTCATAGGTTTAGTATTATCAAATATGATATTACTATTATAATAAACCCTCGGCACGAGACAGCCGTCAAGACCTTTAATACAAATTCTTGTATAATGTTTATTTTGTAACACATTTATTTTTCAGGGATTTGTCATAAAAATATGCAAATAAATATTTATATATATATATATATTAAAAATGAATATTTAATAATGATAAATTGGAAGAAACTAATTTTATTATAAAATAAACAATATAAAAGTATACATGTTGTATTCGAAAAAAATATTTATATTTCTATTTTTTCATATACAACATATTTATTTTCATATTGCTTATTTTATTTTATTGTCTCATGTAATTTGTAAACCATTAACCTATGAATTTATGTTCTAATATAATATTTGATAGCGATTATGTGTGTGGGGGGGGGGGCAATCCATGGCAGGGGTGCATTTCAGCGCATAACACGTGTTACAAAAAAAATTGAGCCGCTCTTTTGCCATTTCATCAACCAATCAAAGGGCTTGTGATCAGTGTTTCTACTGTCGATGCATATCGCCTTTTAAACCAACGCACAAACGCACAATAATCCTAGACAACTCAATCCAGCTATACTAATCATCAACAACAGCTGAGCTCGAAGAACCGACTTAGCCGGATCGTAATTAGCACGATGATCTCATCTTAGATGTGTCAGTTTATCTCGGATGTGTCAAGCGACGTATGAAGAACGGACCCCAGATGCTTTTGTTATGTAAACAAGGTGGGGCCATGCTGAGCCACTTCAAGGAAACTTGTGTTTCACTTTGCCATCTTAGGGAGAAATCAACGCACTTGGGTGTTTTTTTTTTTTGTTGCTGAGATTTATTGATAAAAACAGTACAAAATAAAATAAAAAACAAACCAGCCATTTGTACACATATTTACAAATAATAATAAAAAGTGAGTGAGTACATTTCAGCAATCACTCACAATCCTGGCACTGCCATGGTATCTTTAGTCTGCATTTACCACATGTGTATCTGTAGCAGTGAACACATTGCACAGTGGCATGATTTGTTCTTGCATTTGTGTTTGACTTGACACATGGCTCTTTTTCCAGGGCTAGGTGTGGAGGGTTGTGTCCAAAGCAACTGTTCTTTTCTTGCCTTCTTCCCAGGCATATGAGAGTTAGCCAACTCTCTTGCAAGCTCCACCAGGAAGTCCACTTGCATGCTTGGTGCATGCTTGGTGCATGCTTGATACAGCACATGTGCATTCATTGCTGCCATGTCGATCATGTTATAGAACACGGCAACTGGCCAGCGCTGTGTTCCTGTGCGGACAGTGTACTCCCGCACCATCTGGTCCATCACATCCACGCCACACTTTGTGGTGTTGTAAAGGGTGACAGTGTTTGGCTGCCTTTTGGTGGTATTATCAGTCTAAACCACGCTGTGCATGCTGCTAAGAATGTAGACGGTCTTCTTCCGTTTGGCCGCATATGCCGTCAGGGTGGCAGCAGTGGTTGAAAACACCTAAGAAATAAGATAAAGTGTTATTTTCATAGCACTTTTACACACTTGGAAGTGTTGATTCTAAAAATTTAAAACACAAACATAGAACCACAAAAGACCTGCAACATACCAGAGTTGTGAATTCATTGCGATTCATTGCGATTTGTGTGTCTAGCAGATTGAGGAATTTCCTGGCGAATCTTGTTGACTGTGCCGAGGATAGTGGTATTCCGTCTAAGAAGTTTTTGCGCAAGTGACAGCGATGTGAAGAAATTGTCTGTGGTAACATTTCTGCCCTTGTCTAGGAATGGTTCCATCAGCCTCATCACTACATTTTCAGACAGTCTCTCCCCACTGGGACGATTGGGGTACAGCAAGTCTTTGACGGGAAAAGCTGTTTATCACCTGTGATATGTAGACCAGGGTTGTAGGAAGTGATGCAGTTGGTGACAAATGATCCCCACACACTGGAAATTGCAGCGAACTTATCAGTCCTTGCTCGATCACTGCGGGTGGCCTTTTATTAAAGCGTAGGTGTCGCATGATGTCTTGGAAGCGGTTTCGTGGCATAGGTTCAATGATCTGTGGGTTTCCCAGGTTTGCTGACCAGCAGTCACGTAGTGATGGAACCTTAGTAAGCCCCCGCAAGATGACAATTGCAATAAATGCCTTTAGTTCAGGAAGGTCCATGAACCAATAAACATGCTCTGTTTGCTGTGCATGTTGAATAGTCCATTCTTAAATGCTATGAAACATGTCAAGACTGATGAAACACAGGAAGCTCTGAAGGCGACTCGAAATAGGTAGGGTAGATATTTCTGTCACTCCGCTCTGCTCTTTTAGTATTTTCCACTTACTTGTTTGAAAAACGAAATAGGAAATAATATGAAATTAAATATCTTCCTAAATAAAAGATACAACTAGGTTTAGGGTTACAGGCTATGTGCAGTGAGATTTTATCCACCTCAGCACAAAAGGGGGTTCTCTGCTTTTAGCAGCCCTTCCTCCCTCCCCCACACAAACAAACAGGCTACCAGCAACCATTCACCCCAACACACACACTCCCCCGCAGATTACTCAGGTAATGACCTAATTTACAAATGAATTGATGCTAAAAAACTAGCCAAGTTAGCAGCCTCTTGGCTAAAGGAGGGTTAGAAAAGTCTGGGACTTCTACTTGAGTTCATTATCCTCACAGTCTCAGGGAAAAAGCTGCACCTCAGTCTTGTTGTTTTAGCTCTAAGACTTCGCCAAAAAAAAAAAAAAAAAACTGTGTGCTGTGTGGGTGGGATCTAGCATGACACTTTTTTAAACAGATTTAACTACTCTTCTCAGTGCCTTCTTGTCAGCCGCAGAGCAGTTACCATACCACAAAGTAAAATTTGTGCATAATACATGCTGTGTTTCTTCTCCTTTAGCCGAGTGCGGAGCTGTCCGAATATATGGGGCACTGGCTTTATGCCTGCTGCCGCAACTAGCTCCAGGAGGATGTGTACCTTTTTTTTCTTTGTGGGTCATGGGTATGAGCGTACGGGACCAATTCTTTTTTTTTGCGGCGAACATCCAGGTATTGGGCTTCAGTTAGCACCAGGTAGCATTTTCTTGGGCTAGCTGCTAGCCCCGTTTTTCAATGCTCTTAGAGGACCTGAGTCAGGTGGAAAAGGTGCTTCACAAAGGAAAGTTTTTATTTTCTGCAATGGAAAAGTATTCGAACTAGTTAAATTTATCAGAAAGTAATGTTGTCATGTAACTGATTACTTTTTAATGACAATAATTTTGTAATGTAATTAGTTACATTAGTTACATTACTATAAAAAGTAACATCCCCCAACACTATCCCTTTGTCAGATCAAGCAGTGAGGTCGTCCACTTGTGGTAGCGGGTAGGCATCAAATTTAGGGACCTGGTTTAGCTGTCTAAAGTCATTGCATAGATGGATTTTCTCATTGAGTTTTGGTACCATTACGATGGGGCTGGACCAGGGGCTAGTAAACTCTTCTATAATACTATTTTGTAGCATGTTATTTACCTTGGTGTCTATAGCCCGGTGGCAGGCTTCCGGGCTGCGATACGGCCTCTGGCGAACAATGTAGTGTCTAACTACAGTAAGACAGTAAGTGGTGGAGGCCTAGTTCAGTGGAGAACACATTGCCTAACCTATCCACTACCTTATTTAGCTCTTGGTATTGGGCGTAAGATTGGAGTAAGATATTCCCCGTGTTGCACAATCTCGTGATAGAGGCAAGAGCAATCCACTTTATATGATAAGCAAATTTATATAATAAAGCTCAGTATTTTTTCTCCCCACTCACTGTATTTTGGCGTAGGGACACTGCCATTGGGCCAGGAACATACAGGAGGCGTTAGGAAGCAGCAGGAGTGCTCTGTCACCTTTACAGGGCTGCGCAGGTCGGTTGTAGATGTGCTTTTGTTTCGCTTGAGCCTTTTCCAGTGTCCTTTTACTATAGGGAGTACATGACTGATTTTTATTTTGTATTGTACTTTTATATTGTACACGTGCCTCCAATAGAGTTGTAATCGCTTAATCTCTTTCTGTAACTGCGCAAAGTTACAGTTCTGCTTTATCTGTTGAGACAGAGAGGACAGGGGGGTAGGCAGAAGGAGAAAGCTCACCTTTGGGGCATTTTAGATTTCCACCAGCAGAGCTCCTCCCACCGAGACACATTATGTGGGCACGGAGTTCGTCTCTGCGATGGCTAGCTGACTAGACAAAAAAAAACATGCTGGGACACCACCTTTGGTGGCTCTGTCTCTGTGGGCATAGGCTTATTGCGCAGAGACTTTGTTTGGAACTGTTTTGGAAATGATTCTCTTCTCTGGGACGGGTTGTAATGAGGTGAGCTCCTCTCAGGTAGGTGCTTCTTTTTTAGACCATGGGATAATATAACAAGTGCACATTCCAGTGCCTCGGTCAAACAACGGTGGAGGTTAAAGCCTGCATGCCTACGGCCTTTTGCTCCTCTTGGTGGTCAGGGGTAGCTCAGTGGTTAAGGCATTGGATTATGGTCCGGAAGATCTCAGGTTCAAATCCCACAATCACCAAGTTACCACTGCTGGACCGTTGAGCAAGGCCCTTAACCTTTAACTGCTCAGATGTATAATGGGATAAAAATGTAAGTCGCTCTGGATAAGAGTGTCTAAATGTAAATGGACAGAACGGAGCACCCAGTCTGCTAGATTGGTGAGAGTCTGCGGAGGAACAGGAAAGAAAGATTAACCAACATGCTTTGATCATCCTACTCACTGAACGGAAGGTACCCAGCCCTTTTATAGACGGCCTATGACTGCAGGACGATAATTAATAACAAGCTGCCTGCTGTAAGAAGTTAGGGCACTCCGTTCATCTCTTACGTTCAGGAGAGCCGCGCTGCTGAAGGTGCACTGTGTTTCTCCTTCATTAGCCGAGTGCGCAGCTGTCAAATTTAATTGAGGCTGGCTTTATGGTGGCTGGCCCACCACACGTGTATGATCATAATTTTAACAATTAGCTTAAGGGTGATTGGTTCATTCTGAGCACAGTTACATGGCCGCTAATTAAATGGATTTCTGGTCATCATAAAAACAAAACTAACAACAGTAACAATAACTACTGATTATGTGACTTATTTGCCAGCAGTTAGAGATTCTACTCTCCAGTGTCCTGTCCAAAACTCAGGAAATGACAAAGAGGTATCTGTCTTTATTATTGTGTGTGTGTGTGTGTGAGAGAGAGAGAGAGAGAGAAAGAGAGTGCAGCTTTGTGTGTTAAGTACCAACACTTATTGTCTGAAAACATTTATACATTTATTTTTCTGGTTCCCTTTTCCCTCAGGTTCAGGTTCCTCTTGCTGTCTGTGCGTTTGAGGAGATTAAAGACACCAGAGAACTTTCTGAATCAGATGCTGAAACTCTTGCAGTTTTCTCTACTGTTCAACTACCCACAAACCCCTGTGACCCTTCTCAACCTCTTTGTGACACCACAATGTTACCTACAATCCCCTGTGACACTACGGTTTATTCCAATGCTCAGCTACCCACAATCCCCTCTGATCAGGACATCTCCTTCACAGCTCAGTTACCCACAATCCCTTCTGATCAGGACATTTACTCCACAGCTCAGTTACCCACAATCCCCTCTGATCAGGACATTTACTCCACAGCTGAGTTACCCACAATCCCTCATGATCAGGACATTTACTCCACAGCTGAGTTATCCACAATCCCTCCTGATCAGGACATTTACTCCACAGCTGAGTTACCCACAATCCCTCATGATCAGGACATCTACTCCACAGCTCAGTTACCCACAATCCCCTCTGATCACGACATCTACTCCACAGCTCAGTTACCCCCAGTACCCTCTGATAAGGACATCTACTCCACAGCTCAATTACCCGCAGTCCCCTCTGATCAGGGTATCTACTCCACAGCTCAGTTATCCACAGCCCCCTCTGATCAGGGTATCTACTCCACAGCTCAGTTACCCACAGTCCCCTCTGATCAGGGTATCTACTCCACAGCTCAGTTATCCACAGCCCCCTCTGATCAGGACATCTACTCCACAGCTCAATTACCCACAGTCCCCTCTGATCAGGACATCTACTCCACAGCTCAGTTACCCACAGTCCCATCAGATCAGGACGTCCACTCCACAGCCCAGTTACCCACAGTCCCATCAGATCAGGACGTCCACTCCACAGCTCAGTTACCCAGAATTCCTTCTGATCAGGATGTCCACGCCACAGCTCAGTTACCCACAATGCCCTCTGATCAGGACATCCACCCCAGAGCTTAGTTACCCACAATCCTCTCTGATCAAGATGTCTACTCCACAGCTCAGAAGTCACAGTTCCCTCTGATTAGGACATATACCCCACAACACAATTACCCACAATCTCTCCTGATCAGGGCGTCCACTTCACAGCACAATTACCCACAATTCCTCCTGATCAGGGCATCCACTCCACAGCTCAGTTACCCACAATGCCCTCTGATCTGGACGTCCACTCCACAGCTCAATTACCCACAATTCCTTCTAATCAGGACGTTCACTCCACAGCTCAGTTCGCCCTGATTAGAACATTTTCTCCACAATACAATTACCCACAATCCCCTCTGATCAGGACATCTACTCCACAGCTCAGTTACCCACAATCCCCTCTAATCAGGACGTCCACTCCACAGCTCAATTACCCACAATTTCTTCTAATCGGGACGTTCACTCCACAGCTCAGTTACCCACAATGCCCTCTGATCAGGACGTCCACTCCACAGCTCAGTTCCCCCTGATTAGGACATTTTCTCCACAACACAATTACCCACAATCCCTCATGATCAGGACATCTACTCCACAGCTCAGTTACCCACAATCCCCTCTGATCACGACATCTACTCCACAGCTCAGTTACCCCCAGTACCCTCTGATCAGGACATCTACTCCACAGCTCAATTACCCACAGTCCCCTCTGATCAGGACATCTACTCCACAGCTCAGTTACCCACAGTCCCATCAGATCAGGACGTCCACTCCACAGCCCAGTTACCCACAGTCCCATCAGATCAGGACGTCCACTCCACAGCTCAGTTACCCACAATTCCTTCTGATCAGGATGTCCACGCCACAGCTCAGTTACCCACAATGCCCTCTGATCAGGACATCCACCCCAGAGCTTAGTTACCCACAATCCTCTCTGATCAAGATATCTACTCCACAGCTCAGAAGTCACAGTTCCCTCTGATTAGGACATATACCCCACAACACAATTACCCACAATCTCTCCCGATCAGGGCATCCACTCCATAGCTCAGTTACCCACAATGCCCTCTGATCTGGACGTCCACTCCACAGTTCAATTACCCACAATTCCTTCTAATCAGGATGTTCACTCCACAGCTCAGTTCCCCCTGATTAGAACATTTTCTCCACAATACAATTACCCACAATCCCCTCTGATCAGGACGTCTACTCCACAGCTCAGTTACCCACAATCCCCTCTAATCAGGACGTCTACTCCACAGCTCAATTACCCACAATTTCTTCTAATCGGGACGTTCACTCCACAGCTCAGTTACCCACAATGCCCTCTGATCAGGACATCCACTCCACAGCTCAGTTCCCCCTGATTAGGACATTTTCTCCACAACACAATTACCCACAATCCGCTCTGATCAGGATGTCTACTCCACAGCTCAGTTGCCCACAATCCCCTCTGATCAGGACGTCTACTCCACAGCTCAGTTATCCACAGGTCTTCCAACTAAGAAACCTGTTGAGGGTCAGTTTTCACTCCAACACCACCAGCTATAATGATGCAGTTCCACAGGTTAGGGAAGACGTCACTTTTGACTACGCTTCAGTCAGACACGTTACGTCATCTGTTCAGTTTAGCGTCATTAGGGCTCTAGTCATGTGACACTGGAACTTTACTGTTTTGTCAAGATACCACTTCTCCTCCTTCTACCTCTTTTCCCTCTTTCACTTTTCATTTTCTTAGAATATTTTAAGCAGTTACAGTACAGTAGTGTGTGAATTTATATGCAGCAAATACATCTTATTCTTTTTCTGCTTCTTCTTTAAAGTAATTTGTTTCCATAGTTTACACACTGAGCTCATTTGCATGCTTCTTGCATAAGAAACCTAGCATGGAAGCAAATTTGCATCATGATTATTTGAATTATATCAGCCTTTAAAAAAACACATTTTGAAATTTAATCACTGTTGAATTGTTCATTTTAAAATGTAAATACTACTGAATTTATTAAACTGAAATATTTGACTTTAAAAAGCAACATCTTTGAATTTAAGTGCTCTGAATGTCACACAAAATTCTCAACAGGCCATTTCAAGATGTGAAATTCAGACAGAAAAATCAAGCTTGGAAATTCAAGGACAAATTCAATACAGGAAAACCAGTCGAGCAAGAACAGAATCCATTCGTCAGTCACGTGACCCAGGGACATGGACGTCTATGATACTGGCTACCAGTGAGTCTGGCTAGAAGAAAGAACAGACCTGCAGGAGAAAGAGCTTCACCGTGATGGTGGAGAGCAGCGGCCCAGTAAGAGCACCTGCAGTGTGTTACACTCATTATATACCGTCAGATATTCTAGTCATTTTACTGTGATAAAGGAATTTAGTCGAAGTTAAGTTAAAGTTGGGCTAGTGAGCATTAGACCCAGACTGATGTTTGTTACACACACACACACACACACACATACGATAGAGAGAGTGAGAGAGAGAGAGAGATACACAATGGTCGCCAAATGTATTAAGACAGCATGTGCCATGTATTAGTTCCCTTTGTGCACAGAACAGGTGACATCACCAGTTAGTTCAGGTCTGGGTAAAGAGTTGTGTTAATTAAAATCAACTCCTTTAGTTAATTGTTGGAACTAATAAGTGGCAGGACTTGTAATTTCTAAAGCGTGTTGTCTACTATATATATATATATATATATATATATATATATATACTCCTGAAAGGAGATGGAAAGTGTAGTGAATATACAGATTATATATGGGAAGAATGTAGACCTACAATGGTTATTTATGGTTAAAATATTGCATCTCATATGGACCCCATCTACTGCTGTTCATTTTTATGAGTAACAACCCCAGAACTGCTTACTGGACATGTCTTTAATATGTTTAGGTAATATCAACTTACATTTACATGAGGTAAAGCATACAGTGGAACCTCGGATTACGAGCATAATTCGTTCCGGAAGTGGGCTCATGTTCCAAAACACTCGTAAACACACACACACACACACACACACACACACACACACACACACACACACACACACACACACACATGAGTAAGAAAATAGATTTTTAACCTCTGTATTGAGAATTTCTTTTGCTTTACTCACACGCACACACGTGTGTTATAAGAAGCAGTACACGCGCTGTACTGTACACATGCGCTTCCCAACACAAAATAAAATATGTTTTACACACATGTGGTCACAGTGTTATAGTAAACAGAACACGCATGCATGGATGTTGATTATACCAGTAAGAGACGAGCACTAAGACCCAGCAGGGATTCCGCAGTGCTAGAAAGAGAAAAACTGTTGGCTCAGTTGTGATCACGTGACACTCGGCGTCAAAACAAGAAGCGCATGCGTGAAACATGATACCCGGTGCTCGTAAACCAAGACAACGCTCGTTTTTCAAGTCAAAACTTATTAGAAATCTTTAATCGTCTTGCGGAACACTCGTAAACCATGTAACTCGTAACCCGAGGTTTCACTTTTTACAAAAAAAGAAAAAAAATCTACATTAATCAAATCTTTGATGAACTGACAATGATAGCCTGACATACAACATTTTGGATCAAGTGAACAATCATCATTCTTATCTCTATTGTAAAATCTATCTTTACTAAAAGAAAAAAAGATCAGGGGCTAAATCAAGTTGTCCTGGGGCACTATATTCACACAAGTTCAAAATCATTATATCTATCTTTATAATAATATTTACAATGATGAAAGTATTATTCACAAAGTAAAAGTCACTGTTTTCATAATCTCAAACATTTAAATAGTGACTATACAGAAAATAGGAATAAATAATTTTATGCTATTAAATTGCCATACAACTGTTAGCATTTAGTTTAATGTATTATTTTTTTTAAACTTAAGATTTTGTACAGAGGTGATTGAAGTCCTGCCACTTATTTGTTCCATCAATTAACTTAAGCAGCTGATTTTAATTAACACGACTCTTCACCCAGACCTGAACTGACTGGTGATGTTACCTGTTCAGTGCACAGAGAGAACTAATACATGGCACATGCTGTCTTAATACATTTGGCCACCATTGTGTATCTCTCTCTCTCTTGTATGTGTGTGTCTAAGTGTGTGTGTGTGTGTGTAACAAACATCAGTCTGGGTCTGATGCTCACTAGCCCAACTTTAACAAAACTTTGACTAAATTCCTTTATCACAGTAAAATGACTAGAATATCTGACGGTATATAATGAGTGTAACACACTGCAGGTGCTCTTACTGGGCCGCTGCTCTCCGCTATCACGGTGAAGCTCTTTCTCCTGCAGGTCTGTTCTTTATTTTAGCCAGACTCACTGGGAGCTGGTATCAAAGGCATCCATGTCCCTGGGTCACGTGACTGACGAACAGATTCCGTTCTGGCTCGACTGGTTATCCTGTTTTGAATTTGTCCTAGAATTTTCAAGCTTGATGTTTCTATCTGAATTTCACATCTTCATATGGACTGTTGAGAATTTCTTGTGACATTCAGAGCACTTAAATTCAAAGATGTTGCTTTTAAAGTCAAATATTTCAGTTTAAAAAATTATTCCGCTATTTATTGCGGAAAACCCTTTGGAATATTCTGTTCACCTTGTGTAAGAAAGCTTTTAACAAGCAGAAGACAAACCTTGGATTGAACACACTTGTACAGTATGACTGAAGGTAAGAATAAAGTTTGTGAATTAGTTGGTTAAATAGTTGTTGTTGGCCCAGGAATTGACATACAGGCAATGCTTTTTTTCATGTTTTATGAAATCAGCCTGCAATATTGGAGCTTTTTATTATTGTTATTAATGTACAATAAAATAGCATATCGGTTTAAATTTGTTGAAAAACAGTGAAGTAAAAAACGCAACTTTGATTTAAAAATAATCACATTTTAGGTGTTATGCGCTAAAATGCTAAAAATTTAATTTTTATATTAATTTTTCATACATTTTATAAAAGGGGCCTTTTAGGGCATAACACCCCACATGTATGCATAATTTCACCTTAACCTGGCACATATCAGTTCCTGAATGGTTCTGAACCAAGCTGATCTATTGAAGAAAGAGATGTGAAAGTTAATGCAATAATATTTAGAGGATATAATATATGATAAACAAATTAATATATTTTGTGTGCTATGTCTTTATTGTAGCTAAGTCTGAATATACGTAAATATGGGATAATTATCTGCAGGGCTTTTTGTTTGTTTCAGGGATATTATGTCATTAACCAATCTTCTATAGATTTGTTTTCTTTCATTGGTCAGTTGCTAACTTCTTCCCAAATACTTTAATTTTGATATTCAAACTGGTTGAAGGTATGTACATGTTTTATTTCTAGCGGTAAAAGTGGGGCAAAATTTCATTTGCAAAATTTGCATTCAGTTAACTCAGAAAAAAGATGGTATCATTTTAATAAAAAGACATAATAAAAAGTGTCCGTACTTTAAGTTTTGTTCTGGGTTAAGTTAAAAATTAAACAATTGATATTTTAACTATAATGTGTAAAAAAAAAAAAAAATGGATAGTTGCTAACTAGACAATGTGAGTACATGTCTCTTTAAAATGAGGACATTTAATAAAGCAAAGCAGGCCTGACTCCAAGTAATATGGGAACTTTCAATAAGTTTAAGTTTCAATTAAAAATACATATTTGAAACTCCTAAAGTTAAGTAGAGCCAAAAAATGATAATTAGGAAATGATTAAATTGAGTTAAGTGTACTAGCAAAAATAAATAGACTTTACTATCAAAAAATATTTTTACATAAAGTAATGTAAGGAGTAAATACAAAGACTAGTCTTGCTTGAGCTACATAATAGTTTGATGCAAAAATTTACCTTTTTTTTTTATCACACATCATGTAATGACAGTTGGATCAAAGTACAATTGAACTTAGTTTAACGAATTCCACATGAATATTCAAATTAGGCAGTGTGACACAGACAAGGTGTTGGGTGATTAATTACAGAACATGAACTAGGACAAGGCAAACTTGGAGTGAAGATACATGGACGGTTAGTACCACAGTTTAAACAAGGCCTGGAAGAAAACTTGTAACACATCACACAAAGTGTTTACTTTGCATCAGGTGAGTGAACAGGACGACTTTTTATCCTGGCTGTGGTTGTAGAAGTTCTTCATCGTGTCCAGTTGTTGTTGATTAGTAATCAGGTGAGATGGAGACTGTACTGTATGTTGGGAGTTGTAGTTTTCAGCATCCATGTTCGTGTCATGTGCATTTAGACCAGATGCTGAAATACGTATCTGTTACAGTCACAAGATATTTCTGTACAATAAACTGTTATAATCTATATATTTCTATTTAAATAAAATTACATTCTATCTTTCTTCAGAATAATGTTTCTACTTCTTGTAACATGTTTTGATTCTAAAGGTTTATAATGAATCTGTAAATTAAGTTGACTTTATCTGACCTCTTGTGTCTATTTAAGCATGCAAAATGTCCCACATGAAACATGACTCAGTGCTTAGTACATTTATTTAATGATCTCTCTAACTGATACTGCTCTGTGTGCTCATATCTGCTCATCTCCAGCTCTCTATTTTGTAGTAGAGACAGTTCTTCTTCTTTGTCTTTTGGCTGTTCCCTTTTAAGGGTCGCAACAGCATATATATTCACAATCTCTCCTCTGAACATGTCCAAACCACCTCAATCTGGTCTCTCTGACTTTATCTCCAAAACATCTAACGTGGGTTGTCCCTCTGATGAACTCATTATTGATCCTATCCATCCTTGTCACTCCCAAAGAGAACCTCAACATCTTCAGCTCTGCTACCTCCAACTCTGCCTCCTGTCTTTTCTTCAGCGCCACTGTCTCTAAGCCGTAGAGCATCGCTGGTCTCACCACTGTCCTGTACACCTTTCCTCTCATTCTCGCTGATACTCTTTTATCGCACAACACACCTGACACTTTTCTCCACCCATTCCAACCGGCCTGTACCCGCCTCTTCACCTCCTTTGAACACATGTAGTAGAGACACTGATTCTGGAAATGATGCTTAATAAGTTAAAGAAGCACAAACATGTGTATATTTTTTCTCTTTTTCAAAATTTGATAACTGATGTAATATTATTAATATACTGAAGTTGAATTAAAAGTTCACTGTATAAGTAACAGAAAAATTTGTAAGGAATTTATTAGCTAGAGTGTGAAGTAAACCACTAATAATATAAATATGTCTGTAAAACAATACTTCCACTAAAATCTTCTCTAGTTTTGATCCTTAAACCTGTAGAAGTACATATTTAAAGCCCAAGGAAACTTAAAATATAAATGTTGTTGTTGACACCATTGTGACTATTACATGTGGATAATTTGTGACTTTCACACTGTATTGCAAGGTTTTTTTTGTCTTCTTTTAAACCATTTCACAGTTATTCTTGGTTAAAGTTTGCATAAAAATCATGCTAAGCAATTACAAGCTTTTGTAAAACCTTAAAATGTAATTACCTCTTTAATATCTAGCAACTGCTATATATTATGTTTATACCAACAGAGATGATATGAGAGTAAGGAAATTAAATCTTGAGCAGACAGCAAATGCAGCGAGACTCAGTAATATAAAGTGAGACACACGAGAGACACATGAAGTGGAATAAGAGCAGACGTCTGGCTGTGGGGGATAGACAAACTGAGGCAACAGTGAGTCAGTGTGTATCAGCGTTGAAGAAGGCTTGAAATGATTGTTGACTGTGGTTCCTTTGATAACATAATTACTCCCACCTGATGAAAGGACCTGGTAAAGAGATGTTCTTTTTATTTATCCACTGTTGTAATAAGGAAAGTACTTTATTTAAGTCAACTTATTTTAATTTAATTTATAGACATCCACCGTTACGCTGGTGTACGTGAAACTTTGTTTTTTTGCGTAGATCATAAACCCCTAAAAAATACCAACTGATTATTTACAGCAGTGTCACCAGCTCTAATGATGATGTTCCACACATTAAGAATGAGGTCTTATGTGACTATACTTAAGTCAGTCGCACTGCTTTATGTAGATTACTGGGTTGAGATTAGAGCTAAATAACCTGTACTATAACTCTCAGGAAATGTAAAGGAGGAGCTAATCTGTGAAACTGTGAGGCCTTGCAGCGGTCTGTTAATGTGGCGCTTAAAATTTGAATTTTTGTTTTGCTTTATTACAATATTGGATGTTGATTGAGGTTAGAGAAATGTGTTAATATGTTGCCAGTGTTGTTGTTCGCTACAATATTGTTGGGATTTTCTTCTGTCTATTATTTAACACTGGTTCTAGCAGTTCTGTAGCTAACAATTAAGCCTGTGTGTGAGAATTTAACAATAAAATGCGTTGTTGTACCAGTGATTCTGATCAAGTTTCTTTCTTGCTGATGCTATGATGCACCTTGTGCTCTAGGGGGCAGTAGAGACCTTGAGGCATTAGAACAGTACACACTGACATGGAGCAATAGATATCCTCTAATTTTTTTATTATAAAGTTAATACTGGAGCACTGAGAGAAAACACAACTCAACTCGAGGAAGATGATGCAGGAAAGAGCTTAGCTGGCGGTGAATCAACACCACTTACACACCTTCATATGATTGTTTACACACTGTAACTCAACAGAGGCTCATATCTCACACATACACTTATTGACCAGCTCTTTCTCGCACAGCTAGAAGAGGAAGTGGACATTGCATCACACTCTGTTTAAGACTCATATAAAGACACAGAGTACACTCACAGAGCAGGACAGAGACAGTAAGAGTGTGTAACAGAACAGGAGCTTTAATATCTTTCTGAAGTGGAGTTGGTGTGGAGATGTGTGAGTGTGAACTCAGGATGAAGATCCTCCTCCTCATCTTCACCCTCTGTCTGATCTCAGGTAAAGAAATGCACTTCAGTATAATCCTCACTCTCAGCAGCAGTGTTACATGAAGGAAGGTTTTGCTCAGATGGATGTTTGGTGTTTTGTTAGATGGAGGAGATTCCAAGGAAGTAACAGGATATTCAGGAGGAGGAGTCCTTATCAAGTGCAAGTATGATATAAAATACAAACAAAATGAGAAATATTTCTGTAAGGATTCAACACTACGCTGTATTGACCAAATAAAGACAGGAGCTAAAGACAAGTGGATAAATTTAGGAAGATTCTCACTGTATGATGACACCAAATCAGTAGAGTTCTGGGTGATGATCAGAGAGCTCGATGTACAGGACACTGGGACGTACCACTGTGGAGTTGATATACAATCACGGATAGACAATTACAAACAAGTGGAACTGAAGGTAAATGAAGGTGAGTCTATCATCACTGATATTAGCAAACATACAACACACCAAGTAATCATATATTATTTCTATACTTATGTTTTGTATTTAATGATTTTTTCTGTTATCTTTAACATTTTCTTTCTGATAATAAATTTAAATAGATAAAATAGATAAAATGTTAAATAGTAAGATCATGATTTAATCCATATTTAACCTTTGCATGGCTGAGACTAGTCTCTGATTATAATAAAGAAAAAACTATTAAATACACACCTGTCCCTGAACCTGACTATTAAACTCACTCTTTTTTAACTTACTTGTTTAATAGATTTCAGTTCATTCATGGCTTATCTCAGGAAGGATTTTCCTGTATTGCTGTGTGTCTGACCTTTAACCCCCTAACAAATGAGTTTGTTTGCTGATTTAGATTCTTAAAAATGTTTCATGCTTACTTCCATCTGTCATCAAATCATATATCTTATTTTAAGAAAAAGCTCAGACTTTAACTTTACCTTTAATAAAGTATGGATTTGGGACGTGATCTTTAAAAAAAGATCTTGAACTTAATATATATATGTATAATATAATTTTTATGAGGTACTTCTTCTTTTAACTTGAGCATGATTTGAACTTATCAGGGCCCAGGGTCTCTAGAGCAGTAAGTGCACATACAGGGGGAGGAGTCAACATCAAGTGCAGATATGAAGATAAACACAAAATCAAAAGATAAAGACAAAATCAAATCTTTCTGTAAGATCGAGACAGATCATAGCTGTTTAAATCAAATAAGAACAGAACTAAACAGTGAATGGTCACATGATGGCAGATTCTCAGTTCATGACGACAGAAGTTCAGGATTCTTCAGTGTGTTTATCAGAGAGCTGATTACGGAGGACACTGGAACATACGCGTGTGCTGTTGATGTGTCTGATAGAATACAGACCGACACTGTAGTAAAGCTGGATGCAAATTTATTGTATCACATTAAGTATAACTCAGACTCCATGGTGGTTTAGTTCTTAGCACTGTCTCATCTACCTACAGAGTTGGAGATCCAAATTCTGCCTTCACCCTGTGTGTGTGTGTGTGTGTGTGTGTGTGTGTGTTTGCTTGATGGGTTCACACGTGGTAGTCTGGTTTCCTTCAACAAAGACAGTGTACAGTATTTTAATTTACATTTACAATTTGCCCGTAGTGTGTGAGTGTGTGCTTTGGTGCTACAATAGGTTGGCTCTCCATCCAGTGTTCCACCTTACCGTAACTCTACACTGAACAAGCGGTAAAGATAATGGATGGATGGACAAAAAGTATAACTCAGTTATTGTTGCTCATCATAGCTTCCTAAGACCTCAATGTCTCCAAAACAGATGATGTTTGGCAAAAGTATTGCAACTAACAGTCCTCATATGAGGATCCTACAAGGATCATCCACACAGACAGTAAGCTCTATTCTGCAGCTCTCCAAGCTTTCAAAGACAGAATATAATATCAAAATCTCCCAGGCTGCTACACATCAGTAGAAGAACGCTGCCATGATTAGTGTATCTCCACATAACTGGGTTGTAAGAACTTTTGCAGGATGTTTATGTGATGTTTGTATTTACTGTATTTGATTTTCACCATACAAAAACAGCAAAAGTTCACAGTGTGTAGAAATGTTGGTGTGATGAGGAGCGTGTGACTTTGCATCGAAATTTAGGAAATCTTTGTGTGCAAAACAATATACCTGCAATAGAAGATGTCATACAAACTGATCAGATGTTTTCCAATTTGCAGATCTGTCCTATAAGAAGTCGATCAGTGAGACTGTCCATTTAGGAGGAGATTTGAACATCAGCTGTAAATACCCAGAATCCCTCAGGAGTAATCCCAAGTTTCTCTGCAAGACGAGCCTAAAAGATTCCGCTTGTTCTCATAAAAAATATGTTAATCAAAGTGGAAAATTCTCCCTGTATGATGACAGAGAAAGACAAATCTTGAGTGTGAGTATTAGAAATGTAACTGAGCGAGACTCTGGTGAATACTGGTGTGGAGCTGAAGCAGCCTGGGAATCTGATGATGGATACGAGGTTTATTTCACACAGATCAACCTGACAGTTACTGGTGAGTTTGTAGAGACACAGAGACACACTGCATTAACTATTAAGACATACAAAGGCTTTGTGTGAAGCCTCTACTGCGTGACATCCTACCACGACTAGCCTGTAATATTATTGGCAGTTAGTTAATATAACGATAACATCAGTACAAATAGAGCAGTTATGTTTAGACATAAGTGTGTGGCCACAGAAAAATTAAAGAGATCTAGCTGATATTATCTTTTAAACTGATGTCCATGTAGACTAATGTTGTTGATGTATTGAGCAAATGTGTATTAGGCTAAAGTTGTCCTGTTTACTGTTTATGTGTGTATTCTTGCTTCACTACACTTCCTGTGAGATAACAGAAGTATCAGTCAGTTCCACATTTACTAAATGGTTAATGTATTGTGTTGCACCTATTCTGAAACTTTTTAAACTTTTAGATACAAGTCAGCCAGGTTCAACATTGAAGCCAACACAACCTTCATCATCATCATCATCATCATCACTATCTCAGCCTTCTTCAGCATCTTCTTCAGCAGGTGATTCTGCTCAGATACACATTACAATCATAATCCAACTTAATAACTGTCTGATCTCTTTGGAATGATCACAATGTAGGTTAAAGTTTCTCTTTTTTTTCTCTTTCCGAATTTTCAGTCTCCACCTTGATCCCTGTGTCTGTAATTCTGCTGCTGCTTCTGATTGGATTCATATTCCTCACTTTAATTTTCCAAAAGAGACGCAAGATGCAAGGTATTAATACACACACAGCATGTTATCAGACGTTTATCATGGATATGACCGTGTGTGGATGCCATGGGTATTCAGCAATGTTATGTAAGGGCCTAAACTGCAAGATGCGAAACTCCTCAATTTAAAAGGAACTGTGAACAACCGCAACAATAACTACTAATTATGGGACTTTTTTCTGCCAGCAGGTAGAGCAACTACTGACCAGTGTCCTGTCCAAAACTTCAATAGTGACCAAGGGGTAACTGTCTTTATCACTGTGTGTGTGTATGTGTGTGTCTATGTGTGTAGTACAAATAATAAACTTTTTTGAAAAAAAAAATATAAATAAATAAAAGCTTACATAGCTTTTAGGTAAAGATAACAAAAGATACCATTTATGATTTTTTTTTTGTTTCTGTTTCTTCTCTCAGGTTCCCCTTGTTGTCTGTGAGTATGAAGAGATTAAAGACACCAGAGACCTTTCTGCATCAGATGCTGGAACTTCTGCAGTTTATTCTAATGTTCGACTGCCCACAAAACCCTTTAATCCTTTGCAACCTCTTTATGACACCACAGTCTTACCCACAATCCCCTGTGACTCTACTATTTATTCTAATGATCAGTTACCCACAATGCCCTCTGATCAGGACGTCTACTCCACAGCTCAGTTACCCACAGGTCTTTCAAATGAGAAACCTGCTGAAGGTGTGACTTACGCAACAGTGAGTTTTCACTCCAACACCAGCAGCTCTAATGATGCAGTTCCACAGGTTGGAGAAGACGTCACTTCTGAGTACGCTTCAGTCAGTCACGGTACTTCATCTGTTTAGTTTAGCGTCATTAGGGCTCAAGTCATGTGACCCTGAAATAGTTTTTTCATGATACTTCTCTTTTTTCTTTTTTTTTCTCCTCCACTTCCATTCCCTAGCAATGACCATAAAATTTGACATTTTTTTTTAGCCATGTAGTGAAGACACCTTAAGGCTGCTTATTCTTTAAAGTTATTTCTTTCCAAATGTTGCACTCCGAGACAACATACAATGTAATAACAGTTAGGGCCAGGGGTAGCTCAGGTGGTTAAGGCATTGGACTATGGTTCGGAAGATCCCAGGTTCGAACCCCACAACCACCAAATTGCCACTGTTGGGCCCTTGAGCAAGGCCCTTAACCCTCAACTGCTCAGATGTATAATGAGATAAAAAAATGTAAGTCGCTCTGGATAAGAGCGTCTGCCAAATGCCTAAATGTAAATAACAGTTGGACACAAGTCCAGGTGAACTAAATGTAACTAATGGGCCCATGTGGGCAGCAGCTCCTTAAAGCAGCTCCTTCTGACTATTTCAGCCAACCTGCCCTTTTCAGCTCTTCTTAGGTGCAGCCGCAGACAGGAGTTCAACATTTCTGTAAGATGGGCAACTTTCTTGGCTAAGAGCCTTAATGTCGAGCACAGCGGCCTTTCTTACTTTTCGATGGCAGGATCATGAAAGCTGGCTCTCAGTCCTGGGGTTCATGACATTACACCGCTTGCATGCTACTCTTATGTTTTTAGGAGTCGCAGCGGCTTTATACCTCCTGGCCTCAAGCTAAGTTTCCCACCTTGTTTTTATAGCACAGAGAAAGCCAGAGATCCATTAACATCATCTTCTACCAGCCATGCCCGATCTAGTAGCCCCGCCTCTTTGCACACATGCAGAAGGGGAGGCTGCCAACCTAGTGAGTTTTTGAAGTGAGCAAAGAGCGAGCAAACACTTAGGTGCATACCCCTCACTGACGCACACTACAACAACGGGTACACAGGCAATAGGTCAAAATATCAGAGAGATTACTGATAACTGTGCATTGTTCAGAACGGGCAAATTTGCAGGCTGTTACTCTGCGGAGTTCTAAACAGGCAGTTGGGCGTTCATCTAGACATGCAGTTCCCAGGTGATGTTGCCACTAAGGCAATCAGCATGGACACACTGTGCCTAGTGGCCTGTCAGTTTAAGGGTCCTAATACCTGCGCACTTCACGATCCTTAGGTATCACGGTACAGGTATCATAGCCAAAGAACAAAGACAAAAGCAAAAATCCAGCCTCTGTCTTCCTAAGATGGCAGCGAGAAAAATCAATATAACAGATAGAAATATAGAAAAGAAAATAGAAATAGAAATTTGTCAAAATGGAAATTTAGAAGTTTGAAATGGCCCTGGTGTGCAAATATGCATAAAAAGTGACTTCATGAGTGTCTTATTTAAAGTGATTTGTGCAGTGGTCCATATATGAAAATATAAAAATATGAAAATATAAATATGAAAATATAAATATGTAGTGCAAAGTGTGCATGAATGTGTCCAGAGTCCCAATGGATGCCCAGTCAGTGTTGGATGTTGCAAAAAGATGTTATTAGTCCTGTGCTGTGTTGTGGTTGAGAGACCTTATCGCCTGCGGGAAGAAGCTCCTCCTCAGTCTCTCTGTGTTGGCCTTCAGGGAGCGGAAGCGCTTTCCAGACCGCAACAGAGAGAACAGTCCATTATTGGGATGGCTGAGGTCCTTCACGATCTTTCTGGCCTTGGTCCAGCACTGCTTGCTGTAGATCAAGTGCAGGTCAGGAAGCTCGGTGTGGATGATGCGCTCAGCTGATCACACCACCTTCTGCAGAGCTCGTCTGTCCTGCATGGTGCTGTTTCCAAACCAGGTTGTGATGTTTCCCGTCAGGATGTTCTCTATGGTGCAGGAGTAGAAATTCCTGAGCACCTTAGAGGGCAGTCTGAAGTCTCTCAAGCGTCTTAGGTGGTAGAGACGCTGCCGGGCCTTTTTCACCACAGTGTTTATGTGACAGAACCATGATAGGTCCCGTGTGATGTGAACACCGAGGTATCGAAAACTGTCCACTCTCTCCACTCGGCTCCTGTTGATGACGGGGGGTCTGGTAGTTCCTCTCCTGCTTCGTACAATAGTCCACTATCAGCTTCTTTGTCTTGCTGACGTTCAGGAGGAGGTTGTTCCTCTGGCACCATTTCTCCAGATTTCCAATCTCCTCTGGGTAGGTCGACTCATGATTGTTGGTGATCAGGCCCACCACGACAGTGTCATCAGCAAACTTGATGACGGCGCAGTCATATGTGTACAAAGAGTACAGCACCTGAGACGCGGTCTGGTCCTGCTGCTTTCCTGGTGTACTCTCTTGTATTCCAAGCTTGGTGTGCAGGAGTGTGTAAGAGAAACAATGCTTTCGTCGTTGCACCAGCTTCTGTTCACCATTAAACACACACTGCCTCCCCTTGACTTCCCTGGGTCCCGTGTCCTGTCCATGCGGTGAACTGAGAAGAAACTCGGCCAGCTGGATGGCGTGGTCCGGTACCGCTGGGTTCAGCCATGTCTCGGTGAAGCAGAGAAGATTGCAGTCCCGAATGTCTCTCTGGAACTTTATCCTATCCCTGAGGTCATCGAGCTTGTTCTCCAGCGACTGGACGTTGGCGAGCAGGATGGTAGGCAGAGATGTGCGGTGTGTACGAGCTCTCAGCCTCATCCTGACGCCGGCTCGTTTCCCTCGGGGCCGCCGCTTCGCATCACGTCCTTCGTCTCCCTCAGGATCTTACTTGGCCAGCTTGTCACCATCTTCCAGTGAAAAGAATCAGTCAAAAAGGAAATGCTGATGAAGACTCCAGAACAATCTTCAGCATTTTCTTTGTTGAGATTGTTGTTCTTAAAGGTTTTCGAGGTGGCATGCTTCCTGTTAAAGTGTATATAATTACCAAGATAACCTTTCCACAAACAAACATATTGGTCTTAATTTATAAAATACAATTAACTGATGTCTCTAAAGTTACATGTTCTGGTAACTACTGTTAAACACTGAACAGTCTATAATAAAACTACTGGTTTGCAAAAACTGATTATGCAGTAACATTAACTTACTATTAAAAAAATTTAAAGCTAAAAGGTAACTTTGTCAAACCACACTGGTTAACTTAGGACATGCCTAATAATAATTCTGTAGCCAGCTGACTGATTTTTACTATTATGTAAAAAAAAAAAAAAAAGAAATTTAACCTCACAAGTGTTAGTTACCTAGATATGCTAAACCACATGCTAATCCACCCACACATAGCATTTGAATTCCATCTGCAATTTAAGAACAAACGTAAGCTGTGTAATGTTCAGCTAAGTCTGCCACAGTTTTTTTGTTTAAACTACACTGTAAAAAAAGTCCTAATTTTACAGAAAATAACTTTAAAATGTTAAAGTACTTTGCCTTTTTTCAAAAACTACATACAAATCTCTGTGAAATTACAGACATTATCTGTAAATTATTAAGTCGACTGTTTTAAGTATAATTTCAATACTGAATTTTTTTTTACAGTGAAAATACCATATTATTTTTACTGTGTTTTTTTCTGTTTTTGTAAATCACGTACTTTGTGCCACTTTATGTAAAATTAAAATAATAAATTGTAATTAAATATGAAACTCAAAAGATAAGAGTTAATGTCTATACAAAAATTGTGATGTTTTTCTTTGTAATTTTGAGGTTAATTAAAAAAAAATTAGGTTTAATTAAAGAAGAAGTGTGTTTGGGACAAGTTTTAAGCTAAGAGCAGAAGAGGTTTTAGCTTGTTGTGTCCGCTGCACCTTGATACACTTACCGGTCCGGGCCTGATCGACCGAGAGAAAACCACACGCACACGCAGGCATGATGTCTGAAGATCTCTCTTTATTCTTAGCAAAGAAAACACATTTAAACGGTGCTACGTCCCGAACATCAAAAGAACCAGTGATTAACATGTCAGTCATAGGCTACATTTGCACTGTCAGGTAAATGTGACCCAATTACGATTTTTTGCTCATATGTGACACATATCCGATATGTTCTATGTCCGTGTGAACAAGAAAAAAACGCATGCATTCCGATATTTCGAGATCGGTTTCAGGCCTCCTTCATATGTGGAAATGAATCAGATATGTGCTAATGTGATTGTCGTGTAAACAGACAGATCGGATTTCCTGAGTCATTGCGTTCTGTACGTCATTAAAACTGCGACTTCTTTGCGGTTTAATGACGTAATGTTATTACCTGGTGGAAGCGCGTGTGGAATTATAACATCGCAGGTGGCATGAAAAAAGAATAAGCACCCAGGCCCCTTTAAATGTTTATTAGCGGAAAAAAAAATTAGGGAATGCAGAATTTGGTGAATAAAGCATATGCGCAGGCTGCAATTATGCCGTTTTTTTCTCCTCCTCCGTTTTAAAACCATGGTGACTTTTTGCGAACTTTGCATATATCGCAGAGCGTTAAGCATACTTCACCTTTGTTTATCTTGGCTAGTGTGTAGCGCAAGAACCTCCCTTTAAGTATGTGCGATGTTTCAGATGGCATGGCAAGTGTAAACACGTGTATCAGATATGAGAAATAGTTGAAAAAACGTGTAAACAGACGGTCAAAAAAAATCAGATATAGGCAACAAATCAGAACCAGGCATCGAGACCTGCAGTGTAAACGTAGCCATAGAGGGACCCGGAGACAAACAGGAGAGAGGAAATACATTTACATTCTCCTGATTAAACAAAAGGGTTCTAGCAGACCATTTGGATGCAAATTAGTCTGGGTACAGGATATACTGTAGAAGGTGTAACCACATAAGGCATGAGGAAGCACAGTAAGAGGTCTGTTCTCAAGGCACAGGAATCTTACAATTAGGTTTATAAAACTAGGACATTTAAGTTTTAGATGCAAGTTTAGCATTTTTTTAATGCCTTTTTAAAAAGATTATCCACAGGAAGTGGCACAGGTAAGGCAGCAGAAGCCCCACACTTACATGTAGGCTAAAGTAGCCTACGTACATCTAGCCATCAGCTTTCCTTATACAGGCCTGAATATTCTCACACAAGGATACTGTATTTGCTGTGTAGCTGTTTTAAAGCAGCACTTTAAGTTACATTTTAATATTATGCTTGTATAAGGGGAACTACAGTATGCTGTTATTTTTTGCAGCAAAAACGTTAGCAAAAACTTAGCGAGCTCTTCGCGTTACCTGTCACAGCCAATCAGATGCTGGAGGCGGGAACATTCTAATCTTGTTTCTGATTAGCTGATCAGCAGCTGGAGGCGGAGATATTCTAATTACCGCTTTATTATTGACGCATTTAGGTAAGCGCGCGAGTGAGGGCGGGACCTGATGCGAAATACGCATTTTGTTTATTGCTCAGGTTTCAGACAGAGATGTAACCAACCAATGAACCAGCCAATCGGAAACAAGCGTCCTTCAATTGTTTGAGAGGTGGTCTGCACCCCGTTAACGGTTTTTGTGTAAATTTAGACATGAAGAAGACACATTGGTGAGCTACAGGTAAGGAGGAGAGCAGTTTCTGAGGGACAGAGGACAAAAAAAAAAAAAACATCCTTTTGCATACTGCTCTTTATGGACATTTCTCACAACTGACAATATAGTCTATTTATGGACATTATACATTGTACACTCATGTACATTTGCACTCACTCTGGATATTTCTGGACCTTTATACTTCAGTTCATTTTGCACACTTCTGGTCATTTCATTTCTGCATACATTCTGGACATTTATATCTATTTCATTTTTCACACTTTTGCACATTTCCATTTTTTTGCATATTTGTATAGTCATCACTGTGTATATTTTGTACAGCTAGGTTGTTTAAAAAAACGTTCTTTATTATATTTTATATTCTGTTCTTCTTATCATCTTCTTCTCTATATTTTATCCATTTTCATTCCCTAATTTATTTTTATTTCTATTGATAATTTAGAGTTTAAAGGTCACGAGCGGTCATATAGGCATTTCACTGCATATCGTACTGTGTATGATTGTGTATGTGACAAATAAAATTTGAATTTAAATTTTAATCTTTCTTGAATACACTGCACTGTCCATTTAGCTATTTTGGTATGTTTTAGGTTTGACTTACTTGTACTAAGTCATTAGGATTCTGAACTAAAAGGTAAAGTTATGTGTACACATACATTATATAAAAACTATAAAGTAAAAAAAATGGACCACATTTTACTTTTATTTGTGATAAAGTTCCAATTTTAATTGTAACATTTAAAATATGTTTGAAATTGTTCATTTCTTTAAAGGTTTTTAGTAAAAGATATTTCACAGAAATGTTTAAGTTTGTGAGAAAGAATGTTCCACTTTTATAGCACAATAGACTAAATATTTTATTTAGATTTTTTATTTTAGGATTTCAGTTTTACAGGCTATTTTACAGTTATTATAATCTTGAGTTTGTGTTAACACTTTATTGAACATGTGTGTTCATAGGAATTTATGATAAATTGTGAAATAACAGTTTTTTTTGTGTTATTGCTTTATTTGAGAGTGTTTGATCTTCAATTTAGGAAAAAATGCTAAATATCTAATGCTTTTGCTTTATTGAAGGTGTTTGATTGTAATAATTTTGGAAAAAAAAGTAAAATAAAAACATTTTGCTGCTAGACATCTAGTCCTGTTTTAATAAAGGTGTTAAGTCTTATACATTTGGGAAAAATCTGTAAAATAATGGTGTTTCACTGCTAAACAGTAAATAACAGTTTTTATCTGCTAAACTTATAATGCTGTTCCTTTATTGAAGGTATTTAATCGTATAAATTTAGCAAAAATGTGTAAAATAACTGTTTTTCACTCCTAAACTTCTAGTGCTGTTAGTTTGATGAAAGTGTTTGTTCGTATAAATTTATATATAGGTTCTTTCTATTGCCATCTCAGGGAGTTTTTCCTTGCCACTGTCTTTCACCCTCGGCTTGCTCATCAGGCACCTGACCATTTCGATTCATACACATTCACATTCCATACAAACCTAAATAATTCTTTAGGTTTTGTAAAGCTGCTTTGCGACAATGACAATTGTTAAAAGCGCTATACACATAAAATTTAATTGAATTGAGACACCTTTGAGAAGATGCAGAAAATGCTTAAATCTCATTCAAGTCTCAAAGACGGCTCATTTCTGTCTAGGAGACAAAAAAGAGATTAACATGAGATCTCATCTTGGAGTTTCTTTGATATGGGACAGTAAATATTCTGTAAAAATACATATTTCAGGTTTACAATAAACAAATATTTAAAACATAAAACACTTATATTAGCTGAAAAACCTTTCACAAATACAATTACACTACAATTGTACTAATGTAGCCAAGCCACTAGGAGGCGATGTTGAACCTATGATGGTAGACAGGACTCTCTTTAAATGTGCACTTCCGATTAGCAGCATTTCAATTGTTTGGCATGCATGTGGTTGTCTGTCGCTGGAAGAACAATTGTGGTTGATTTTCAGATGTGCGTTTTAGACGTTTTCATGCTGGTTATTCTAAGTGATATTAAGTGATCAACACTGCAGATTGCACCCAACTGAGATGTTTTGAGACTCTGGTATTTGATGGCATGGTATCAGTGGCGGACTGGGACAATAATTCAGGCCGGGAATTTGACTCCACTCCCAGGCCACCTCTGCTGTTGCAGTCACCACCACCCTATTCATGTAATCTACTGGACTGATAAACTTGTAGGCTAACCCTATTATTGTAACAGGTAGACTACCAGATGCCTGCATGTTTAGTTTTGCTTATCTTTAACTTTACCTGAAGGTCCCTGCTCTGACTCACACGCTGAACTGTCCACCACCTCTAGCTCAACAGCAGGAGCATTTACAGCACTAGTGCTACTGCTGCTTCCTTCATCACCTTTTCAGACGAAACGAGACTTGACACAGCACAGCAGCACTTACATATTGTTGCTCGTTTGTTGGTTTAGTTTTATCGATTGTGATGATCTAAGTGATTTGGATGAAAGTGTTCTTCTGCCAAATTATTATAAATATAATGAAGATGTAATCTTGACCGACCTGTTCCCTTACTGGCGAACATGGCTGGGATTTTGCAGCAGCTTGCTGCGTCTGCGGCCAGGGCTTTTTTTTTTTTTTTTACGCTGACTCTCTGCTCCTCCTTTGCGTTTACGCTCCATTTTTTGAACGATTTAGTCAGATATACCCTGTCTCTGGATATAGCCAGATATTAGGCAGTGCGTCGCTGACGTTGGGTCATGTGATGTGGGAGTGTAATTTCCCCTCCTGATCTTCTAATCTTCCCCTCCCTTTCCATTGCCTGATTCGTAAATTGAGAGATCCGTCAATTAATTCGTAGTTATACACCAGTCTATCACATGCCAGGCTGATCGTCTGCACAGCGGCAGCCGGCAGGCCAGAACGACCGTCAGGCCACCGGGAAATGTCCCGGTGCTCCCGATGGCCAGTCCGCCCCTGCTTGGTATAGTGTGCTGCATGTGGGGGTTGATGATTTGTGGAAGCGTATTGTGATGATTATAGCCCCTTTTATGGTGTATGTGTATGGTCAGCTAACCGTTTTAAAGAATTTGTTACCGTCCAGCTCAAGTTGATCACTGTTCTTCCCACCTTCATTTCTTTCCTTTTGTATTTTGTTTTGTGAATATTATATTTTTGAGTGTTGCCCAGGACTTGTCTTTTGTATTCGTTTTTTGGTTCTTTTTGTGCACTAGCAAGGCTTTGACATATAGGCTTGCTCAGTGTGATTACGGGAGAGGGGTATTCTCACTTCCACATGTACAAGTGTGAGGTGTTAAGAGTGTTTGCATTTTCTCTTTTTTGTACGAGTTAGTGTGCTGTGTAAGAAGATTGTAATCTATTTTGGGTATTGATTGATGTGATTTGGAAGTATTGTTCTACCCCACTGACTTCTTGTATTTCCAGCTCATATGAGCAGTGTTTGTCAGCTTGTGAGTACAATTAGATATGATTATACTGTAATAAAAGTGAATCATTTGTAATAATTTTGCCTTGAGCATATTCATTGAATTGAATAGCTGTGCGGGACCCCTCATTTGGTGGCTTTGGGATCTCCTACCCAGAGTAAAGTGGAGTGGCGTAGTCGAAGGGTTTCAGTAAAGATAAATTTGGTAACCCATTACACTAAAATCACACTTCAGCAAATCACAGCTATGGCTATCCCCAGCCAAAAGTTATCCTAGGGATAGTAAACGCTACATGCACAATATACTTTATAGTATAAAGTCTAGTATGGTCATTAATTGTTTTAAATAAATTAAAATGTTTGCAAATGTCTTACATAAATGCAACCATGGGGGGGGGGGGGGTCTGGATAAATGCAGAGGGTTGTGTCAGGAAGGGCATCCGACGTAAAACATTTGCCAAATCAATGATGCGAATCACGAATATAATTCCCATACCGGATCGGTCGTGGCCCGGGTTAACAACGACCGCCACTGGTGTTGTTGACCTACAGGGTGCTGGTGGAAATTGGGCTACTGTTGGTCGAAGAAGGAGAGGAGGAAGGCGTGTTCGAAAGCAGAGAGAGAAGAGGAAAGGCAAGAGTTTAGGAGTGATAGTAGGGACTTTGAATGTTGGGACCATGACAGGGAAGGGAAGAGAGTTAGTTGATATGATGCAGAGAAGAAAGGTGGATATACTGTGTGTCCAGGAGACCAGGTGGAAAGGTAGCAAGGCTAGAAGCTTAGGATCAGGATTCAAATTGTATTACCATGGTGTGGATAGGAAAAGAAGTGGAGTAGGAGTTATTCTAAAAGATGAGTTTGTAAGGAATGTTCTAGAGGTGAAGAGAGTATCAGATAGGGTGATGAGTCTGAAGCTGGAAATTGAAGGGATAATGTTCAATTTTGTTAGTGGTTATGCCCCACAGGTAGGATGTGAGTTAGAAGAGAAGGAGAAATTCTGGAGTGAGTTAGATGAAGTGATGCAGAGCATCCCAAGAGGTGAAAGAGTGGGGATTGGTGCAGACTTCAATGGACATGTTGGGGAAGGGAACAGAGGTGATGAAAATGTGATGGGCAGGTTTGGTCTTCAGGACAGGAATGTAGAAGGACAGATGGTGGTGGACTTTGCAAAGAGGATGGAAATGGCAGTAGTAAATACTTTTTTCCAGAAGAGGCAGGAACGAAGGGTGACATATAAGAGTGGAGGCAGAAGCACTCAGGTGGACTACATCTTGTGTCGATGTTGTAACCTGAAAGAGATCAGTGACTGCAAAGTGTTGGTAGGGGAGAGTGTAGCCAGACAACACAGGATGGTGGTGTGTAAAATAACCCTGGTGGTGAGGAAGGCGAAGAGGACAAAGGCAGAGCAGAGGACAAAGTGGTGGAAGCTGAGAAAGGAAGAGTGTTGTGAAGTCTTTAGGGAGAAGTTGAGACAGGCTATGGGTGGTCAGGAGGGGCTTTCAGTTGACTGGACAACTAGAGCCAATGTGATCAGGGAGACAGGTAGGAGGGTACTTGGTGTATCATCAGGTAGGGGAAAGTGGACAAGGAGACTTGATGGTGGAATGAGGAAGTCCAGGAGTGTATACAGGGAAACTGGCTAGCTAAGAAAAAGTGGGACACTGAGAGGACTGAAGAGAGTAGACAGGAGTACAGGGAGATGCAGAGTAAGGTGAAGGTAGAGGTGGCAAAGGCCAAACAAAGAGCATATGAGGACTTGTATGCTAGGCTAGACAGTAAGGAGGGAGAGGTGGATCTGTACAGGTTGGCAAGGCAGAGAGATAGAGATGGGAAGGATGTGCAGCAGAAGAGGTGACTGTTGTGGAACAGGAAGTAGCAAATATTAGTAGAAGTGAGGTAAGAAGGGCATTGAAGAGGATGAAGAGTGGAAAGGCTGTTGGTCCTGATGACATACCTGTGGAGGTATGGAAGTGCTTAGCAGAGATGGCAGTAGAGTTTCTGACAATTTTGTTTAACAAGATCTTGGAGAGTGAGAGGATTCCAGAGGAATGGAGGGGAAGTGTATTGGTGCCAATTTTTAAGAACAAGGGAGATGTGCAGAGCTGTGGCAACTATAGAGGTATAAAGCTAATGAGCCAGACAATGAAGCTGTGGGAAAGAGTAGTGGAAGCTAGGTTAAGGGCAGAGGTGAGCATTTGTGAGCAGCAATATGGTTTTATGCCTAGAAAGAGTACATCAGATGCAGTATTTGCTTTGAGGATGCTGGCGGAGAAGTACAGAGAAGGTAACAGGGAGTTGCATTGTGTCTTTTTAGATTTAGAAAAAGCGTATGATAGGGTGCCAAGAGAGGAGCTGTGGTATTGTATGAGGAAGTCTGGAGAGGCAGAGAAGTATGTTAGAGTGGTGCAGGACATGTATGAGAGCTGTAAGACAGTGGTAAGATGTGCTGTAGGTGTGACAGAAGAGTTCAAGGTGGAGGTGGGTCTGCATCAAGGATCAGCTCTAAGCCCCTTTTTGTTTGCTCTGGTGATGGACAGGATGACAGATGAGGTAAGACAGGAGTCTCCATGGACTATGATGTTTGCAGATGACATTGTGCTCTGTAGCGAGAGCAGTGAACAGGTGGAGGAAAATTTAGAGAGGTGGAGGTATGCTCTGGAAAGCAGAGGAATGAAGGTTAGCCGCAGCAAGACAGAATACATGTGTGTAAATGAGAGGGACCCAGGAGGATCGGTGAGGCTACAGGGAGCAGAAGTAAAGAAGGTGCAGGATTTTAAGTACTTAGGGTCAACGGTCCAGAGCAACGGAGAGTGTTCAAAGGAGGTGAAGAGGCGGGTACAGGCAGGTTGGAATGGGTGGAGAAAAGTGTCAGGTGTGTTGTGCGATAAAAGAGTATCAGCGAGAATGAAAGGAAAGGTGTACAGGACAGTGGTGAGACCAGCAATGCTCTACGGCTTAGAGACAGTGGCGCTGAAGAAAAGACAGGTGGCAGAGTTGGAGGTAGCAAAGCTGAAGATGTTGAGGTTCTCTTTGGGAGTGACAAGGATGGATAGGATCAAGAATGAGTTTATCAGAGGGACAACCCACGTTAGATGTTTTGGAGATAAAGTCAGAGAGGCCAGATTGAGGTGGTTTGGACATGTTCAGAGGAGAGATTGTGAATATATCGGTAGAAGGATGCTGAGGTTGGAACTGCCAGGCAGGAGGTCTAGAGGAAGACCAAAGAGGAGATTTATGGATGCAGTGAGAAAGGAAATAAAGTTAGTTGGTGTGAGAGAAGAAGATGCAGAGGATAGGGTTAGATGGAGGCAAATGATTCGCTGTGGCGACCCGTGAAAGGGAACAGCCGAAAGACAAAGAAGGCAAATGTCTTACATAATTGGATACAAAGCTAAATAAGGTAATTTAATAAATCCCTTAGGGGTCTGCTGGTGTTGTGAGACCCTGAAGATGTTCTGACATGTCATTAAATTTGTGTATTTTTCAGTTACTTATAAACATATAAATGGCTAAAGTCTGACTACATTTACATTACATTTAGGCATTTGGCAGACGCTCTTATACACATCTGAGCAGTTGAGGGTTAAGGGCCTTGCTCAAGGGCCCAACAGTGGCAACTTGGTGGTTGTGGGGTTTGAACCTGGGATCTTCCGAACCGTAGTCCAATGCCTTAACCACTGACGTATTGGTTAAGGCATTTTACATATTGGAGAAAATAAGAGTTATGCATAACTATTAAAAACAACAACAACCAAAAAAAACACACTGAAATAAAGCCACAAACCACATTCATAACATTTGTGAACAAGACATTTGTGGCTGCAAAATGATATGACAATCATTTTTGCTCATTTACAAAAACCAATATATTAATTTACATTTTTTATAATGAACTTAGATTAACTTTTAAATTGCACATTTTTAAATGCACATTTATGGCATTACAGTGCAAACAGAAATAATCCACGAAAAAAAGGGTGTTAGGTTTGTAAAAGCCCACTTACACCCTATACACAGTCATGCATCTTTGTGCCTCTCTTGGAAAGCAGTTCCTGTTCAACTGACGACACAAGTGAACATGGCATACCTAGCATTTTTTGCTGCTTACTATACACTGTTTTACAAAACACACAGACCCCGTGACCAGCAGTGGCAACATTTCTGTCACCTGATGTCTGCTCATGTGCTGGTTGTACACACTTACAGTTGCAGACAGACTTATCGTGTGTCCATCCACTTTAAAAATACAAGAGATCCATACAGAATCCAGACCCCAGTTATGGTCCTGGTTCCCATGTTGGCAGGAATCGTGTGTCACCATCAGTCTGGGTTTTTCATTAAACAGTGATGGCTGTCTGTATCTTGCCTGCTTCTTTACATTTGCCTTCTATCAAACAGGTGGGTGATCATTTTCACTGTCGCAACAGAAAAAATAAGCACGATAGCACAATAAAATTAACTCATGTATGTTTTTATCATCATTATCTGGCAGTAATAAAGACAACACAAGCCAACAATGTCATATAACAACTGATACATTTAAAAAAAAAAAATCTAATTATCACGAAAATCTGTAAACTACATAACCCAGTATTTTAGCCACCTGCAGCTAAAGTGTTTGTGCTAAATGACATTATAGATAGCAGTGTCATATGCTAACCAAAAACTAAATCAAATAGCTACTGTAAGCTAAAGCTATTCAAAACACGGTGAAATACATTAGAACATTTACACCACAGGTAACATCTGTAATCTACATAAGGCATTATCTTAGTCACCGTAAGTTATTGTAACATGGTTGTGCTAAGCTCCATAAGGCAGTATGTTAGCATGATTAGCAGTGTTATCCACATGTTACCCTAAATATATGTAAGAGACATTGGAAGACAATGTTTTATATAAGCTGGACAAAGAGGAAAAATTAAATAATATCAGTTTTTATAGTATCAGAATAATTATTACATAAGAATGAATAACTTGCTCATTGTAACAGCTTGCTGGAGTCTCAGTGTTGTTCTGAGGTAAAGCTAAACTCCTCCCACTGTCCAGAACATTCTGAATCCTTTCTGTATCCTGTACCTCCAATTCAGTTTACCCTAAAAGGTAAAAAAAAAATTATCATCAGAGGTCTTTCTCAGACCTTGACACACTTCCCACATCTTTTCTCAAAAGTGTGTTTAACTGTTTAGAAGCAGATCTTTTAGAAGTGGTAAACACCTCACTTCTCTCTGGGACTTATCCGAACTCTCTGAAAACTGCAGTTGTAAAGTCACTTCTGAAAAAGAGCAATCTTGATAATACAATATTGAATAACTACAGACCAATATCAAATCTTCCTTTTATAGGTAAGATTATTGAAAAGGTTATTTTTAATCAGCTAAACAACCACTTAAACTCAAATGAATATTTACACAGTTTTCAATCTGGTTTCCGAGCGCATCACAGTACAGAGACAGCGCTCCTAAAGATAATAAATGATATTCGTTTAAATTCTGACTCCGGCAAAATATCAGTGTTGGTACTGCTAGATCTTATCGCTGCGTTTGACACTGTTAATCATAACATACTCATAGAAAGACTGGATAACTGTGTCAGGCTTTCTGGGATGGTACTAAAATGGTTTAGGTCATACTTAGAAGGAAGAGGTTATCATCTGAGTTTAGGAGAGACATGCGGAGTCCCACAAGGCTCAATTCTTGCACCCCTCCTGTTCAGCCTGTACATGCTTTTAACAGTTGGATGTGCCAAACTTTTCTTTAGTTAAACAAGGAAAAAGCTGAGGTCATTGCATTTGGAAACAAAGATAAAGCTCTGAAATTGAATGCATATCTTCACTTTAAGGGGTCAAACAACTAAAAATCAAGTCAAGAATCTTGGGGTGATTCTAGAGCCAGACCTTAGTTTTAGTGGTCATGTCTAAACTGACTGCACTGTATTTTATGTTTCTTATATTTTTAACTGTTTTATTTTTATTTTAAATCAAATTTTAAGTAGTTTTTAAAGTGCCACTACAAACTGTTATTATTTTAATTTTAAATCAAATGTAAATAATTTTTAAAGCTTTAGTACTATTTTTTTCTATTCTTTTTATGCTTATTTTCTTCTCTTTTATGTAAAGCACTTTGAATTACCATTGTGTATGAAATGTGCTATACAAATTAACTTGCCTTCCCCTTTCCCTTTTTTTTTTTTTGTATCTTTGTGTTTCTGGACTCCATTTCCCAGAATGCACCTCAATCAGGTGCACTCACCTGAACCGAGGTAGCTCATTAAGTTTATTATAAATAGTAGTTTGTTAAGTGGATCTGGGTCTTGCATACGTCCTGTTTAGTTTTGTCTGGTGTTGTATTTGACTGAATGTTCTTGTATCATGTGGTTTTCCTTATCTCCTGTCCTGTCCAGTTTAAGTTGTGAACCTTCTGTGTTTTTTGTGTTATAGTGATTTCCTTAACTCCTGGGGTCCATTCTTAATATAAAATAGAAATATTATTTTTTTTAAATACATGTTACTTTTATATTGTTTATTTTATAGTTAAATTAGTTTCTTCCAATTTTTCAATATAAAAAATATTTATTTATTTATTAATTTGCATATTCATGACAAACGCCTGAAAAATAAATGTGCTACAAAATAAACATTATACAAGAATTTGTATTAATGGTCTTGACGGCTGTCTTGTGGCTGGAGTTTATTATAATAGTAATATCATATTTGATAATAATAAACCTATGAATTTATGTTCTAATATAATATTTGATAGCCATCAAAGGGCGCAATTCATAGCAGGGGGGCATATATATACATATATATATATATACACACACACACACACACACATATATATATATATATATATATATATATACAGTATATATGCCTCTGAGCGACCACTGCCTGAGAAAGCAGCAAGTATTTATTTATTTCTTTTTCTGAAGCTTCTATTTAAGCCATTAAAATACAGTAAAACCTCGGATTGCAAGTGACGCGGTTTGCGAGTGTCCCGTAAGACGAGCAAAGATTTTTATTAAATTTTGGCTTGGAAATCGAACAAGTCTTGGTTAACAAGTACTGAGTATCACGCATGCGCTTCTTGTTTTGACGCTGAGCGTCACGTGATCACGATTGAGCCAATGTTTTTTCTCTCTCTTGCGCTGCGGAATTGTGGTTAATCATCTCCCTTGCTGGGTCTTAGTGCGTCTCTTACTGGTATAATCAACAACAAAAATTTTTACCTCCACTTTACCTTAAAAAAGGTGTTTTTTTTTACACACACACAAAAAACACCTTTTTTAAGGTAAAGTGCAGGTTATTTTTTTTCTTACTTTATATTTTGTGTTAATTATTTTTTATGTATTTTTTTAATGTGGAGTGAATAATTTAATTATCCATTAATGAGTGTTTTGGAATACAAGCACTCTTTCAGAATGAATTATGCGTGTAATCCAAGGTTCCACTGTATGTTTATGACCATGAAATAATTCAGTCACTAAAAGTTCCTCTAGATGGCATTGTTGATCCTTAAACTTGTAGAAGTAACTTTTAAAAGCCTAAAGAAATATAAGTATAATATGGTATAATATGGTTCTTGTAGACATCCTTGTGAATATCAGGTATTGATCTTTTTTTTTTTTACACTGCATTGCAACCTTTTTCTGTCTTCAAGCTTTTTTTTCCCAAAGTTTGCATCATAGCCATGTTAATACAAACAGTCTCAGGCTTTCTCAATCCCTTATAATATAATAACCTCTCTGTTAACAATTCTAGCTTTTATAAACGACATTGCAAACAACCAAATAAAATAGACATGCTAGGCAACTTTACTAGAATTCTCACAGCAACCCTGACAAATGAACAAAAGTAAAAAAAAGAAGAGAGAAATAAAATAAAACTATTTAGCAAAAAAATAAAAAATAAAAAACGGGATGCTGAAACTAACTGCAATTATCTTGTATAGTATTATAATATAATTATAAAGTTTCAAATGTTTTTATTGTTATTATTGGTATTAGTTAATTGTTTTCTGATCATTTTATTTTGCTCAATTCTTTTTGGCACTAATTTCATTACATAAGAAATCTAACTTAGTGATTAGTTACAGCAGTGTCACCAGCTCTAATGATACAGTTCTACACATTAAGGATAATATCTCATGTCACTATACTTCAGTCAGTTACACTGCTTTATGTGGACAGATTACTGGATTGAGATTAGAGCTGAATAACCTGCACCATGGATCTCTAATACTCTGTTGTTCCTCTTTTTGCTTTGTTAAATGTAAAAACACTAGATTTTATAAAAATCCACAGTATAGAAAAATGTATTATGTAAATGTATCTTTTTATTTTTAGAGCACCATGTCGATAGTTTCTTCCTGTTCTAACAGGTTTGACGCATGGCACCACAAACACAGACACGAGGCGAGGTCTTACAGAAAAGGGGTAATTTTATTGAGAAAAGGGGGTAAAGGAAATGTTTTAAAAGGGAAGAAAAGAATGAATGTCCCGGCCTTTGGACCTGTAAGTAAAAGCCCGAGATCCATTAGGCCACGTTAGTCGCCAGTCGGTGCCCATTCCCACGGCCCTGCACCGACCAATCCAGAAGGGGAGGCTGTCTACCTAGAGAACTCCGGAGTGAGCGAGAGCGATAAGAGATTTAGGCATGCGCTTAATTTGTAATTTTATGCTAATTTAAATGCACTGTACTATATAACAAATCTTTATAATAAAGTTGATCGTAGCAAAACTCAGCACCTATATTAACTTTAGTTGTTAACAGTGTCAGTATCGTAGTTACCACTAATTATTTAAAGCTTTGGCACAGAAAAATATAATTTCTTTTCATTCATTTGTAAAGTAGAAGCTAATTTGTAAAACTGTGAAGCCCTGCAACTGTCTGTTAATGTTGTGATAAATGTTTTGTTTTATTAGAATAAGTGTTGATTGAGAAATGTGTTAATGTGTTGCCTGTGTTGTTGTTCACTACAATATTGCTGTGCTTTGGTTCTATCTATTATCTAACACGGTTTATCCCTAGACGGCACGGTGGTGTAGTGATTAGCTCTGTCACCTTGCACCTCCAGGGTTCAGGTTCGATTCATTCCTGACCTTTTCTCCGCGTATTCCGGTTTCCTCCCACAGTCCAAAGACCTGCAGATTAGGCTAATTGGTGTGCCTAAATTGCCCGTAGTGTGTGATTAAGTGTGTGAGTGTTCGTATGTGTAGGGCAGTACACACTGACATGGAGTAATACTGTAGATATCATCAGTAAAGTTAATACTGGAGCACTGAGAGGAAACACAACTCACATGAGGACGATCAACATTAAACACTCACACACACCTTCATATGATTGTTTACACACTGTAACTGACCAGAGACTCATTTTATGTCAGAAATTTAAAAGCTTATGAGTCGCATGTATGTATTTTCCGCATACACTTACTGAGCAGTTCTTTCTTATCCTGCTTACAAGAGGAAGTGGGTGCAGCATCACACTCTGTTTAAGACTCATATAAAGACACAGAGTACACTCACAGAGCAGGACAGAGACAGTAAGAGTGTGGAACAGAACAGGAGCTTTAATATCTTCCTGTAGTGCAGTTGGTGTGGAGATGTGTGAGTGTGAACTCAGGATGAAGATCCTCCTCATCTTCACCCTCTGTCTGATCTCAGGTAAAGAAATGCACTTCAGAATAATCCTCACTCTCAGCAGCAGTGTTACATGAAGGAAGGTTTTGCTCAGATGGATGTTTGGTGTTTTGTTAGATGGAGGAGATTCCAAGGAAGTAACAGGATATTCAGGAGGAGGAGTCCTTATCAAGTGCAAGTATGATACAGGATACACACAAAACAATAAATATTTCTGTAAGGGTTCACCACCCGGCTGTTCTGTCCAAAAAAAGACAGGCGCTAAAAACAAGTGGATGAATTCAGGAAGATTCTCACTGTATGATGACACCAAATCAGCAGAGTTCTGGGTGATGATCAGAGAGCTCACTGTACAGGACACTGGGTCATATGAGTGCGGAGTTAACATTAGTTCTGGGACAGACAATTACACACGGGTGGAACTGAAGGTAAAGGAAGGTGAGTCTCCCACCACTGAGATCAACAGAAATACAAAATACCAAGTAATCATACTTACTTACTACAATTATGTAATATTTCATGAATTTTTTGTTAACCTTTACATTTTCATGGTAAAATGATTTAATCTGCATTTACCTTTTTGATTGCTAAGACTTCGATTGCAGATTATAATTTAAATACCCAATTAGATATAAACTCGTCCCTGTACCTGACTACTAAACTCTTTTTAACTCACTCGTTTAATTTAATAGATTCATTTCAGTTCATTTATAGTTTATCTCAGGAAGGATTTATTGTTCCAGTGTGTGTTTGTGAGATCGTTTACTCCTCAAATCTGACATTTTTATTCTGGTCCTGCATTGCTCTGTGTTCCTGACCTTGAACCCCTGCCTGTTTTACCCATGAGTTTGTTCACTGATTTCTGAGTGATTTATCTTTGTATGATGACAGAGTGAAACAAACCCTCCCCTGTAAGTATTAAAAATGTAACCGAGCAGGTCTTCACCAGACCACCCGATTAAGAAACATACCGTCAATTATTCACTCATCGTCTAGACCACTTTGTCCTGTATTCAGGTTTGTGGGGGGCATTGAGCCTATCCCAGGAGATTTAGGCCATAAGGTCGGGGCACACCCTGGACAGGATGCCAATCCATCGCAGGGCACACACACACATATATTCACTCACACACTCATTCACACACTATGGAAAACTTGGGAACGGCAATTAGCCTAAACTGTGGGAGGAAACCCACCAAGCACAGGGAGAACATGCAAACTCCATGCACACAGAGACAGAAATCGAGCCTGGCTGGGAATCAAACCAGGATCCTGGAGGTGCAAGGCGACACCACCGTGCTGCCTACGGTCAATCAATCAATCAATAATTAAATAAATAAATACTGTTTAGAACCACCTGTAGCTCTTCAAACTTTCAAGAATTGCACAAAATGTCAAAATGTCTCCATGTGAAGGGTTTTTCCAGACTGCTACACATAGGTAGAAGAACGCCATGATTAGTGTAGATCCACATAACAGTGTCATGTGACACTGCAGCAAATTTCAGGAAAACTTTTTGTCCAAAAAGATATACTAGGAAATGTCATAATTCACAGTTTAGGTTTTTTTTTCTAAACCTTTCTACACATATTAACTCATCTGATTTGTTCTGATTTGCAGATCTGTCTTATGAGAAGTCCATTAGTAAGACTGTCCTTTTAGGAAGAGTCTCGAGCATCAGCTGTAAATACCCAGAATCCCTCAGGAGTAACCCCAAGTTTCTCTGCAAGATGTGGCGCGAAGAACCTGTTTGCTATTATAAAAAATCTGTTAATGAAAGTAGAGAATACATAAATATAGGAAAATTCTCCCTGTATGATGACAGAGAAAGACAAACCTTGAGTGTGAGTATTAGAAATCCAAATGATCTAAACTCTGGTGAATACTGGTGTGGAGCCGAAGCAGCCTGGGAATCTGATGATGGATACAGAGTTTATTTCACACAGATCAACCTGACAGTTACTGGTGAGTTTGTAGAGACACAGAGACACACTGAATTAGTTATCTTGGCACTACATGAATCAGTACACACTAGCCTGTGATATTATTGGACAGTTAGCGAATACTGTATAACAATAGTGTGAGCACAAACAAGAAGAGCAGTTAAGTTCAGAAAAAAGTTAACACATGGAATTGAAGTGATCTAACTCATTATCTGTTACACAAACTTCTATTCTTTCAGATTAAGTAATGTGATGAGCAGATGTGTATTAGGCTCAAAGTTTGTTCTATGTTCTTGTGCATGTGTGTATTTGTGCTTCACTACACTTGCTGTGAGATTGCAGAAGTATAAGCAGCAGTCAATTCCACATATACCAAATATTGGTGTTGCATCTGTTCTGAAACTTTTCTTCAAATATTTAGATTTAAGTGTTTCAACCTGGATACCAACACAACCTTCATCATCATCATCACCATCAAAATTTTCCTCATCACCATTACTTTCCTCCTCTGTATTGATGTCTTCATCAACGTCATCATCGTTACTATCATCATTATTATACACTCTGTTACCACCAAATTCATCATCCTCATCTTTATCGTTGTCATTTTCATCCTCCTCCTTATCATCATTATTAAACACACCATTACAATCACATTTAACACCATCACTCTTATCTTTGCCATCATCATCATCATCATCATCATCAAAATCACCCTCCCCCTCACCATTGTCATCATCATTATTACACACACCATTACCACCACATTCATCACCATCATCATTGTCATTTTCATCCTCCTCCTCCCCCTCCTCATCAGCAAAATTGTCGTCATCACCCTCCTCCTCCCTCATTATTATTGTCATTATCGTTGTCATTTTCGTCCTCCTCCTCATCATTATTAAACACACCATTACAATCACATTTAACACCATCACTCTCACCTTTGCCATCATCATCATCATCAGAATTATCATCACTATCACCCTCGCCCTCACCATTGTCATCATTATTATTACACACACCATTACCACCACATTCATCATCACCATCATCATTGTCATTTTCATCCTTCTCCTCCACCTACTCCACCTCCTCCCCCTCATTATCAGCAAAATTGTCGTCATCACCCTCCTCCTCCTTCTCATTATTATTGTCAATATCGTCATTTTCGTCCTCCTCCTCATCATTATTAAACACACCATTACAATCACATTTAACACCATCACTCTCACCGTTTCCATCATCATCATTAACATTATCATCACTATCACCCTCCCCCTCACCATTACCACCACATTCATCATCACCATCTTTATCGTTGTCATTTTCGTCCTCCTCCTTATCATTATTAAACACACCATTACAATCACATTTAACACCATCACTTTCACCTTTGCCATCATCATCATCATCATTATCATTACTATCACCCTCGCCCTCACCATTGTCATCATTATTATTACACACACCATTACCACCACATTCATCATCACCATCATCATTGTCATTTTCATCCTTCTCCTCCACCTACTCCACCTCCTCCCCCTCATTATCAGCAAAATTGTCGTCATCACCCTCCTCCTCCTCCTCCTCCTTATTATTGTCATTATTATCATCATCATTACTATCACCATCTTTATTATATGGACCATTACCACCACATTCATCATCATCATCACAGACATCATTGTCATTTTCATCCTCCTCCTCTTCCTATTCCTCCTCCTCATCATCATCATCATCATCATCTTTCTCTCAGTCTACTCCAGCTTCTCAGCCAGCAGGTAAGTCTGCTAAGATGCACATCACACATTCAACTCCAGGACTTTAATGAATTTGGGCCCATATTTACTAGGCATCTCAGAATCACTAATAAGAACCACGCTCAAAGTTCATTTAGAAAATAAAAATTTTCCTACCACAGAGTAGGACATTAAAGTTATTTACAGTATATAGCATACACAAACAAACTTATAGATGCGTGAGCTGTATGACTATCAGACTGCTCCAATCATAATTGTTTAAAGCCCCTATAATAGAGCTGTGTAGGTCTGTCATAATCTAATCATAATGATTTTGAAAGGAAAGCGCAGAGAGCATGAGAGTGTTTATCTTGCAGAGGAGGGAGTAAAATGTAAAGGAATAATTAAAGTTAAATATCTATCCTACTCTTAACTCTAAAGATAAAAAACGAATGGAGGCAATTCATCCTACCTGTCAGTTCTGCGCCATCTACCACTGGGGAGTGGGAAACACGGGGAAACGCCATGTTAATGAATTTATACAACTTAGTACAATTATATAAATTGTATATATAAACATAATTCTTTTAATATGTGCCATAGATCATGCTCACTCCATGGATGCAGTTTGTCTTTTATTGATTTCATGAGGCGTGTTGGGGAAATGCATGAATCTTCACTTGAGCATTTGAGTTTAATTTATTATTTCCGACACTGTTGGCTGTGTCACTGTTTTAAAGCTGCATCTTCACTGTTACTAAAAATCGGACAGTATCAGTCCCCTCAGAGACAGCATACGACATGTTCATTAATGGACCAGTTACATACCACACATCATGTTACTCAGTGTTACTAACATCTCTCATCTGTGCACATCTCTGCCTTAATGTCATTTTCCTCACTACCCCTAACCATTTAGGACACCTCCGGAACTCTCTTACATTTTGGTGTAGATAGGAGTAATTTCCTATTTTAAGATACTATAAATGATACTATAAATATATTTATTTAATAGTATAATACTTATTCCTATTTCTGATGGTAGGACCAAAATGGCGTAATTCTTAGAATTTTTATCCACTTAGGAGTAATGTCCTACTCTGGGACGCTTAGTAAATACAGGCTCTGCTCCCTTCTATGATCAGTATTTAGGATAAAGTGTCGGTTTCTCTTCCAGAATTTCCAGCTTCCACTGTGATCACTGTGTCTGTAATTATGCTGCTGCTTCTGATTGCTATCACAATTCTCACTTTGACATGCAAGTTGCAAGGTATTTATACACACACACAACACATTCTCAAATGTATAACTCAGTTATAGTGGATATAGAAAAGAATCACCTCTTTAAAATATCCACATTTTGTTGGTTTGCAGCCTAAAAAGGAGACAGACAGTTTTTGTTTTACCCAGCTGTACTTGCTCACCCAAGTGAAAGATAAAAAACACTGTGTCAAAAAGGATAAAACACCATTTAAAAAAGTATCAATTCCTCCTAAAATGGACTTGTAAACACAATTAGATGAAACTAATCACCTTCTCAATGGGACACAAACCTTTGCACATCTAGACTTTGCACTATTTCCCCACTCTTCTTCGCGGAACTGCTGAGTTAAATTTGATGGTGACCATTTGTGGTCTGTGTCATTCCACAGATTTTTAATGGGATTTAATTCTGGGTTCTTACTGTGCCATGCAAAGGACATTGACCTTTTTCTCATTTAACCACTGTGCGGTCAGCTTTTTTGTGTGCTCATGTTGGAAGGTAAACTTTTTCCCCATTGACAACTTTCTGGCAGATGGCAGCAGATTTTAAATTTGATAGTATTTTGCCGTATTCACTTTGCTACTATCCTGACAAGTTCTCCAGTTCCTGCTGCAGAGAAACATCCCCATAACAGAATATTACCACCAACATGCTTTACTGTAGGAATGGTGTTATTTGCAAGGTGAGCTGTATTAGATCTCTGCCAGACATTATTTGGTCTTGTGGCCAAAGAAAAAAATTTTTTTTTTTCATATAAATACCCTAGTCTTTGCAAAGCTCGGTTGTGACTTTCATGTCTTTCTTGCAACCCTCCCATACAAGCCACATTTGAGGAGAATTTGTGATAATGTTATGACCACTCTTCGTGATGAATTCCTGCAACTGCTTCAGAGTTGCTGTAGGCCTCTTGGTAACCTCTCTGACTGGTTTCCTCCTGGCTTTTATCCGGTTTGGAGCAATGTCCTGATCCAGGGTTGTACCAAATACCTCTCACTTCCTAATAAATCTTCAATTTTTATCTTATTTATTCCAAATAAGACTTCATGTGCTTCTAGGCAGTGATAAACCCTTTGAATTGTTTTTGAATTGTTTTTATTAATCTCCTGACTTCGGCTGTGCACAACTTTATTCAAGAGTTCTTTTGACAGTGCCTTGCCACCCATAATTGATTAATTGCTTGAATTGCACTACCAGGGACTGAAATGGTCCAACTTTTTAATCAAAATGACCCCAGCTGATCACAGTTGAAAGTCAAAAGGCTTTGTGTGCTCTTGAGAAACTGATTAGGTTCATTTGATTGAGTTCAAGTAATTTTTCCTTTTCCTATTGATAGCCTTTTCCTCTATCAATGATTTAGTTTTTTTTTTCCTAACATGTTGGTGTTACACTAAAGTAAAGTAAATATAAACGAATGAAACAAAAACTGTGTCCGTCTTCACAGACAAGCAACATTACCCATCAGTCTCTGCGCCTTGCTGAAGCATAAGAAAACATGGTGCACCTCGATTTATGCACTATTTTTTCTTATTATTAAGAGTGAAAAAAATAATAATTTTACAAATTATTAATGCTTTGTAGCTAATCCACAAACCTATTTCACCAATAAAGTGTTAATATCGCTTAGATTATTTATTTGAATAATATTAATATTTTTACAAATGAGGGAGTCCAAATTGTGCAGGAATCTAATCCCATTAAATCACAGGGTATGTACGTTCAATAGTATGTTTTGTAATCTATCAGTTTTGTCCCAGTATATATTATTATTCTTTTTTTTCTATTTCAGAGGTGTTTTTTTTTTTTTTTACAGTAGCGGCCACAGGTATCCGAGGTGTTATGGTTGTTAAGGCAGTGCAGGATGTTCAGAGAGCAGGAAGTAGTGTTAATTGTACATTATGGAAGGGAACACAGCACTGATCTTTGTCTGGGGTTAATCAGAATCATTTCATTAGTAGCAGGTGTATGATAACTTTTACTATTAGTTTAAAGATGATTTGTCAGCTCTGAGCACAGTTGCATGGTCTCTAGTAAGATAGATTTCTGGCCATTATATAAATCCAAAAATAAAACTAACAACAATACCTTGACTTTTTTTGCCAGCAGGTACAGCTTCTACTGACCAATGTCCTGTTCAAAACTCAGAAAATGACCAAGAGGTATTTGTCTTGTAGTGTCTGTGTGTTTAGCACCAAAACATATTGTCTTTTAAACAAAAAATTGAAAGCTGAAAATATTTACAGTATAATATTTTTTGGTTTCTGGTTTTCTTTGCTCTCAGGTTCCTCTTGTTGTTTGTGAGTCTGAGGAAAGTAAAAACACCAGAGAACTTTTTGCTTCAAATGCTGGAACTCCTGCAGTTTTCTTTACTGCTCAATTACCCACAAACTCCTCTGATCCTTCTCAACCTGTTCATGACACCACCATGTTGCTTACAAGCCCCTGTGACTTTGGTGTTAATTTGACTGCTCAGTTACCCACAATCCCCTCTGATCAGGACATCCACTCCACAGCTCAGTTACCCACAATCCCCTCTGATCAGGACGTCTACTCCACAGCTCAGTTACCCACAATCCCCTCTGATCAGGACGTCTACTCCACAGCTCAGTTACCCACAATCCCCTCTGATCAGGACGTCTACTCCACAGCTCAGTTACCCACAGGTCAATCAGCTGAGAAACCTGCTGAAGGTCTGACTTATGCTGCAGTAAGTTTTCACTCCAACACCTCCAGCTCTAATGATGCAGTTCCACAGGTTAGGGAAGACGTCACTTCTGAAAACGCTTCAGTCAGTCACGTTACTTCATCTGTTTAGTTTAGCGTCATTAGGGCTCAAGTCATGTGACACTGGAACGCTACTGTTTGGTCATGATACTCTTTCTTCTCTTTCTATTTCTTTTTGAAAACCGCGGGAGATTGTGCAGTCCTTTTGTTCCTCTCCTTGAAGTGTTAATCAAAGGGGAGCATTTAGTCCTTGCCCTTTTTAAGTGTTTGCTGCATAACTCTAAGCTGTATATCTCAGAACCTTGAGATAAGCTGTCAGCATTGTTTTTATAGCAGGAAAAAAGCCAGAGATCCATTAACGATGATCTTCTACCAGTCATGCCCGATCTAGTGGCCGCTCCCTTTTGCACACCTGCAGAAGGGGAGGCCATCTACCTAGTGAGAATCTGGAATGAGTTTGAATAAGCTGGAATATTCTGACATTCTTCAGAAAAATGTTTCTTCTTCTTGTAACATGATTCTGAAAATTCAGTGAATCTGCAAATTAGGCATTGCAGACCATCTGAACTATTGTGACTATTTAAGCATGCAAAATGTACTGCAAGTGTAACTGGTCCCCATATCCGCTGTCCTTCAGCTCTCTATTTCTCAGCAGAGACACCAATTCTGGAAATTATGCCTAATCAGTTAAATAAGCATTTATGTGTGTTTTTGCTTAACAAATAAAATAGATGAACATACTGAGCAACTTTACTGGAATGATAAACTATTCTTCTAACTGTCTATTTAAAAATCACAGATCTTTTTTCCTTAGGGTGATTCTTTTCCATACTCACTGTATGTTAATTTTCTAAAAATGTTACATATATGAAAATGTGTACATGTATATATTATATTTCTCTTTGAGGTTTTTGTTGCTGTGTATAATTTTGAGGAAGAGAAATTATGGAATGAGATTTGTGCCAAAAAGGCTGAACAAAAATAAAAGAATTAAACAAAAAAATTAAAATGAATTCTAATAATTCTTAACAAGAAATGACTATAAAAACAAAACGTACAGTAATACTATACAAGAGAATTGCCCCTATTTTCAGTGTTCTCCATTTTTCTTTAATTATTTTTTCATTTTCTCTTTTATATTATTTACTTTTTTTGTGTTCCTCTCTTAAACACCTAGCAGTGATTATAGACTAACAATCAAGTTTCTAAGTAACTACATTAAACTTTTTGTTTTATGTGTAGATCACAAACCCTCAAAAAATAATAACAACAGCTTGATCAATATTAACAATATAATGCCTTTTCTCCATTAAAACAGTGTCTCTGCCAGTAAACCGGTTGAGACGGTAATGGAGATTTACACAGCTGGCCAATGAGCACACAGCACTGTAACGCCCTCCCCATGAAAGATTATTGACAAAAACTTAAATCTCAAAAATGTGAGCAGAAAACCTAAAAAAAAAAAATGCATAAAAAATTAAAAAGGGAAGAGAAAAAAATGGTTAAAGAAAAGTAGAAAACAGTTAAACTAACTGCAATTCTCTTGTACTGTATAGTTTTATTGTAAGTGTTGTTTTTATGGTCATTTGTTTTATTTATTAATTTTTGATTATTTTATTTTGTTCAGTCCTTTGAAATCTGCTAAATGTCTAACCTTCAGATTGCAAATAGATTACTGGATTGAGATTAGAGCTAAGTTGGATCTTTACTATTTTGTTGAACAACTACTTTCTTTGTTACTGTATGTTTAAAAATACCAGATTTTCTAAACAATAAAAGAAATATTTATCAAAGTTGTGAATTTATCAAAGATGTCATTTTATACAAGTTTTTTTGTTCTTTATTTTTTAGAATGCTTGTTGATTTCACAACACAAACCTGTGTAGATTTCATGTTAATTTAACTGCACTGTACTGTATATTAAACCTTTATAATAAACCTGATTGTAGCAAAACTCTGCACCTCTATTAGCTTTAGTTAATAACAGTGTTGTATCAGTATTGTAGTTACCACTAATGAAATACGGCTTTGGAACGGGAAAATATAATTTCTTTTCATGTATTTGGTGCTGTGATTATAACTGTGAAACTAATTAGTCTAACAGTATACCAGACTGTATAATTAATCTGTTTAAAACTCCAGGAAATGTAAAGTAAGAGCTAATGTGTAGAACTGTGAGGTCTTGCACCTGTCTGTTAATGTGGTGCTCAATGTTCTGTTTCATTAAAATAAATCGTGATTGTTTTATGAGAAATGTGTTGTGTTGCCTGTGTTGTTGTTCACTACAATATTGTTGAGTTTTTATTCTATTTTTTTAAAGCTTGTGAGTTGCATATGTTTTGCACAAACATTTTACACTTGCACTTATTGAGCAGCTTTTTCGCAAACAGCTTAAAGAGGAAATAGGCGCAGCATTTTTTCTGGTTAAGACACAGATGAAGACACAGCAGACATTCACAGAAACAGGACAGAAACAGTGACAGGGTTTTCAGAAGGAAGAGTCCATACCCAGTCCACTTTTTATATAAATTACACACAATTCAATTTTATTTGTATAGCGTTTTTACCAATTGCCATCGTCGCAAAGCAGCTTTACACAATCAAAAGAATTATTTAAGTTTGTATGGAATGTGAATGTGTACGAATCAAAATGGTCAGATAGTCCCTGATGAGCAAGCCAAGGGCGACAGTGGCAAGGAAAAACTCCCTGAGATGGCAATAGGAAAAAACCTTGAGAGGAACCAGACTCAACAGGGAACTCATCCTCATCTGGGTGAAACAGAGAGCAGGAATTGATCTGCATTCATACTGTGTGTTAGTTCTCAGGCAGTTCAGCATAACAGTTGATGTTAATATGGAGTCCAGGTAGTTATTGGAGACTCAGGTAGACTCGTAGGAAATTCCAGTCCTATCAAACAACTGCAACCAAGTCCTCAGAGAAACAGCTTCAACATCAGTCGAGGCCAGAACCGTCTTAATGGTAGAGTTAAACCGTCCTCAGACAGGGGAAGAAAGAACAGGAGAGGGGAGAGCAGAAGAGAAGAGATAACTGTTAGGTCTGGTCACAGTCACATACTGTATAATGTGAATGTAAATTTAGTGGAAAATGCAAGCAGAGACTCCGGCAGGACTAACTATAACAGCATAACCTAAAAGGGAGAGCCAGAAGGAAACACAGACATGAGGGCTCCCTGAGATGTAAAGCAAACAATCACCTCACCGTCAGTAAACCTGAGTGATCAATGAGAGTGAGGAAGACAGCATCTAAACATACCAGTTCACCATAATACTCTACGTCCATGAGTCCCCCAGATCTGCTCCTTTACCTAAGGCAAATCTATTTATAAAAATGCTTGGCTAAATAAATAGGTTTTTAGCCTGGACTTAAACACTGAGACTGTGTCTGAGTCCCGAATACTAATTGAAAGACTATTCCATAACTTTAGGGCTTTGTAAGAAAAAGCTCTGCCCCCAGCTGTAGTTTTCATAATACGCTCCACGTTTACTAAATGTTTACTGTATGGCGCTGCATCTATTTTAAAACTTTCCAAACTTTAATTTCTTCAAGTGCCAGTTTAAACCACAAAACCAACCAAAACCTTATCATCATGATCATTAATGTTGTCATCATTACCATCATCCTCCTCTTCCATCTCTTTCTTATTGTCATCATCATTATACACACCATTACCACCACATTCATCACCACCACTGTCACCATTGCCATTATAATCATCCTCATTTTTACTACTAACATCGTATCATGGTAGTCTACTCCAGCTTCTACTCCAGCAGGTGATTCTCCCCAGATGCACATTACACCCATAATCTAACTATGACTTCAGGATGATCAGCATGTAGGTTAAAAGATCTTTTCTCTTTTTCAGGAGTTATAGCTTCCACTGTGATCCCTGTGTCTATAATTCCACTGCTGCTTCTGTTTAGAATACCATTCTTTACTTCGACTATAAAAGAGATGCAATATGAAAGTTAATAATACATAGTCAATATATTATCAAATACCTAACAAATATGCCCATAGATGTGTTTGATTTGGCCAACTAATCTATAATCTATATTAATTCAAATATATACTACACCACCATAACCTTTTCAGGGTAAAAGGTCTAAATAAATATTCTACTCACCTTGATTTACCTTCAGTTGGAATTGTTTTTCTCTTTTTGATCAACTCTGGTATGTCCCATTTTCTTTTAAGATCTGACACGTTGCATTGATGGTTTTCCAAAATTTCCCCACTCAATTTTTATCTTTAGAGTAAGTATAGGGCAGAATTTTACTTAAATTATTTCCATAAATTTTACAGCTATTTATTCAAGCTAAATACTCACTGTTACGGAACTGGGGTGTGGACTTGACATTAGGCATAGGGGCAAGGGTGAGAACTGGGAAGGAGTCTTTTACTAAACCATGGGCTAAACATAACTTGAGCTACACGATGAGCTAAACCTAACATGAGCTAAACATAACCAAAGGCTAAAGTGAACAGGAGCTAGGCTAACAAAAGTGAAACTAAACAAGACATTGATCTGAACAAGGCAAGGTGCTAAACAGGACTAGGAGCTTAAACAGGGCTAGGAGATCAAACTTAACAGAGAACTAAACACAAAAGCAAACATGACTAGGAGATAGCTATAACTAACTAAACGTAACCGAAGCTAAACTAAACAAGGAGTTAACCAAAACAGAGAGCTACACAGACAGAGCTAAACCTGTCAAGGGACTAAGTGAGACTAGGTGCTAAAGAAAACCAGGAGCTAAAAAAGACTTGGAGCTAAACAGTAATTTAACTAAACAGCATTTAAACTAAACCTCATTTAAGCAAAACAGGGAAAACCACAGACCAGGAGACAAGGAACATTGCATGTTCACAGAATTCATAACGCAGAGACACAGAATTCATAACTAGGAAACTCAACAGATGCATGACGGGGAGAAACTAAAGACAAGACTATTTAACACAAAACTAATCAGTCACTTTTAATTATCTGCCTCGGTTCAGGTGAGTGCTCCAATCATCCGACCGAGGTGCACATTGGGCAATGGGGTTCAAAAGAAAAAGGAAACACAGGAAACACAAAATGGCGGCTCTGTGCATGGTGCTCTCTGCTGGTGTACCGTGACACTCACCCTCTCTAGTTTTACTTTCTTTTCTACATAATTTTATCAGATTATGACAGTCCTACACAGCTTAGCGGATTTAAACATTTGTGATTCGAGCAGTCTAATTAGGATAAGGTCATGTAGCGAGTCACGCATCAATTTTTGTCTGTATGCATAAACCTTTCACAGAACTGATAATATCCACTGTAATGTGCAGCCTACTTTGGGGCGCTCAGTGTTGTAAAAAGTGACATCTCACACTTTCCTTGGGGTTATCCTACCCCTCGCTGAAAGTAATAGTAGAAATCTTTATAAATAACTTTTTTGTCTTACTCTGAGGTAGAACTATTTTCAGTCATAAATAAACTTTGAGCCCAATTCCTACAAGTGATTCTGAGATTCTTAGTAAAAACTGCAAGGACTTTACTAGGCTTGCAGATGTGGCTGTACCCAGTTGAAGTGGGATGCAGGGAATTCCTAGTTGTACTTTAATCAAATCACATTTAATTACAGGTTATGTATGTTTATACATCATGTTTTGATCATGTATGAATGTATCAAGTTTTTTCCTAAATATTTTTTTATTTCAAAGGTGTGAATTTTTCACAGTAACAGCCTCAGGTATTCAATGTGTTATGGTTTTCAAGGTAACAAATGAAGGAAGTGATGTCAGCATCAGGGATGTTGCAGGATGTTCTAAATGAAGGGATTTGGTTTAGGGAAGATCCTTTAAATGATATTTACTGAGTAGGGAGTAGGGGGTAGTGTTTAAAGTACACTGTGGGAGGGAACGCAGGACTAATCTTTATCTGCGGTTAATAGGAATCTTTTCATTTGTAACAGGTGTATGATAACTTGGTTCAGTCTGAGCACAGTTACAGTAAATGGCGCCTAATAAAATAGATTTCTGCCCATTATAAAAATCCAAAAATAAAAAAAAAACAACTAGGCCTACTGATTTGACTTTCTGCTAGCAGATACAGGTTTTAGTGACCAATGCCCTGTCCGAAACTCAGAAAATGGCTAAGAGGTAATCGCCTTTATTATACCGTAAAATCCCACAATCCCCTCTAATCCTTCTCAAACTGTTCATGACACCACAATGTTGCTCACAAGCCCCTGTGACTGTACCGTTAATTCTACTTCCTAGGCCCCCACAATCCCCTCTGATCAGGACATCTACTCCACAGCTCAGTTACCCACAATCCCCTCTGATCAGGACGTCTACTCCACAGCTCAGTTACCCACAATCCCCTCTGATCAGGACGTCTACTCCACAGCTCAGTTACCCACAGATCAAACAGCTGAGAATTCTGCTGAAGATCTGATTTACGCAACAGTGAGTTTTCAATCCAACACCACCAGCTTTAATGATGCAGTTCCATTTCAGTCAGTCATGGTACAGTACTTCATCTGTTTAGTTTAGCATCATTAAGTCATTGGAAATCATGTGGCAACAAACAATTTCAACATACAATGTGATAACAGTTAGACACAAGGCCAGGTTAACTAAATGTAATTAATGGGCCCATGTGAGCAGCAGCTCCAGCATCTTCCTTAAAGCAGCTCCCTCTCTCCATTACAGCCAACCAGCCCCTACAAGTGCCATTTTGATTAGTAGGTGGGAATTTGTATTATTTTTGTGTTGTGTGATTTCTTAATATAATATCATTTTTAAAAATATTATCTAATCCTTTTTTAGTTTTATTCTTCAGTAAAATGTTCCCTCTTAATGTAATAGGTTTTGATTCTAAAGGTTCAGTGACTATTTAAGCATGAAAAATGTCCTGCAGGTATAACAAGATCAATTCTGACCATTTTTACAATCTGCATTGTGTTCTTGATTAATTTGAGTCTGCTGTTGATATGGAGAGTTTATTTGCATAACTGCACAGAATAAACAGAATACAGCATCGAATTCTATGCATTTGGTCTTCAGAAATTCTTTTTTTTTTTTATTATAATAATATTTTGTTCTGCTAGCCACTTCCCCTCTCCATGCCCCCCTCCCAACACACATATAGGATATAGAGTGGACTGACCGGAAATTATTTCAAATAAAATTCAAACATTCACTTACACAAAGTAAGATAAAATGAATACACATATGAGGGACCACTATACCATATGAGGGATAGTGGAATACACTAATTTACAGATTTAGGTACTTTCAAGAACATTAACATTTACTACACAAACAAAGTGTTCACCCTGAATTTCAAAGAAAATGAAATTTAAAATTGCTCAATGCTTACTGCACTCTGAGCTCTCACTGTTCTCCAGCTCTCTACTTCTCAGTATAGACACCAATTCTGTAAATTCTGCTCAAATCAGTTAAATAAGCACATCTCTTGCTTACCAAATAAAATAGTTGAACAAACAGAGCACTTACCCTCTCACTCTTTCGGCCTCCTTGCATGGGATTGCAGATCTGAGTTCAACGTGCAAAAAGCTGGCTCTCAGCAAGGGTGAAAGTGCCACAGGAGCTCGTGCAGACCATTTGCACCTGTCCTTGAAGCGTTGATCAAACGGCTGCATTCAGTTGTTAGCATTGAAGTCCCTGGAGCGCATGACATCAACTCGCTTGCATGCTACTCTCGGGTTTTTAATAGTCACAGCGCAACTCTTGGCTTTTACCTCCAGACCTTGAGCTAAGTTTGCCACCTTGTTTAAAGCGCGGAAAAAGCCTGAGATCCATTAACGATCATCTTTTATCAGCCATGTCAGATCTAGTGGGTTCGCCCCTTTGAGCACCTGCAGAAGGAGAGACTGCCTACCTAGTAAGCTTCTGGAGTGACTGAGGAGCGAGAAAAGATTTAGGTCCACGCCCAACTGCGGTGAAGTCAGTTTAATATGCTATTGAAGATGTTATGTATTCGTGAAATGAGAATCAATTCCTCTCTGTGTTTCTTTAAATAATCTTTGGTGCATTGTGGGTTAAAAGAAAAAGCCGGATGTGTTGTTATACTGTTAAGGAAAATAAAAAGGAAAACGTCTAAATGTCGGATTGTTTACTACTCACGACCCCTCTGTAATTCTTAATTATATACTACAAACAGAAGAAATAGCATTTTTTTAAATAAAAAGGAAAATAAAAATGAATAAAAGCATATCTTGGTATAACATCAGGTGTACCTTTTTGGGGGTCTTATATCTGATTATTTTGGTACCAGTGTGGGGTCACCAGGTCACATGACCTAGATGCTATTGAAGAAATAGCTTTAAAAAAAATAAATAAATAAAAATGAATGAAAACATATCTTGGTAAAAAATCAGGTGTACCTTTTGGGGGTCTCATATCTGATTATTTTGGTACCTGTTTGGGGTCACCAGGTCACACGACCAAAAAGCTATTGAAGAAATAGTAATTTAATAAAATATTCATGCAAATTAATTCACAATATTCAATTAATATTATCTATTAATTCAAAAATTAATAATAAACAAAAGCAGTATGCATGGCATTTGTATGTTTAATAATACATTAGAATAACTGAGACACGTAGCCAGGTAAGTAACAAGTACTTTCACTTTTCATTTGGTGAGAAATTTGTCAACGGTCCCTAAAATACCGCTTCCGAATGTCTGTCGAATGCATGAATATCAAACTAACTTCACCGCAGTGCACGCCTATCACCGGCACACACGGTGACGATAGGTACACAGACAATAGGTCAAAATACCAGAGAGATTACAGTTTAAACAAGGCTTGTTAACCGACTGGTAGATAATCACATACAGTAGCAGCAGTGTTGCATCAGGTGAGTGAACTTGAAGTGTTTTTATACTTGGTGTTGTTGTAAAAGTATGTCATCAAGTCCAAGTTTTGGTAATTAGTAATTAAGAGAGTTGGAGAGTATGCGTAGTTCTTTTTGTGCATGTGCATTTAGACTAAATGCTGTAATAACAGTCATAGTCACAAGATATTTTTGCACAATAAGCCCTTCACCTCCTTGTGTTCCTGTACACACGCGCTCCAGACTGAGGAGACTCAGACACTCAGACACTATCCGGTGTTCCCTTCACAGTAACAGCACATCTCAGGCCTGCTCTCATTTTATTCATTACAACATACACCCTGCTGTTTTCGTTAGTAGGTGTGAGTGTGTACTATTTTGTATTGCCGTAATTTCTTTGTATAATATTATCGACAAACATATATTATCTACACATTTCCATTTTAATTAAATAATATTCTATCATTCTTTTGCTTTGATTCTAAATTTTCATTAGATCCGCAAATTAAGCTGACACTGTCTGACCTCTTTTAAGCATGCAAAATGTCCTGCAAGTGGAACCGGGTTGATTCTGACCATCATTGTTATGATCTGTTGTTCTTGACTAATTGGGAACCGAGTCTGCTGCTCATCTGGAGAGTTTATTGGCGTAACAGCATGGAATAAAAAGAATAAAAAACAGCATTAAATTTGGTCCATTTGATTTTCGGAAATTCTTTTACTGATTCTTACATTTTTGTGAATCAGCGACGCTAGTCGCTTCCTCAACCCCCCAAAAACATAGTATGAGGATGCAGTGTGGACTGGTCAGAAATGATTTCAGCACAATCAAATATCTATATTAAATATAAAACTGTGTCCTAAATACAACTAATATAGTTTGAAGAAAATTTACTTACACAAAATACAAAAAAATTAATAAAGAGATGGTAGGGAGTTTAGTGGACTACACTAATTCACAGAAATAAATACTCTCAATAATATTAATATCCGCTACACAAACAAAGTCTACACCCTGATTTTTAAGAAAAATGTAAATGTATCTTATTGCTTAATCCTCATTAATTACTGCTCTGTGTGCTCATATCCGCTGTTGTTCAGCTTTCTATTTCTCAGTAGAGACACCAATTCTGGAAATCATGCTTAATTAATTAAATAAATTGATAAGAATTTTTAATTTTCTTTAATTTTTTTTTCAGTTTTCTGTTTCTCTCTTAAACACCTAGCAGTGATTATAGACTAACAATCAAGTTTTCAAATAATGGTACATAAAACTTTTTGTTCTATGCGTAGATCACAAACCCTCGAAAATAACAACATCTGGTTGATAAATATAAACAATATAATGCCTTTTGTCCATAAAAACAGGGACTATTTACATAGCTGGCCAATGAGCACGCAGTACTGTAATGCCCGCCCCATAAGAGATAAGTGGCAAAAAAAAAAGCACAACAAAAGTAAAAAAAGGAAGAGAAAACGAAAAAAAATTAACTCTGATCAAAGAAAGAAAAGTGGAGAACATTGAAATTAACTGCAATTCTCTTGTATAGTATTATAAGTTTTGTTATTATGGCCATTTTTTGTTTTATTTAATTAAATTATTATTTGATTATCTTATTTTTTAGAAACCTTTTTGGCACAAATCTCATTTTATAAAAAATCTATTGAAAGTCTAATTTACACAGTGGTTATTTACAGCAGTGTATCCAGCCCTAATGATGCAGTACCACACATTAAGGACGAGGTCTTGTGTGACTACTAAGTTACACTAATTTATGTGGATAGATTATTGGATTAAGATTAGAACTTAATAACCTGTACATTGGATCTCTACAATTTTGTTAAACAACTTCTTTATAGGTTAAAAAAACCACCAGATTTTCTAAAAATCCACAATAAGATCTCTTTTTATTCTGTTTATTCTTTAAAATGTTCCACTTCTATAGCTTCTACCTGGGAATTAGAGCATTAAACGCTGACATAAGGTACAGTGGAAGCTTGGATTACAGTGACAGTGTGTATGTGCGCGTGTATGTGAAGTTAAAGTAAGGAGCCCCTCGCCTCTCCCCCTTCTCGTCTTACACAGTTACCCTTCCTCCACTCTTTTCACACACACAATGGAAACACTGTTTTATTAGAAAAATAATCAAGAAATCTCTTTAATGACGCTTAATTGAGCTACACACTAACGGAATGACTGCTGTAAAGTAAAAATAAAACTAATTAACCTGCACTTACCTACATCGAGCTGTGTTTCCGTGTAGAGCAGAGAGAAAGAGTGTCTGTCTCTGTGAAGGCGAAAGTAGAAGGAGTTTGTGTGTGTGTGTGTGTGTGTGGCACGGTGTCCAATGACGCACACGCATACAGACACAAAGAGCAGGCTGAGCCTTAAGCAAAGAGATAAAATGGATCTTTAACCTCTCTAATGAGACTTGCTTTTGCTTTACATGCGCATCGTACACACACGCATACAGACACAAAATAAAATATGTTTTACGCACACACACGTGGTCACGGTGTTATAGTAAACAGTACACGCGTGCATGGATGTTGATTATACCAGTAAGAGACGCGCACTAAGACCCAGCAGGGGAGATGATTACCCACAATTCCGCAGCACAAGAGAGAGAAAAACCATTGGCTCAGGTGTGATCACGTGACACTCAGCATTAAAACAAGAAGTGCATGCCTGATACATGATACTCGGTACTCATAAACTAAGACTTGTTAGTTTTCCAAGTTAAAATTTATTACAAACCTTTGCTCATCAGCGTTACTCGCACACCCGAGGTTTCACTGTAATAGATATCCTCAGGAAAGTTAATACTGGAGCACTGAGAGGAAACACAACTCACATGGAGGAAGCTTTCTACATGCACAATGTTAATATTCACTCACATTTATATGATGGTTTAAACACTGTAACTGAATGTTTTCATGTGCCTTATTTTATGTCAGGAAGTTTCTGAGTTGCATATGTTTTGCAAAAACAATGCACACATACAGTACACTTATTGAGCAGCTCTTTCTCAAACAGCTAGAAGAGGAAATGGGCGCAGCATCACTTTTCTGGTTAAAACACAGTTAACATTCACAGAGACAGTAACAATACAGTAGGATCCACCTCAAATAGTCGAGGCCGTGTGAATGGCGTGCGAATGGCGTGTGGCTACCCTTTGGATGGACTGATCCCCCCTCCCTCTCCTGCCAGAAAGGCGTGTCAAGATTACACAGTAGACACTTCCATTTAAGCCATATTTATTCATTTACCTGGTGACACCACTAGATGGCTCTTTGTTCTCAAGAACACATCAACATAAGCCAGAATTTAGCTGCGCTGAGTCGCAATCACATGATTTTTAAACTGCACTACAAAGAGGGAGATGGCAGCTTAATGGACCTTATTCGGGGTAATTTGGTTTAGGGTAGCTTACAGTTTATTTCCCAGTTTCGTTTTTTTATCCGCCACTTTGAATATTACGGGCAGCACCAGTAGTGGTTAGATGTGACTTTGGAGAACTTCTGGATGATCTGTTTACTCTATTTAAAGTCAGGAGATTACAGCTTACTGTCAGAGTCACAAACTCACAATGTCACTCCTCTTTCCATCTAAAAGATGCTTCGAAAATACTATTAATATTGCCATTACAAAAGCTGGACTACTCGAAAAACTTATAAGAAAAGTAATCACTTCAGAATCTGACTAAGTGCTGTCTGGATTTATATAAATTCAGAATTTGATTAGTGTAGCTCCACATAATGAGGTTGTAAGAACTGTGGCAGGATCTTTATTTGATGTTTGTCTTCATATGATCTGAAGTAAACAAAAACAGAAAAAGTTTACAGTTTAAAAAAGGCAGTCATGGTGTGATGACGAACATTATGTGATAAAATTCTTCAAAACTATATACCTGGAAATGTCATAATTCCCACTGTAACGTTTACATAATATCGATTTTTCAATACGTTTTTAAGCTCACACATAGAGTAAGTGATGTCAGCATTAAGGACATTACAGAATCGTCTAAATGAAGACATTTTCTTGAGGGAAGTTTCCTTAACTGACATTCCCTGAGTAGGGAATAGGGGGTAAAGTACACTGTGAAAGGGAACGTAGCACTGATCTTTATCTGGGATTAATCAGAATCATTTAATTAATAACCTGTGTATGGTGACTTTTAACCATGAATTTCAGTGTAATGGGTTATTTCTGTGCACAGTTACATGGCCCCTAATAAAAAAATTCTGGCCATAATAAAAAAATATTAAAAACCTAACAGTAATAAGTACTGATTATGTGACTTTTTCTGCCAGCAGGTGGCGCTTCTACTGACCAGTGTCCTGTCCAAAACTCAGTAACTGACCAAGAGGTCGCTATCTTTATTATAGTGTGTTTTCTGTGTGTGTGTGTGTGTGTGTGTGTGTGTGTGTGTTAAAACTTTTATACATTTTTATTTGTTTCTGGTTCTCTTTCTCTCATGTTTCTTTCTCTGTCTGTAAGGATGAAGAGATTAAAGACACCAAAGAAATTTCTGCATCAGATACTGGAACTCCTGCAGTTTACTTTAATGTCCTACTACTGTAACCACAAACCCGTCTGACCCTTCTCAAACCGTTTATGACACCACACTGTTACCCACAAGTCCCTGTGACTGTACTGCCCATTCTATTGCTCAGTTACCCACAATCCCCTGATTATCAGGATATCTCCTCTACAGCTCAGTTACCCACAATCCCGTCTGATCAGGACCAGTGTTGGGTATAACATGTTACAAAGTAACGCGTTAGAATACTTGGATTACTTTTTTGAGGTGACACGTTAGGTCCGCCATTTAAGTACTCAGATATTTATTCAGACAATTTATGTAATCCGTGAGCCAGGCAGCAGTCATTCCCAATCCATTAGTGTGTATGTGAAAGTCGTCGTACAAGCCCCGCCCCCTATAACCCGCCCCCCTCTGTTATACCCCTATCTCACCTATGTGGATTAGACTATGCGAGGACTGACGCGTGGAAAGATGGAAATCTAATCACCAGCGGCAAAATCGCGGTGAATCATAATGCACTGTACTTACGGCCACCGCGCGAAACCGCATAGGTGAGATAGGGGTATTAACCTTAAGGTCAAATCTAAGACATCATATGTTGTGTGACTGTGTGTTGAAATTGCTCACAAAACAATATAAACTAAAAGTTTAAAATGAAGAAAAAAAAAAGGTTTTGACAGGTTTTGTTGGTTTATATAATGAACTTTGTCATTAGTATTGTTTTATGTTCTACTTTAATCATTTTATCATTATAATATTTTTAACAAACATTTTTTATATTAATGCTGTAATTATGCATTTGCCGTCTCATGTTTTTAGATTTTTAGGATGAGTAAGTTTAGCCACACACTGATTAGCCACTTTACTGACTAAAGTAGTCCCTTCTTTTATTTGCTTTTTGTTGCGGGCTGTGCGGTGGAATTTCCTAGCAACAGCATCGGAAATAGCTTGACGCAGATTGGAGGGCAGTGCGTTTTTCCCCTGGAACCATCATAGTTCACCGAACCTGCCCAGTTCTGGTAAGTGTTGAGCGGAATCAGCCTTTTAAACAAACCAACAGCAAATTGATCTGCCCTTGGTCTGCCAGCTAATCCTGTTGATTCCAGATATCGTTGTTTCTCTAGCTCCATGGTCACGTGATTTAAAGTCATCGGGTATGGTCACTCCATGTATGAGAGACCGGCGAACAGGATGGCGAGAATGCGAAGCGTTTCTTGGTGTTTTAGGCAATCTTAAACAAAATGATGGAACTGCTGAATGTTCAATATTCAAAGTGCTTCGGGCCTTTTATAATAATAATAATCCTTATGCTTTTTTGCTGTTTGTGTCCAGCATTGAATAATTATTTCATCCATCATTTGACATTTGAAATAATAGCTGGAATGTGATTGTGAATTTATGACTGAAATAAAGCTGTTCATCGGCGTGCATGAACCAGTGGCTCGTACTTTTACTTTACGAAAGGCAGTGTTTTTCATCAAAAGGCTGATAAACGTATGCGATTTATCGATAAAATGCAAACATATTCCACCAGAAAGTCATCGCCTCTCACAATAATGCAGATCAAACATAATGCACCTGTCCATAAATAAAAAGGGATATTTAAGCATATAAGCAAAATGTATTCCACTTAAACATTACCGATTGAAACAAGGAAAGTACAGTAGATGTGTTGAGCCTCAGTTCATTGTGATGCGGACAAAAGGAGGGTAGGTCTAGGAAGGTAACAGGTTTTGTTATTTTACAAAATCAGGATATATTCAGTAAATTTATGAATTACACTCAAAGTATCAAATCCAACTATAAGGTCTGATTTAATTTGTACCATTAAACATTTTATTTCTGTTTATGTTTATGTTTCTATTTATGTTTTGCTGGCAAAATACATTTTAGTCAGAGACCCTGCTCCGTCTTTCGGTAATTCGTTTTAAACCCCTTAATTCTGCGAAAACTGGTTTGATAACTTCACATCTATTGTAAATAGAAGGAGAGAAGAGGGATTACAGTAACTGGGGGTTCTGTGAGTGTCACCTCAGAGCGCGCTGTCACGTTGTATTTAGCGAATAGACTAAAACAAGATCATGTTTGCTTTAGCATTGGAAACAATATTGTATTAGGCTAACTTTATTAAAGATTATACACTTTTGTATATTTGTTGTACTTCGTCTTTCTGCTCACGCTTGGGCATCTTTAAATTTAAACAGAAAATAATAGTGGGCTGGTAGGCACGATATTTTTCCTATAACTTAAACGGCTGAATGTAGTTAAATATACACAATACATTAATAATTGCGTTTGCTTTACATTTGAGCACTCATGTGTAAATAGCTTTTTTATTGTATATACTACCATATCATATATTTGTGTCTAATAATGTTTAATTCATATTTTACAACATTAAATAATGTTTGTCATTTACTTGTGATTGTACTTTTAAAATGTTACCTATGTATCTTCTTTGTCTTTCGGCTGTTCCTTTTCAGGGGTCGTCACAGCAAATCATTTGCCTCCATCTAACCCTATCCTCTGCATCCTCTTCTCTCACACCAACTAACTTCATGTCCTCTCTCACTGCATCCATAAATCTCCTCTTTGGTCTTCCTCTAGACCTCCTGCCTGGCAGTTCCAACCTCAGCATCCTTCTGACACCTGATGCTTTTCTCCACCCATTCTAACCTGCCTGTACCCGCCTCTTCACCTCCTTTGAACACTCTCTGTTGCTTTGGACCGTTGACCCTAAGTACTTAATATCCTGCACCTTCTTTACCTCTGCTCCCTGTAGCCTGACCGAACCTCATCTGTCATCCTGTCCATCACCAGAGCAAACAAAAAGGGGCTTAGAGCCCATCCTTGATGCAGACCCATCTCCACCTTGAACTCTTCTGTCACACCTACAGCACATCTTACCACTGTCTTACAACTCTCATACATGTCCTGCACCACTCTAACATACGTCTCTGCCACTCCAGACCTTCTCATACAATACCACAGCTCCTCTCTTGGCACACTGTCATACGCTTTCTTTAAATCTACAAAGACACAATGCAACTCCCTGTTACCTTCTCTGTACTTCTCCGCCAGCATCCTCAGAGCAAATACTGCATCTGATGTACTCTTTCTAGGCATAAAACCATATTGCTGCTCACAAATGCTTACCTCTGCCCCTAACCTAGCTTCCACTACTCTTTCCCACAGCTTCATTGTCTGGCTCATTGGCTTTATACCTCTATAATTGCCACAGATTTGCACATCTCCCTTGTTCTTAAAAATTGGCACCAATACACTTCTCCTCCATTCCTCTGGAATCCTCTCACTCTCCAAGATCTTGTTAAACAAACTAGTCAGAAACTCTACTGCCACCTCTCCTAAGCACTTCCAGACCTCCACAGGTATGTCATCAGGACCAACAGCCTTTCCACTCTTCATCCTCTTTAATGCCCTTCTCACCTCACTTCTACTAATATTTGCTACTTCCTGTTCCACAACAGTCACCTCTTCTACTCTTTGTTCTCTTTCGTGTTCCTCATTCATCAACTCCTTAAAGTACTCCTTCCATCTTCCCATCACCCTCCTGGCATCTGTCAGTACATTTCCATCTCTATCTTTAATCACTCTAACCTGCTGCACATCCTTCCCATCTCTATCTCTCTGCCTTGCCAACCTGTACAGATCCCCCTCTCCCTCCTTACTATCCAATCTAGCATACAAGTCCTCATATACTCTTTGTTTGGCCTTTTCCACCTCTACCTTCACCTTACTCTGCATCTCCCTGTACTCCTGTCTACTCTCTTCAGTCCTCTCAGTGTCCCACTTCTTCTTAGCTAGCCTCTTTCCCTGTATACACTCCTGGACTTCCTTGTTCCACCAACAAGTCTCCTTGTCCACTTTCCCCTTACCTGATGATACACCAAGTACCCTCCTACCTGTCTCCCTGATCACATTGGCTGTAGTTGTTCAGTCAACTGAAAGCACCTCCTGACCACCCATAGCCTGTCTCAACTCCTCCCTAAAGACTTCACAACATTCTTCCTTTCTCAGCTTCCACCACTTTGTCCTCTGCTCTGCCTTTGTCCTCCTGTACAGTATAAGCATAATTAACTACTTCAGCAGTGAATGAGAATTTTGGTCAGCCTGGCTTTTAGATAAAGTTCTTATTTGATACAATATGTGATATGTCCGCATTTTTATCAATAAATCTCACGCCTTTATCTTCATTTTGATCAAACCGCTGCCTTTTTGTTAAGTGAAATTGCGAGCCGCGGATTTATACATGCCGATAAATGAATTTACTGTAAGATAAATTTTAAAGCACCTTTTTTAGGCCCAAATATAAATTTTTATTTATGGCCAGGTGTATTCCGAAGTGAAGACCTGTTGTTCAGTTGTTCCCTGCACGGTGTATCTGCACGGAGAGATTGTGTGTGTGTGCACGAAGAGTTTGTTTGTGTCCGCGCGCGCATCTCATACTGTAGGTGAGTATGCACGGAGAGTTGTTGTGTGTTTGTCACGTAATCTTTTTCTTTAAACATGCTTCCAACCAACCAACTCTGGCCTTCAAACACAGAAGGCTATATATTATATAATATAATTATAAAGTTATTTTATGGTCATTATTGGTATTATTTAATCGTTTTTTGATTATTTTATTTTGCTCAATTCCTTTTGGTACTAATCTCATTATCTGATAAGCAAATATGAAATCTGCTATCTAACTTTGTCAGTCAGTTACACTGCTTCATGTGGATAGATTACTGGATTAAGATTAGAGCTACTGTAAATAATCTGTACCATGTTTCTCTTCTTGCTTTGTCATTTTTTTGGCTTTGAAAAGTGAGGGAAGGAAAGGGTTTAAAAAGGAAGAAAAGGATGCATGTGCAGGCCTGTGGGCAGTGCCTCGCTGGCATGCGGGCACAGGCTGGTGAAAGATGGGCAGCAGCTCCTGCGAGCTTCCTTAATTGACACCTGATTGGCCGAACCAGCTCCCCCAGCTGTTTAACAATCCATGCCTACAAATTCCATAATCAGTGCGCACGCTTTTCAATCAGATCCCATAGGTTTGTATACAGACTCCTTTTAGAAAAACAGGCATCTCCCAGGTACGTTTTAATATTGTTTTCAATGTGTTAATAGGGTGTGTATTGTTTTATTGTGGATTAAGTGTAATACATCAAACTGTCTTAACTGCATGCTTACAGTGATTCTCTAGCTAGCAATTGTAGCAGGTTTGAGGTAAAATACTACGATTTAATAAGAATTATTTCAGTTAAAATTGCATTATAAATTTGTGATAATCAGCACATTATTATTATTATTATTATTATTATTTATTATTTATTTTTTTTAATAAACCTGGCATTGTGTAATATGACCGACTTTTGACTAATTGCTTTCTTCTTCTTATGTAAGTCTTTTGAATAAAAGCTTATTCTAAATGCATAGCCTAAATGTAACAATAAAAATAATAGCAGCAGTAGTAGTAATTATTATTATTATATAACTATAAAAGATGAGTGAGTGAGTGAGTGAGTGAGTAAGTGGTTGGTTATCCCTATACTAGCAGCTCTGTAGCTCTCAATCCATCCTGTGTGTGTGCTGTTTGTGTGAGTTTGACAATAAAATGCATTGCTTAACCAGTGATTTTGGTGAAGTTTCTTTCTTGCTAGTGCTATGATGCACCTTGTCCTCTAGGGGGCAGTAGAGCAGTACGCACTGACATGGAATGATAGATATCCTCAGTAAAGGTAATACTGGAGCACTGAGAGGAAACACTGGAGGAAGATGCTCACATGAGGACGATCAACATTAAACACTCACACACACCTTCATATGATTGTTTACACACTGTAACTGACCAGAGACTCATTTTATGTCAGAAATTTTAAAGCTTCTGAGTCGCATGTACTTTATGTATCTCACACATACATTGGCTGAGCAGTTCTTTCTTATCATGCTTACAAGAGGAAGTGGGTGCAGCATCACACTCTGTTTAAGACTCATATAAAGACACAGAGTACACTCACAGAGCAGGACAGAGACAGTAAGAGTGTGTAACAGAACAGGAGCTTTAATATCTTTCTGAAGTGGAGTTGGTGTGGAGATGTGTGAGTGTGAACTCAGGATGAAGATCCTCCTCATCTTCACCCTCTGTCTGATCTCAGGTAAAGAAATGCACTTCAGAATAATCCTCACTCTCAGCAGCAGTGTTACATGAAGGAAGGTTTTGCTCAGATGGATGTTTGGTGTTTTGTTAGATGGAGGAGATTCCAAGGAAGTAACAGGATATTCAGGAGGAGGAGTCCTTATCAAGTGCAAGTATCATACAGGATACACACAAAACAAGAAATATTTCTGTAAGGGTTCACCACCAGGATGTTCTGATCAAATAAAGACAGGAGGTAAAAACAAGTGGATAAATTCAGGAAGATTCTCACTGTATGATGACACCAAATCAGCAGAGTTCAGGGTGATGATCAGGGAGCTCACTGTACAGGACACTGGGACGTACCACTGTGGAGTTGATATAACTTTGTTGAAAGACATTTACACACGAGTGGAACTGAAGGTAAAGGAAGGTGAGTCTCTATACTTTATATTATGTTTTATGATTTATATATAAAATAAATTATTTTTGATGATTTACATAGTCAGTTTATGATTCAATCCGTATTTACCTTTTTCATTGCTGAGACTTTATTTGCTGATTATAATTTAAGTACCCAATTAGATATAAACCTGTCCCTACCTCTCTTTTTAACTAACTCGTTTAATTCAATGGGCTCCTTTCTTAAAAAGGATTTATTGTTCCAGTGTGTGTTTATGAAATGTTTTACTCCTCAAATCTAACATTTTTACTTTGGTTGTCCTGCATTGCTCTGTGTGCCTGACCTTTAACCCCTGCCTTTTTTAACCATCAGTTTGTTCACTGATTTCTCATTGGAATTTCTCCCCGTATGATGACAAGGCAAAGCAAACCTTGGCTGTTAGTATTAAAAATGTAACTGAGCAGGACTTCACCAAACCACCCGATTAATTAAACATACAATAAATAAATAAATGAATTAATTAAAATTCTGTTTAGAAATATTTGTAGCTCTTCAAACTTTTAGAAATTGCACGAAATAATGTTTTTTCCAGGCTGCCACGCATAGGTACAGTACAAGAACGCTACCGTGATCAATGTATCTCCACTTAAGTGTGTTGTAAAAACAGTTTATTTGATGTTTATGTAATGTTTGTATTTATATTATTTGAAGCATACACAAACAGCAAAAGTTCACAGTGTGTAGAAAGGCAGTGATGGTGTGATGAGGAGCGTCATGTGACACTGCAGCTAATTTCAGGAAAATTTTGTGTCCAAAACGCTATCGTAGGAAATGTCATAATTCACACTGTAGGGTTTTTTTTTTCCCTAAAACACTTAAACACATATAAACTAATCAGATTTTTTTTTTCTGATATCCAGATCTGTCTTATGAGAAGTCCATTAATAAGACTGCCCTTGTAGGAACAGTCTCGAGCATCAGCTGTAAATACCCAGAATCCCTCAGGAGTAATCCCAAGTTTCTGTGCAAGATGGGACTCCAAGATTCAGTTCATCTTGATGAAACAACTGTTAAAGAAAGCAAACAATATGTAAATATAGATGACAGAGAAAGACGAATCTTGAGTGTGAGTATTAGAAATGTAACTGAGCGAGACTCTGGTGAATACTGGTGTGGAGCTGAAGCAGCCTGGGAATCTGATGATGGATACAGGGTTTATTTCACACAGATCAACCTGACAGTTACTGGTGAGTTTGTCTAGACACACTGCATAAATTATCTTGTCACTATAAAGGCTTTGTTTGGTGCACATCCTGACCAATGATATTATTGGACAGTTAGCGAATATAACAATAGTGTGAGTACAAACAAAAAGAACAGTTATATTCAGAAATAAGATTGTTAACACATGGAATTGAAGTGATCTAACTCATATTGTCTGTTACACTAACGTCTATCCTTTCAGACTGAATAATGTAATGAGCAGATGTGTATTAGGTTCAAAGATAGTTCTGTGTGCATGTGTGTATTTTTGCTTCACTGAACTTGCTGTAAGATAGCAGAAGTAAATTTCACATACACTAAACATTAGTGTTGCATTTGTTCTGAAATTTTTTTTTTTTTCAAATATTTAGATTCAAGTGTTTTAACCCGGAAACCAACACAACCGTCATCAACATCATCATCATTATCATCATCAACATTTTCCTCATCACCATCACTCTCCTCCTCATTACTATTGTTGTCATCAACACCATCATTGTTACTATCATTATACACACCGTTACCACCACATTCATCATCATCACCTTCATCGTTGTCATTTTTGTCATCCTCCGCCTCTTTTTCATCATCATCATCATTAAAATTGCCACCATCACCCTCCTCCTCATCATCATTACTACCACCACATTTGTCATCATCGTCATCATTGTCATTTTCATCCTCCTCCTCCTCATCCTCATCATCATCATCAATATTGTTGTCATATATTGTTCTCTCCTCCATCTCCTCCTCATTATTATTGTCATCATCATCATCATTATTAATATCACCATCATTATTATACACTCCATTACCACCACATTCATTATCACCATCACCATCATCACCGACCTCATTGTCATTTTCATTCTCTTCATCATCATCATCTTCAGCATCTTCATCATCATCATTATCAAAAATTTCCTCATCACCATCACCCTCATCCTCCTCAATATTGTTGTCGTCGTTGTCATCATTATTACTAACACCACATTCATCATCACCGTTATCATTGTCATCCTCCTCCTCCTTCACCTCCTCCTCCTCCTCATCCTCATCATCATCATCATCATCAATATTGTTGCCATATATTGTTGTCTCCTCCACCTCCTCCCCATTATTATTGTCATCATCATTAATATCACCATCATTATTATACACTCCATTACCAACACAATCATCATCATCATCACCATCATCACTGACTTCATTGTCATTTTCATCCTCCTCCTCCACTTCATCATCATCTTCATTATCATCATCATCTTTCTTTCAGTCTACTTCAGCTTCTGAACCAGCAGGTGATTCTGCTAAGATGCACATCACACCCATGATTTGATTCCAGAGCCCATATTTACTAAGTGTCTCAGAATCACTTATAAGAAGAGTGTTCATTTATAACTAAATATCTGACTACCTCAGAGTAGGACATAAAAATTATTTTTAAAGCTTCCTATTCTTACTTTTGACAAAGAATTAGACAGCACAGAGGAAAGCTTTTTAATGACACTGAAAGCTGCAAAGTAGGCTGCACATTACAGTGGGTGTTGTAGTTTTTACAGGTTTTAGTGGTTACAAACAGTGGAAAAAATAAGTGCTGAAATCAGCGGCGGTTTTGTGAAAGCTTTATGAACATAGACCAAACTTATTGATGTGTGCCTTGCTGCATGACTTTATTCTAATCACTGCGGGCGTTACTGGAAACATCCTCAGGTCAATTTTTGTCTGAAAGGATGTCCAGTAACGCCCGCAGTGCGGCATTGGAGCGCAGCATCTCGGTCCCGTTTTTTCAGGGAACAGGGTTACAGCAAAGTAACCCGAGACGTTCCCTTTCAAAAGCTACACTCGATGCTGCGTGAAATTGCTATGGGAACGAGAATACCAACGCCGCCGCACTGCAAGTGTCTGGACCCCCAGGGTTCTGTAGTGTGCGCACAATAGCCAAAGAGGTCTCAGACATAACTTTGGGATGCTGACTCGAGGACCAGCGAGCCCGGAGTAGCATGGACATCCAAACTATTAAATCTGACAGATTTGTGCGAAGAGGACCAACCTGCTGCATCACACACTTTCTGCAAGGGGAATACCTCTTGCCAGTGCAATTAATAAGGCAATCCCCCTGGTCGAGTGAGCCCTGATTCCTAGAGGCAAGTGTGACCACGCGCCTCATAGGCTAGGGCAATAGCATCTCACACCCAATGTGACAGCATTTGTCTAGTGGCGGCAGCCCCCCAGTTGCGGCCCCCATAGCATATAAAAAGCTGCTATGACTTATGCCACTGGCTAGTGCGGTGGACGTAAATCTGAAGAGCACTGGACACAGTAAGTGAAGTCTGTCCTGCTCCGGAGCTGTAAAAGGCGGAGGACAAAAGGCTTCGAGAACAACTGGGTGCATGGTCGAGAATGGAACTTTCAGAAGATAATTCGGGTGAGGATGCAGAATAGCTTTGACTAGCCCAGGGGCAACGTCTAGGCAGAGACTGACAAAGCCTGCAGATTTCCAATTCTTTTCAAAGAAATAATGGCCATGAGAAAAAAAATCTTAATGGTCAGAAGCCTGACAGACGCTGACTCTAGTGGTTCGAAAGGGGTGTCAATCAGACCTTCGAGCACAATTGCTAAGTCCCAAGAAGGGACTGTTGCTCTAGTGGGCGGGCTCAACCGTTTAGCTCTATGAATAAAACGAGCAACTAAAGGGTGCTTTCCCACAGAAACCCTGTCAGTCAGAACATGACAAGCCGAAATAGCGGCTACATACGTTCTGAGAGTACTAGGGCGTAAGCCCGAGAACAACTTTTTTTTGCAGAAACTCCAGCACTGAAACAATTTGGCAGTGGACTGGGTCTACATGATTTGCCATGCACCAACTTTCAAATACAGTAGAACTTAGAATATTTTTCAATTCCACTGGCTGAAAGACCAGCATCTATTACGTGAAGGTTCCAGAGCTCAGGCCAGGGACGAAATATTGTCTGGATGAAATATTGTCCCCTGCGCCTGAGACAGAAAATCCCTCCTCACTGGAATCACCCATGGTGAGCCCTCAAGGAGAGATATTAGATCTGAGAACCACACTCTGGTCGGCCAATGGGGCGCTTTCAATAAGAGGCGCAAAACCCTGTTGACAGACCCTCGCTAGGACTCCTGGAAGCAGAGCTATCGGAGGAAATGCATAAACACGCAATCTGGGCCATGTATGGGCCATCGCATTCAGACCCAGAAGAAGCAGAAGGAGTCAGAGAGTAGTAAAGGGGACAAATCCCTGGCGATAAGCCACAACCGAAAAGATCTCATGTGCAGAAGGCACAAGGATATCACCTTGGATGCAGCTGCCATGAGACTTAAAAACACTGAAAGTAATTTACAGTCACTTTCTGGCCAAATTTAAGGACCCGATACTGGTAGGCTTTGCCTCCGAAAGCGAACCTCAGGAACTTTCTGTGTTGTGGCAATATTTCTATATAAAAATATGCGTCCTTCAGGTCGATTGTTACAAACCAATCCTCTGGTTGGATTTGAGAAACAATTATTCAGGCTGGCAACATTTTAATATTCAAACAATTTGATTTACAAAGATGTAAAATTGTACACAACCCTCCGTCTCTCTTGGAAACCAAGAAATACTGACTGTAATAGCCTGACCCTCTGTATGGCCCCTTTTTCGGCCCCTCTGTATGGTGGCGAAGATTAAACCACGGCCTCCTGAGGGTGCCAGAAAGGAGACTATATTCCTTATTGGAATTTTTTTTACGTGCCCCTCCCCGGGGGAAAACCCCCTCATGGTCCTGGGCATGTAAGGCTCAGGACTCCTTTTTAGAGGAGATGATGCTCCTCAGGTCCGGACTCTTTAAGGACTGCGTAGCACGGCGAGTCCTGCCCCAATCTCTGTGAGGGGGTGCTCGGCTAGCCACACTCTTCTTTTGCGCTTCACACCTAGAGAGAACCGGACCTGGTCGGGACTGGGTGGCCGAAAGTCCCGATTCCTGAGCACAACGGGGGACAAGCCTCACAAAGGCCTGCTCGAAGAGCTTTGCCTCCCGAAACCTTTGGGAAAGGTTGCCAAAGAAGGTTTGACAGAAACCTGTAGTCTAACTTTAAGTTGTTGGGGATTTTATTTTATTTTTTTCTGCGGCCACACAAGGTGTAAGCATTCGACCGCGCGTTATCACCTCTAATAACTCCTGATACGCTTGCTCATCGCTAGAGGAGCGCTCTGAAGTGATAGTTTCCACGGAAGCGAGAGAGGAAGTTTTTTCCGCCCCTTCACAAGAAGCGCCGGAGCGTGTTTGAGAAGTGGATGGTAAAGGCTCATGATCCGGCGAGTAAGGGAGTATTTTGTCCCATGCGCTTCCGCCAGATCAGCACGCAAAGCCCAGGAATGTGTTGCGGTTTTAAAGAAGGCAAGCCGAGCGTGAAGGTCTTTAATAGGGAGGAGATCGCAATGCTCACATCCTCTCTCAAGCCAACGGATAGCGTGCTCTTCCCCCAAACACTCAAAACAGAAAGCGCATCTCCTGTCTAACCTTCCATCTTTCTGGTGAGTAATAAGACACTTTCTATTTTTGCTTTCTTTTTGCTTTGAAAAGTCCTTGCACACACGCACACACACAATGCGGCCCTTGAAGACAAAAAGACCTGAGAATGTTTCCGGTTCAGTCCTACTTATAACCTGCAGGTGCACCTCATCAGATGATGTCAGCTGACCGAGGTTATATATAAGCCAAAGTTTTGGCGTATTTGACACACATGTGCTTCACAACCGGTGGAATAAAGAGACATTCTCATAGTGTTTTCACGCAGCATCGAGTGTAGCTTTTGAAAGGGAACATCAATGCAACCTGTCAGTCTGCAGCACAAAAACCTGAGGAGTGTGAAACATGCTGCTGCTTGTAACAGATAATCTAAAGTAGACAGCTGTATTTAAAATGTATATATAAGTTTACTGTATATTTGGTTTATAAAAATAGAATATGTTAAATATTAATATATAAAAAAAATTATGCGTGTGCCATGAATGATGCCCATGACTCAATGAATGCAGCTTGTTTTTGCATGTATGAATCTGCGCGTGATCTGCATTTCTGTAAGAATTTTTTTTATTATTCACGACACTGTTGTCTGTGTCACTGTTTTAAAGCTGCATCTTCACTGTCATTAATTATTAAACCTTACAGTGTCAGTCACCTGCAGAGACAGCATACGACAAGTTCATTAATGGACCAGTTACATAGCACACACAAGGTTTTAAATGAAAAAAGTGTTTAATTTTGTCCAAATGTGTCTTTTATGAGCTATGTTACTCAATGTTACTAACATCTCTCCTCTGTGCTCATTTCTGCCTGAACGCCATTTCTTTACTACTCCTAACCAGACACTACCTGAGCTCTCCTGCATTTTGGTGGAGATAGGAGTGATTTCCTATTTTAAGATTATTAATAAATAGCTCTTACTTTTACTCTTACTCCTAAAGGTAGGACCAAAATGAGCACCTACTCTCAGATACTAGGTAAATACAGACCATGATCCCTTATATGATCAGTATATACAGTAGATTAAAGTGTCGGTTTCTCTTCCAGAATTTCCAGCTTCCATTGTGATCACTGTGTCTGTAATTATTTTGCTGCTTCTGATTATCAAAATCCTCACTTTGACTCTACAAAAGACATGGCGCAAGTTGCAAGGTAACACATTATCAAACATATAGCTCGATTATAACTCATGTTGAAAGGTAAACTTTTTCCCCATTGACAAATTTTTGGCAGAGGGCAGCAGATTTTCCTCATGAATTTAATAGTATTTTGCCCTATCTATTTTTAATTAAATTCAGTTCAATTAAATTTTATTTGTATAGCACTTTTAATGATTTTCATTGTCGGCAAAGCAGCTTTTCGCAACCAAATCATAATTATTATGGGTATTTGTCAAATGTGAATGTGTATGGGTAACTGAGTTGGCAACAGGATAAAACCTTGAGAGGAACCAGACTTAACAGGGAACCCATCCTCATTTGGGTGATAATGTACAGCAGGGATTGATCTGCATCATACTGTGTGTTAAAAGGCTGGAAGTTCAGTATAACAGGAGATGTGTTTGAGTTAATATGGAGTCCAGTTAGTTATTGGAGGCTCAAGTAGACTGAAGGAAATTCCAGTCCTGAACTATTAAGTAACTGCAGTCACAAGTCCTCAGAGAACAGCTGTCTGGATCAGCCGAGGCCAGGGACATCTTCATGATAAAGTGGAACTGTCCCCAGTCACCACACGTATCCCATGGGGCATCCATGTGACAAGATAGACAGACAGACAAGTCCAGAGGGAAAAGGGTTTGGAATACTGGCAGCACAGGAGTGACATGTATAGCTCGACAGAGAAACAAGCAGAGGGAAAGAGAGAAAGAGAGAGCAGAGAAGAAAGCAGAAGAAATTTTAGGACTTTCCTTCTATCCTGACAAATGCTCCAGGTCCTGCTACAGAGGAACACCCCTGTACACCCCTAATAAAATAGATTTCTGGTCATCATAAAAATCCAAAAATTAAACTAAAAACAATTACAATAACTACTGATTATGTGACTTTTTTTTACAAGCTTCTACTGGCCAGTGTCCTGTCCAAAACTCAGAAAATTACCATGAGGTATTTCACTTATTCCTTATTTCACTCATAGTGTGTGTGTGTGTGTGTGTGTGTGTTTAGAATCAATACTTATTGTCTTTTAAAATAAATAAACAGCTAAAAATATTTATAATTTGTTTCTCGCTCCTTTATTCGAGGTTCCTCTTGTGGTGTGTGCGCATTCGGCATCAAATGCTGGAACTCCTGCAGTGTCCTCTACTGTTCAACTACCCAGAATCCCCTTTGATCCTTCTCCACCCATTTATGACACCACAGTGTTGCTCACAAGCCCCTGTGACTCTACTATTAATTCTACTGATCAGTTACCCACAATCCCCTTTGACCAGAACACCCAAATAACAGCTCAGTTACCCACAATCCCCTCTGATCAGGACGTCCACTCCACAGCTCAGTTACCCACAATCCCCTCTGATCAGGACATCTACTCCACAGCTCAGTTACCCACAATCCCCTCTGATCAGGACGTCTACTCCACAGCTCAGTTACCCACAATCCCCTCTGATCAGGACGTCTACTCCACAGCTCAGTTACCCACAGGTCAATCAGCTGAGAAACCTGCTGAAGGTCTGACTTATGCTGCAGTGAGTTTTCACTCCAACACCAGCAGCTCTAATGATGCAGTTCCACAGGTTAGGGAAGACGTCACTTCTGACTACGCTTCAGTCAGACACGTTACTTCATCTGTTTAGTTTAGCGTCATTAGGGCTCAAGTTATGTGGCACTGGAACGCTACTGTTTTTCATGATACCCTTTCTTCTCTTTCTACTTTTTTTTCCTCCACTTCCTATTCCCTAGCAACCATAGAATGGGCATTTATTTTAAGTCATGCAGTGAAGACACCTTAAGACTGCTTAAATTCATTAAATTTATTTAGTTCTTTACAAAGTTCTTTCCAAAATTTGCACCCAAAGCTTGTTTGCATGTTCTTTTGCATATTAAACCTACAGTTTTTAGCTTAAATTATTTGATTACTGCTACTGTAGGCATTTAAGCTCATTTGGTTTCATGATACAGGCAGTTGTTTCCTTTAGTAAGTGTGATCAAAGCAGTTTATGGTTGTTAACATTTTACCATATAATATAATTGGACACAAGTTCAGGTTAACTGAATGTATGTTATGGGGCCATGTGGGCTTTGAGATCTTCTTGGTGCGGCCGCAGACAGGAACCCAACGTGATATTCAGCGGCTGAATGGCTTTCCTGGCTGGGAGTGGGGGCCTTAACATCGAGCACAACAACCTTTTTTCCTCTTTGACAGCAGGATTGCAAAAGCTGGCTTTTGGCGCAGGTTAAAGTGTCGTGGAAGTTCATGCAGTCTTTTCAAAGCCTGTCCTTGCAGTGATCAAACCTCTGCATTCAACCCTTGCCTTTGAAGTCCCTAGGGTGCATGACCCTGCTTGCATGCCACTCTCATTTTTGTAGCAGTCGCAGAGCAACCCTAGGCTTTATACTGCTGGACCTTGATCCAAGTTTCCTGCATTGTTTTTATAGTGCAGAGAAAGCCTGAGATCCATAATGATCATCTATCAGCCATGCCCGATCCAGTGGGCCCATCCATTTGCACAGTTGCAGAAGGGGAGGCCGCCTACCTAGTGAGCAATAGTTTACTGGCATAACTGCATGGAATAAACAGAATACATCATTAAATTTTGTGCATTTGGTCTTCAGAAATTCTTTGAGTTTTTAGCAGGACCCATTCCTCACGCTCAAACATGGTCTGATACAGTGTACATAGACTGACAGCAAATGATTTCAGCACATACTGTACAATACATAAAACTGCCTCCAAAAACCAACTACTGTAATATAGTTTAAATAAAATTAAAACATTCACTTACACAAAGTAAGATAAAATGAATACACAGATGGGAGGAAGTTTTAATGGGATATGTTAATTCACAGAATTAAATACCCTTAAGAATATTAATATCCGCTACACAGACAAAGTGTACACCATGAATTTCAAGGTAAATTAAACATGTCTCATTGCTCAATACTTGTTCTGACTGTTACTGCTATGTTTGCTCATATCCGCTGTTCTTCAGCTCTCTGTTTCTCTGTAGAAACAACAATTCTGGAAATCATGCTTAATAAGTTAAATAAGCACATTTATGTGTGTTTTTGCTTAATAAATGAAATAGATAAACATGCTGAGCAACTTCACTTGAATGATAAATGATTCTTCTCACTGTCTGTTTAATTATTAATTATTATTTTTTTTTTTGGGGGGGGGGGTAATTCTTTTCTATACCTACCTTTGAAGTTTTTTTTTGCTAAAGACAATAAATATATGAAAATGTGTATATTTTGTTTATCTTTAAGGTCTCTGTTGCTGTATGTAATTTTGAGTGTGAGAAATTATGGAATGAGATTTGTGGCAAAAAAGATTTGTGGCAAAAAAGAGCAAAAATATAAAATACTTAAAAAAAAAGTGAGTGAATACGACTTTTTCTAAGCAAAATATGACCATAAAAACAAAACGTACAGTAACACTATACAAGAAAATTCTAGTTATTTTCTGTGTCCTCTATTTTTCTTTAATTTATTTATTTTTTCCCTGTTTTTTTCAGTTCTTTGTTTCCCTCTTGAACATTTAGCAGGAAATAGACTAACAATCCAGTTTCTAAGTAACTGTACATGAAAATTTTTGGTTTATGCATAGATACAACAAAAAGGAAATAACTGGTTGATAAATATAAACAATAAAATGCCTTTTGTCCATATAAACAGGGCCTGCCTGGAAACTTGTCCTGAGAATGTGAAGATCTACACAGCTGGCCAATTAAAATGCAGCACTGTAATGCCCGCCCCCATAAGACATTAGTAACAATATTTTTTATCTCCAAAAACACACCTTAAATGAAAAGTGAGCTGAAAACATACATATATATACAGTATATAAAACAAGAGTAAAGTTAAAAAATTAAAAAATGCTAATAAATAAAAAAAGGGGATAACACTGAAACTCCAATTCTCTTGTATATTTTTATTGTCCTAATATTTTATATTAAGTTTTGTTTTTTATTAATTTTTGTTTTTAGTTAATTATTTAAATAATTAAAAATAATAAATTATTGGATTATTTTGTTTTGTTCAGTCCTTTTTGGCACAAAATCGCATTCCATAAGAAATCTGCTGAAAGTCTAACTTTCATAGTTTACATATACTGTAGATTAATGGATTGAGATTAGAGATAAATAACCTGTACCTTGGATTTCTACTATTTTGTTAAACAACTTCTATCTTTATGTTTAAAAACACCAGATTATCTAAAAATCCACAATAAAAAACAGTTATGAAGTTCTGAATTTATTAAATATGCAATTTTATACAACATTTTTAATTTTCTTTATTCTTTACAACTCTCCAAAAAAAAAATGGTGGTTTTATGTTAATTTAACTGCACTGTACTGTTTATCAAACCTTTATAATAAACCTGATTGTAGCAACTTACTGTATTTGGTGCCGTGATTGTAACTGTGAATCTCATTAGTCTTATACCAGACTGTAGAATTAACCTCTTTAAAACCCCAGGAAATGTAAAGTAGGAGCTAATGTGAAGAACTTTGAGGTCTTGCAGCTGTCTGTTAATGTGATACTTAATGTTCTGTTTTATTAGAATAAGTGTTGATTGTTGTAAGAGAAATGTGTTAATGTGTTGTGGTTGACTACAATATTGTTGGGCTTTTGTTCTATCTATTATCCAACATTGGTTATCCATATCCTAGCAGTTCTGTAGCTAACAATCAAGCCTGTGTGTGTGTGAGTTTACCAATAAAATGCATTGCTTTACCAGTGATTCTGGTGAAGTTTCTTTCTTGCTGATGCTATGAAACACCTTGTGCTCTAGGGGGCAGTAGAGGCCACCAGGCATTAGAGCAGTACACAGTGACATGAAGTGTAGATACTGTATCATCAGTAAAGTTAATACTGGTTCACTGAGCAAAAACCTCAAATGAAGGAAGCTTTCTACATGCAAAATGTTAATATCAAACACTCACATTCATATGATTGTTTACACCCTGTAACTCACCAGAGGCTCATTTTATGTCAGAAAATTAAAAAGCATCTAGGTTGAGTACGTTTTGCGCAAACATTTCACACATAGACTTATTAAGCAACTCTTTCTCAAACAGTGAAAAGAGGAAATTCACGCCGCACCACTTTCTGAGTAAGATACAGATGAAAATTCACAGAAGCAGAACGGAGACAGTGACAGTGTTTTATTTGTATAGCTTGTAGCGTTTTAACGTTATAATGACAATGAAAAGCTGCCGGCATTCTCCACCATAATACTGTGTATAGGTAGAGTTTTAACATAATAATGACCATGAATAGTTTCCGGCATTCTTCATCATTAATACGTAGGGTTTACATAATCAAGACAACGAATGACGGTTGCATTGTCCACCAATAAATATAGACATTTTAATGTAAACACAATGCCAACGCATCCGTCATCATTAACAAGTAATTTTTAGCTCTGGGTCAGAGTTGTATCGAATCTTTAACGATTCGGTTTAATTTGATTAATTGAATCAAAATTTATAACGTACACTATATTGACTACCCGTCCAGCGTTTAGCACAATTTAGTGTATCTTACTAGTTCTGGTTATCACATGGCCAACAGCTATAACACAAAATCTAGTATTTAGCAATTTATGAGCAAGGTAACACGATCTGGGCAAATGTTTAGACTTTAAAATACATGACCAAGACAACAGTACTTTATAAAGAAACGAGAATTTATTTGACTAATCTACGATACATGAAACTACACTACTTGAACGCACGTGCACACACACACACATACACACAAACAGTTTGGCAAGTGAAAATGAATGAAGTTATTCTAGTACTGGTTACTAGATCAACGAAAGTCACAAGAGCAGAGTCTTGGGTTCAATCTTACGGTTTAGTTTTGAAACGAGCACCAACTTCAGCAAGGTATGCAGCATTGTTTGTTTACTTGCGTTATGTTTCGTTCTCATCCATTGGTTCGCCTCCAGCGAAGGGAATCACGGCGTTGCTGATTGGTTGGTGTGCTGTTGTAGAGATGACGTCAGTCAGGAAAGCCCTTCGGTGAGGCGTTGGTTGCCTGGTTACCGATGGCTGCGCTCTGGAACTTCTCCTGAGGTTTCCTTCGTTGCGGGACTTTGGAGTTCTGGCACGAAGTCTCGTTGAGAGTTCTTGAAGAGCGGATGACGCCAGCAGCGGTGGCGCAGCGCCCGCAAGGGCGAAGCCCGAGCTGCTTGGAAGATGTTGTGGGTTGCAGTTGTGATGATAACTTCTCTTCTCCTCTTTTTTGTGGACTTCCTGAGGGTTTTTGTCCCTTGGGGGTCAGGTCGTCCCACAGGTGATTCATCCAATCGGATGTGATTGCAGGGCTTAGCCACACCTCACGTGGTTCCTCCTTCTGTGCATAAATTAGCCAGGTGTTTCGGCTGTCACGTGTGACCCATCCGGTTGGAGTTTTTAATACTTTATAAAAAGTAATTTTGCATGAGCTCTGTTCATGCTACCAATTACCCATGTTCACCAACATTCTTGAAATAAAGCCAGCTTGAGATTGACACCAAACATTACATATCTTACCCACTCATTCCTTCCTTTATCTAATAAAAAGGTTTGTAAATGCTGATTACACCTTGAACGTTATGCAGATTAATCAAACATGTACACAGGAATAAAAGGAACTGAGTAAATATATGTAAATACGTTTTGCCCTACTGGCACACTTTAAAGATGTTTAAAATAGTGTCCATGCCGTATGCCTTTGTTCATGGAAAGGCATGTCTTCCAGAGGTCAAGAGACTGTCCAGGTGTGATGAGGCCTCTTCCTCCCCAGCTTGGGGTGGAGCTGTAAAACTGTCTTCTTTGTTTACCGGATCGCCGATTTACACCCTCAGTTTCGGGGTCTACTTCAAAGCATCTGGCCTTGTGGAGTTTCTTAGTTTTACAGACGTCCCCCTTAAGATAGCAAACCAGATAAGGTTATCAGGATGGTGCCATGCATGCTGGAAGAGGGTGTTCAGGAATGTGATCCATTGACTGTTCTCTCTATGGGAGCCCTGTTATTCGCTACAAGCTCTTTTAAAAAGTTATTATAGTTACTGTCGCAAAGCAGCTTAATAGAATAAAAAAATATGAAAATGTGTAAAAATGTGTATGAATCAAAATTATTATATTATTTAGTTCACAGTGTTCAGTGTAATGATCAGAGAGCTCACTGTACAGGAAACAGGTATATACTGGTGTGGAGCTGATATACAACAGACAGTAAAGGAAGGTGAGTCTCCCATCACTGATATTAGCAGGCATACAAAATAATCATACTTCTATATATTACTATACTTACGTAATATTTTTTTTAGATTATTTAGATAGTAAGATTATAATTTAATCCATATTTAACTTTTGCATGGCTGAGACTTTAATTATTAATTATTATTTAAATATCCAATTAAATATAAACCTGTCGCTGTATCTGACTACTGAACACACTCTTATTTAACTCACGTGTTTAATTTAATGAAGACATTACAGTCTTACTTTTAATTATTTATGGATTTACAACATGACCTTAAACTAAGAACTTTTATTTAATTTTACTAGATACTGTAGTTCTACTGATTTAGCATTAATTGAACTTTAATTTTTTTCTAACAGGGCCCTTGTCCCTAGAGAAGTGAGTGCATATGCAGGGGGAGGAATCAACATGATAATGAATACAAAGAAAAAAAAAATCTTTCATAATAAAACAGATAAGTGATGTTTTAATAAAAAATGATCAGAACCAAAAAGTGAATCTTTATATCATTAACAATTTATGATTACTGAGAGCAGAGATGCCAGATTCTCCTGTGTGTTGTTAGCAGAACAAACCTGTTTTGATGTTATTTATATATGCAAATATATTATATAACATTAAGTATAACCTGGGCTCCATGGTGGCTTAGTGCTTAGCACTGTCACATTGCATCTCGCGAGCTGGAGGTGTAAATTTCCTCTTAATGCCTTAATGTGCACCATCTATTATCTATACCGTTATCCTATGGTGGGTCAGTCTGGTTTCCTCCCACACTCCAATGACATGCTCAGTAGGTTAATTTATGTTTCCAAATTGCCCGAAGTGTAAGATGGTTTGCTTGTGCCTTACAATGGCATTCTATCCATGGTTTATCTGGTGTTGTACCCCTGTCCCCTGTGCCCTGAGATAGACTCCAGCTCCCCCCGACCCTACACAGGATAAGCAGTATAGATAATAGATGGATGCATATTAAGTATAATGCAATAATTGTTGCTTATTATAGGTTTCTGAGACCTCAATGTCTCCAAACATAAGGAAGTTCAGAGAAAGTATTACACCTAACAGTCTGCATATGAGGATCATACAAGAATCCTCCACACAGACAGCAGGCTGAACTTACATCTCTGGATCTCTAACTCTTACTGTACCTGCTAAATGAGTTTATCACTGAGACTGTGCATGTACTGTAGGGAAAGATTTGAACATTAGCTGTAATTACCCAGAATCCCTCAGGAGCAATCCCAAGTTTATCTGCAGGATTCTGCTTGTTTTTTTTAAATAAAAAAAAATCTGTTAAAGTAAAAAATATGTAAATATAAGCTAATTCTCCCTGTATGACGACAAAAAAAGACGAATCTTGAGTGTGAGTATTAGAAATGTAACTGAGCGAGACTCTGGTGAATACTGGTGTGGTGCTGAAGCAGACTGGGAATCTGAGTATAATTCTGTATTTTAAATATTGCCTATAGAACTATGAACATTTAGTGTTCCACAATGTCTAAATAATTTGTATTATAACACAATGCTTTGAGAGAACGAGACAGGGGAACAACAACTTGCCTATTATCGCTCATGCACTTTAGATTGTGTTGAACACAAACACTTTGCATGCTGCCAAAACTTTGAACAATTATACTGGAAGTATATGTCCTATTATTATTAATTATATCTCAATAAATTCGATATGATGTTAGCTAAACAATTGTTATAATGTGTTGTTATTGATTTCTGTTTTCATTTATGGCTATATGACATAGGTGCAGCTTAAAAATGTATGTACATAAAATAAATAATATGCAGTTAAAACAGCAAAAAAACAAGTTATAAAGTTAATTGTGGTACAGTTCATGAGGCTTAACAGATGACACCCCATTATTTTGTTTATGTTTTCTAAATGATCAATGCCAAATTGCCGTAGTAACTCCAGAAATGTTAAAGGCTAATATACTGTACAGTACATATTGTTTGGCTTTAGGGCAATGCATTTTTATATGTTTATGCAGTTGTTGAATATACTGAATGTACTAAGGTAGTTGGCATGAGAAACATATCATTTAACAGTTTGCTAAGTTTTTTACTGTTTGAATTGGTTTGTTTACTTTGTTTCATCTGGAGAAAAATGTGTGTGCTGTAAAACTGGAACTGTGAAATGTGGAACATTTTAGTTTTTCCCATAATTTCTTTGGTTGAAAAATAATATTTTGGAGAAAATATTTTAAAGTACATTTTAATGTACAATGCTCAAGTTACTGATGTATTTACACAGACTAGAGTCATCGTTCTCCAAAGATGCAGTAATGTTCATGATGAAGATGATATAGAACAGCTGGACTACAGTGACCAAGCTGATGGTCAAAGTACCGAGGTGAATGATGAAGAGCAAGATGCAGAGCCACCTGATATACAGTAAAAGACAATCTGTGGCAATGCATACTTTGTTTGTATGCATTTATTTTCATTCACCTCGCAAAGAAAAAAAGTGGTTGAACTAGGTGTTTATCATAATACTGTTTATTATTTATTATTGTGTTTATTATTATTACATAATACTGGTTACATATATTTTCTTAGTTTGTAATCATTTTATTACAAATAAAATGAATAAATACATTTCTGGAGATACAGCATAAATGTGTTTTCTTATTTTTGGTAATGATGAACATTTTAATTTAATTTAATTTTCAATTTCCAACTTTGCCATTATATACAGTACTGAACCAACATTGGGCCAAACTTGTAATTATCTACCAAACCAACATTGTGCCAATCACTGATGCCAGCATTGACCCAATCTATGCAATGCTGTTGGCCCAGCGGTAGCCCTACAGCAATGTCCTAACTGGACACACTATGTGCCATTTTCGGAATGCCCCAGTTTCCTCTTACAGTCCATGTCTTTGGACTTTGGGAGGAAACTGAGGTACCAGGATGTAAGGATTTCTTAAATTTTGGTAGACTCCCATTTGTCTACTCAGTGCTCAGCCTGTATTCTGCGTGTCCTGTCTGGATCCAGGGACCCCCTCAGTGAAACACACAAGACAGTGCTCAGTGAGATGTTCCAAGTTTATTTTGGAAGACAGGAGTGTATGGATATGCACACACAGAAAAAGCACCAAAAAGGTGTGTGCAGAAGTGGTTACATCTGGTCCGGAATGTTTATAAAAGATAACGTAAAGAAAAACTTAAACTTGGGAGTACAGTAGTTCTGCATTTATATTATAAGAATATTACAAGAGTAACAATAACTCCTGATCATGTTACTCTTTTCTCCCAGCAGGTACAACTTCTACTGACCAGGTTTCTGTCCAAAACTCAGATGACCAAGAGGTAATTGTGTTTATCATTTTGTGTCTGTGTGTGTGTGAGTGTATTGTCTTAAAAAAAAAAAGAAGCTGAAAACATTCATGAATTTGGTTCCTCTTGTTGTCTGTGAGTATGACGAGATTGAGAACACCAGAGAACTTTCTGCATCAGATGCTGAAACTCCTGCAGTTTACTTTACTGTTCAACTACCTACATTCCCTTCTGATCCTTCTCAACCTCTTTTGACACCACAATGTTACCCACAAGCCCCTGCGACTCTACTGTTAATTCTACAGCTCAGTTACCCACAATCCCCTCTGATCAGGTTGTGATCGGCCTGAAGTACCCTGCGAAGTATACTTCACAGGGTGTTCAGCCATGACAAGTGTGATTCCAAACCGCAGGGAGTGAAAAGGTTCAGTTCAAAGTGGTGCTATATATTATTATCGAGGACGACATCATATTAAAAGTACACAATAATTTACATTTTTATTTAATCAAGAAATCCTTAGTATTATAGAGGCTAGTAATCTGTAAAAAAAAAATAATAATAATTTCATGTCCGTAGTGTGAAGTTTCCACAGCAGCAGTGACGGGTATCCAAGATGCTTATGTTACCATGGTAACGCATGGAGGAAGTGCCATCTGCACTGGTGACCTCAGAGAGTGTTCCAAATGGTGTGGTTTTGTCAAGGGAAGGTCCCTTTACCGTCATTCCCTGCAAACAGAGCAGGGAGTAGGGAGCACCCTGTGAAGTACACTTCGGAATGGAAATTAAAATCGCTCACTATGCGGTGGCCTGTTGGCATCCCTACACATTTACACATTTGTTTGTTTATGTTTCTTTTTGCTCTCAGGGTCCTCTTGCTGCATCAGACATTAACTTTTAATTATACAACTACCACACCTTATTCTGCATATTCTTTAAAGTTATTTGTTTTCATAATTTGCACACTGAGCTTGCTTGCATGCTTATTAGTTTTTTTCTTGCAAATGAAATCTAGGGTTTTTAAGCTAAACTATCTAATCCCTGCTGCGCCCTTATGACGACATCTATTTTTATGCTTGAGGCGGTTGAATCCTTTTTTTAAATCTGATAAGAGTAGTTCATCCTTGTGTAGTTTTCAACATATGTAATGAAAGTTGGCCTAAAAGTGCAGGTGAACTAAGTTTAATAAATTCTACATAAAATCACTTTTATAATATAAATTAAGTTCAGATACATAGACGATTGGTACCACAATTTAAACAAGACCTGGTAGAAAACTGGTAATAAATCACACAGTGTTTACTTTGCATCAGGTGAGTGAATGGGAAGTTTTTTTTTTTTTTTATACTGGCTGTGGTCTTGAAAGTTTTTTGAAGTCCAGGCGTTGTTGAACATCGGAGGGGAGGTTGTGTGTGTGAGCCACAGAAGTGCGTAGTGCAATCATTTTGTGAAAGTTTCCCGTTTATAGATAATGTGGGTTTATTAAAAAAACGCAACCACAAACTAAAACACAAATGTAAATCCCCTGCTTTCTCTAAACAGGGTTAATCCTTTTCTTCCTCTCTTCAGTTTTTTATTTTCTCTTTTCTTTTCAGTTTTTCCTTTTCTTTTCTCCTTTTTCAGTTTTCTCTTTTCTTTTCAGTTTTCTCTTTTCTCTTCCCCCTATACCAGAGCAATGCTCCACGACCTGGTGCTTCCTAAATGTCCAGACGTCTACTGCTTTGTCTTGGGGACCTATATAGACTTGCGTCCAGGTGTCATGCGTGTCTTAATTGTCATCATGTAAACGTTGCCTAGTAACAACATGAGAGGTGGGCCACAGGCCTGTCTGACTGGAAACTTGTGGAGCAGCTGACCGTGGGTTTGTGTTCTCCTTGTGTTCCTGTACACATGTGCTCCAGACTGAGGAGACTCGGACGCTGCTCAGGGTTCTCTTCTTAGTAATAGCACATCTCGGGCCTGCTTTAATTTTATTTAATTACAACATCCTGCATATCTTACTTTAAAATAATGTTCCTACTTCATGTAACATGTTTTGATTCTGAGGGTTCAATGAATCAAATTAAGTTGACTCCATCTGACGTCTTGTGTCTACAGTATTTAAGCATGCAAGATGTCCCACATAAAACATGCCTCAGTGCTCAGTACATTTTTGTAACTCTGACTGATACTGCTGTGTGTGCTCATATCTGCTCTTTTCCAGCTCCCTATTTTGTGGTAGAGACACTGATTCTAAAAATTATTTTTAAACAGTTAAAGATGCAGATACATGTGTATATTTGCTTATTTTGATTTGATAACTGATGTAATATTAATATACTAATGTTAAATTAAAAGTCCACCGTGATATTTTAGAGAGTAACAAAGAAATTAGGAAGATGTTTATGTATTTATTTATTAGTTAGAATCTAAAACCTTTCTATAAACTACTACTAATAATAATACAGTGGAACCCCGGATTAAGAGTAACCCACAAAACGAGCAAAAAAAAAATTAAATAAATATATATCAAGTATAATCGAGTATCAGGTGGCACGCATGTGCTTCTTGTTTTGATTCTGAGCATCATGTGATCACAACTAAGCCAATGGTTCTTTTCTCTCGCACGCTGTGGTACAGCAATCGTCTCCCTTGCTCTGTGTTAGTGCGCGTGCATCACTCATATAATCAACAACCATGCACACTTGTACTGTTTACTATATGACCACGTGTGCATTTAAAGCATCTTTTATTTTGTGCTTGTGTTTGCGCAGGTGTGTGTGTGTGTGTGTGTGTGTGTGTGTGTGTGAAAGTTGTCCTTCACATTAGGCCCCTTTCTTCTCCTTTCCTCTTTCAGGTTCCGTCTGAAAGCTGGTGTGTGTATGTAAGTGCACGCTTGTGTGAGTGAGAGGCTCTGCAACTCAAGGTTCCTGCAATTCAAGGTTCCACTGTATGTCCCTAAAATAATACTTTTAATAAAAGCTTCACTAGAGGGCAGTATTTATCCTCAAACCTGTAAAAGTATCTCTTTAAAGCCTGAGGTAACTATATTATAACCAACTATATTATAAAACATGTTTTTCTAAACACACTATTGTGACTATCATGTATGGATCATCTTTAACACTGAACTACAATTTTTTTGAAATTTGAAGTTGAAATTTGCATAATAACCATGCTAAACTATCACAAGATTATCTTATTAAATAATACCATCTTTAATATTTGGCAATTGCTATGAATTATGTTTATACCAATAGGGAGAAGATATGAGAGTAAGAAACTTAAATCTGGATCAGACTCCAAATTCATTGTTTGCAATTTTATATCTATAATATTATAAACAACATAGTAAACAAATAAAACATATCGCAACTTTACTGGAATACTAAACTCTTCTTTTAACTGTCTGATTAAAAATTACACTTTTATCATTTAGATCAAACAATAATAACAAAAAACTAGTTACATTTTACAATTATAAGACTTCGGCTGGCGTACGCAATAGGTCGCACTCTGCCACCCTGCTCCTGGGAGAGGAATGCCCCTAAGCCACCATAGCTTGCATCTACCTCCAAAATAAATGGGAGGAAGAAGTCAGCGTAGGCCAACACTGGGGCTGTCGTTTAACTCCTCAAAGCTCTGTTGGCACTGCTCCGGCCAAACATCACGAACGAGCGTAACTCAGACGCACTGGTGGGACACCGCCTCTGTAAAACTGCCTCGATCTTACCTGGGTCAGTGGATACACCCTGAGAGGAAATAACATGACTTAGATATTTTAACTCTTTCTGGAAAAACGCGCACTTCGCCAATTCAGCCTTCAAACCCTCATGCTCCAAGCGACCCAGCACAATCTCTAACCGCTCCAAATGCTGCCAAATGGAATAGGAGAACACCACAATCTCATTTAGATATAACAATAGTGAGCTACCCTGTTGATCCCCAAACAGCTGTTCCATCAAACGCTGAAAAGTGCTTGAAGCATTACACAGCCCGAAAGGCATACGATTGAACTCAAATAGACCGAAAGGAGTACAAAATGCCGTCTTAGCTCTATCCCTTTCGAGGACAGGGACTTGGCTATAACCACTAGCCAAATCCATAGTGGAAAACCACCCTGCCCCCGTTAAGAAATCGAGCGACTCCTCAATGCGCGGAAGGGAAAAAGCATCCTTCCTCGTCTTTGCATTTAACTGACGACAGTCAACACACATACGCAGCACTATAGGCAACGCATATGGACTACAGCCCCTTCCTAATAACGTTGGCTACCAGGAGCTGGTAAATATGCGACTTAACTACCTCATACTCTGACGGCGGAATTCGCCTATACCGCTGACGAACAGGAACTGAATCCAGCAACGGTATCTCGTGCGAAATCACATCTGTGCAACCCAGATCACCCTCGTGGGCTGAGAACACAGACTGATATCGCCTCAACAGCGCTCTGACCCTACTTTGCTTCTCCTGCGACAAGACAGACAAATCAACAGCTTCAATTTGGTCTTGGATCGGAACAACTGCCTCCACGACTTGAGAATGCATTGAAACGGTCACTGGCCCGTCCTTAGTTATCCCCGCTGGCAAACTTACCACCTGAACACTATTAAGTGTTCCTAACATCGTTCCAGCATACAGCATTACCTCTATGGTCCCTACATTAACCATAGGCAAATAGACTGTACCACGGACAACTCTGACAAGCGCAGACGAAGCCAGCAATCCCGCTGGCAAACCGGATACCGGAGGCTCAAACAAAACAGTCCCCTCTGCATACTGTTCAGAATATGTGGCTGGTACAAGCTTTAACATCCCACCTGGAACACGACACGACTTACGACCCCGCAATCTGACCTTCCCCGTGCGTACTACTGAGGACTGGTCCTCTGCTAGATGGCAGTGTTGTAACGCCTGTAAAACGAATTTTGGGGCCTGCACTAAGGAGGGACAATCAAACAAGCCAGGGCCATACTGACCAAAAAGCTCCTGATAGCATCGACTAAGGACATTCATCCCCAACACGCCGGGAATTCCAGTACCGATGCCGCCAGGATGATCCCTGACCACCAAAATCCCACACTTGGGAATCAATCGATTACACATCTCAATATCCAACTCCATGTAGCCAATGTAAGGAATCGACAACCCATTGGCTGCACGGAGCTGGAGCCAGTGGCACGACTTTAACCGATCTACACCCCATGATTGAAAATGCGTTTGAAAGCAACTTTCAGTAATTGTGGACACCATAGACCCAGTGTCAACCAATCAAGGCACTTGAACACTGCCAATGCGGACAAGAAGGTATGGACAAGACGACATTAAATGTGATAAAGCAATACCCGAGCCGTTCTCCTCCCCGACCGCGCTTTGGCTCTGCAACGCGGTGGGGACTAGTTTCCCGATGGCATAGGTGAGTCAGACCGTGCACTATTGGTTTGTGTCGGAGCAATTAACGGAAAACGAGTAGGTACACGCTCCCCATCGCACTCTCTAGCAAAGTGACCCGGTTTCTGACATCTTCGGCACACAATCTGGTTACGACGAGGAGATTGACTTTAAGGCTGGGGAGTCTGTAAACGGGCAATACTTTGAGTTAACTTAGTTATTTGTTCCTGCTGCAACCGCAACATTTCTCTAACCTCGCCCAACTCAGACTCTTGGAAAAACCGTGCAGAATTTTCACGAGCCTCACCACGCACCCCATACTGAATGCCATAAGCAGAAGGAAGTGAATGACTGCGACCCCTCGAACTCCCTGGCATACCCTCCCATTCCCATCCCATTTTGCTCTACTTGCTCCAGGAGACCAATCAGAGCAAGGGAGAACTCCAACAAAGACTCTCCCACCCGCTGTTTCCTGAAGAAGAAAGCCTCCTGCAAAGAAACATATGACTGTAAGCAACCATACCACTGCCTTAGCACAGACACGATTTTTAATGGATCGCTACGTTCATCAACTGGGTGGTAACGAATCTCCTCTCTGGCTTCTCCCTCTAAATGGTCAAAGAGAAAAAAAGCTTTATCCGACGCCGACATATGACGGGCCTGCATACAAGCCTGGGCTTCCTCAATCCACTCCTCAACATCAAGACCAGACCTGCCACTAAATATTGGACACTTTCGATCTCGTGGTACAAAAACATACCTCTCTGGCAGAACAGCACACTCCACACTTGACTGAGACGTGGAGAGAGAAGGCCCACCGGCAACAGGAGACAGCCCATCAGGACCCAGAAGAGCAGGTGATTGCTCTTGCCGTAACCGTTCGTTATCTGCTCTTAACTGAGCTACCATCTCCCTTAATTCACGCAGTTCTTCTTCCATATTTGTAGCACAAACTTCAGTCACTACCCGAGGAAGGCGGACGCCGCTGCTGTTTCTCCTCCGGCTCAATGCTACTAACAAAACAGAACAAAGAAAAAGGAAACAACCAACCAAGATTAAGTACACAGAGTAGGCCAAATACATATGTACCCACGTCTCTCTGAACAAGGATAGCCTATCCTGCCGATTACACCAGAAATGTGGCAATGCCGCGGTAAGGCAATTAAAGATGAAGTTTTAGACCCGATTACGCCACCCCAAGGTTAACCGGGGAAATAACACCAATAAGGAACAGAGGTTCGTTAGGCTGAATGAACGAGAGACGGGGATACAAATATACAAAACTTTATTATAAGTCACAAATTAAAAACATCCCATAGCATGCAATGCTGGATCGCAAATAGCTATCACACGCAATCAAAAAAAGGACAAGGCACTCTGTGTACTCACAGGAATAAAACAAAACCAAACAAACAAATAGAAACAAAACTTTGTGCACCAGCTTCTCAGTGGCAAGGGCAGACTAAAGGAGGTACCGGCCTTACAGGTGCTTTTCACACACATCCACACACTCACACAAAGTGAAACATGAACACAAACTGCACTGCACTCCACACAATTATACTACCCACAATACCCTGAGCTAGCTAGCCTCCCAGCCCAACAGTGCCCGAGATGGACAACACAAAATACAATTAACCAAACACCAAAAAAACACAATAGATAAAGAAGGCAAGAAAATAAAGAGAACAAAAGTTCTCGTTGCCCTAGACAAAAAAAAACAAAAAACAGAAAAACAAAAACAAATATAACAATTTAAACAAACATATCAAATAACGTAGCTCAGACAGCTCACCAAAAATTACCACCTAAAGTTCAGAGTTCTCCTAACGTTGCTTTACGACAGACTCCACAATACAAAAAAATGCAGAGAACCCGGAAGTCCAAAATGGCTTCCAGACAGTAGCAGGGCAGCTCCGAACTACTAATACCGTTACGGCAAAAATAAAATAATAAAAAAAAAGAACAAATAACTCAGGAAAGAAAAACGAACAAAAACAGGAGAAGAAACAGCAGCACCGTCCTCAGACAAGGTGGAGGGCAAATACTTCCGCCATCACGAGACTCACCGGCACCGGGTACTTTGGGTACTTTTACTACCATTTAAAGCTATTTATTACAATATGTGGTGCAAAGGTGTATAATAAACCAAAAAGATAAACACAAAAAAAAGATTAACAGCTATTAATTTAATTATAATTTACAATATTTATCAACAACATTATTAAATACTATTGTACTGCAGGTGTAGAATAACATGATAATGAATTGGAGATTCTACTGTAGATTATCCACAACCCATTTTCACTTTCCACGTCACCATGACATATATAGCCTGGATAAATACAGTACATCCACACATACAGTAGAGGCATTTCAAAATGACCAAGATCAGTAAGCTTCATTTTCAAGACATCAGGACAATGAAGTCTGCTGGAAGTTCCAGTCGCGAAATACACCGCAAACTGAAATCTGTTGGTGTAGACGTAACATTGAGCACCATCAGAAGACATTATAAAGAACAGACATCACGCAAAAGCAATCTGCACAATATTAATTGGTAAGTAGCTCACCTTTATACTGTACTATCACAAATTACTGTATATACTGCCATGTGTTTGTTAGGCTTTAAATTAATGTTATGCACTTTTTTACAGAGCCGTTGTCGCAGCCATAGAAACCATCACTAGGCAAAACGACGAAATGGTTGCAAGCTCTGTAAAAAAAACAACAACTGTGGCGTGACAAGGAGTGGACATCAGTAAGTGACCAATTTGGAGAATCAGGCAAAAACTTGGTTGGAGATATAAGAAAACTTTGCATTGTCCCCCATGACAAAATTGCAGAGATACATCTCCATCAAGCTCAAACATAAATCAATGAAGAGGAAAAATTAAACAATGTCATTTTTACTGATGAAACTACTGTCGCTTTGGATCGCTTTGCCACAGTGTAATTTCGTAAAACAATAAGACAAGTTTTCAAACCCAAGCCGAAAGATCCTGTAAAAATTCATGTTCGGGGAGCCATTTCTAGACTTGGACCAAGATCTATTGCCATCTTTAAAGGAATAATGGACAGGTCTTTCTTCGAAGAGGTGGTTATAAAAGGAACCGCTGCCCCATACATTAAAAGGAAAACTTCTATATTCATAACCGTTTTTTTCCTGGACAATGACCCGAAGCAAGTGACACTGCTGCAAAAAAAAAAAAAAAAAATATATATATATATATATATATATATATATATATATATATATCACTAAAGAGGGAATTAACTGGGTGAAGACACCCACCGAATCTCCTGACATGAATCCCATTGAAATAGTGTAGCATGCTCTGAAAGACTATATTCGAAAAGAAGCAAAACAGACTACAAAATCAAATTTAATTGCTGCCATTAAAAAATTTTGGTTTGAGATAATTACAGAAAAGGCATGTAATAAATACATAAATAGGTTGTTTAAAGTAAAAGTGTGAGCCATGGGTTTAAACATGCTGATTTTAAATGAATTTTAGATACATTTTAAACAATTTAGGGCATCTCATTTCATTATTATAAACATAATTTATCAATTACACTCAAGCTGGTGGTAGAGCTCTGATTAGACTATGTATGAAATAGGCTCAACATCCCTAAGCCCTTATTCTTTGTCTTTCGGCTAGTCTATTTTAGGGGTCGCCAAGGGGAATCATCCAATCACACCAACTAACTTCATGTCCTCTCTCACTACATCCATAAATCTCCTCTTTGGTCTTCCTCTAGACCTCCTGTCTGGCAGTTCAAACCTCAGCATCCTTCTACTGATATGTTCACCATCTCTCATCTGAACATGTCCAAACCACCTCAATCTGGCCTCTCTGACTTTATCTCCAAAACATCTAACATGGGTTATGGGCTCATTCTTGATGTTATCTTTTTCACTCCCAAAGAGAACCCCAACATCTTCATCGCTGCTACCTCCAACTCTGTCTCCTGTTTTTTTCTCCAGTGCCACTGTCTCTAAGCCATAGAGCATTGCTGGTCTCACCACTGTCTTGAACACCTTTCCTTTCACTCTCGCTGATACTCTGTCACATAACACACCTGACACTTTTCTCCACCCGTTCCAGCCTGCCTGTGCCCATCTCTTCGCCTCCTTTCCACACTCTCTATTGCTCTGCACCATTGACCCTAAGTACTTAAAGTCCTGCACCTTCTTTACCTCTGCTCCCTGTAGCCTTACCAATTCACTTAGGTTCCTCTCATTCACACACTTGTATTCTGTCTTGCTACGGCTAACCTTCATTTCTCTGCTTTCCAGAGCATACCTTTACCTCTCTAGATTTTCCTCCACCTGTTTCCTGCTATGACTCCATCATAGTCCATGGAGGCTCCTGTCTAACCCCAACTGTCATCCTGTCCACCACAATAGCAAAAAAGAGGGGGCTCAGAGCCGATCCTTGATGCAGGCCCACCTCCACCTCTTCTGTCACACCTACAGCACATCTCACCACTGTCTTACAGCTCTCATACATGTCCTGCACCACTCTAACATACTTCTCTGCCACTCCAGACTTCCTCATACAACAACACAGCTCCTCTCTTGGCACCCTGTCATATGCTTTCTCTAATTCTACAAAGACACAATGCAACTCCCTGTTACCTTCTCTGTACTTCTCCACCAGCATCCTTAAAGCAAATACTGCATCTGATGTACTCTTTCTAGGCATGAAACCCTATTGCTGCTCACAAATGCTCACCTCTGACCTTAACCTAGCTTCCACTACTTTCCCACAGCTTCATTGTATGGCTTATCAACTTTATTCCTCTGTAGTTGCCACAGCTCTGCACATCTCCCTTGTACAACATCCCAGAACCCAAACCTCATTTAAATAAAAATTTCAAATAACAAATATTGTAAGTAAATAACAGTAGCCCATGAGCTCAGAACGCCTGGGGATTGTCTGGAGATCAAATCTCCAAAAATGTTGTGTAAGGATTTCTTGAATTTTGGTAGACCTCCTTTTGTCTACTCAGTGCTCAGCCTGTATTCTGCTTGTCCCGCCTGGATCCAGGGAACCCCTCAATGATACACACAAGTCAGTGCTCAGTGAGACGTTCAAAGTTTATTGTGGGAGACAGGAGTATATATACACACACACACAAAGAACCAAAGAAAAGGTGGATGCAGGAGTTTTTACATCCAGTCTGGAATGCTTTTAAAAGATAAGGTAAGGAAGAACATAAATTTAAGAGTAGCTCTGCATTTACGAGCGTTCAACAGTTTTACGACCTTTAACATAAACTACTATAGAATGTGTTTATTGAAAGTACAGCTTGTGTCGTGAGAAGAGGAAGAAAATCACTCTGTTCTCATGCACACAGAATACAATAAACAATCTAAAAATCAAATATTCCCTACATGTTGTGTTTTGAAACCAGCTAAAATTACAGTGCTTCTAAAACACACAAAACCTGTCCATAAAACAAAATGATTATTAAGGCCTATACACGAAATATATTTCACTTAAATATTACAGATTCAAACAAGAAAAGAAGACATTTCTTTTTCCGTTTTTTGCATTTAGTTTAATCATGCAGCACTTTTAGTATTCATAGCAAAAGCAACCCAACAGTGTGATTAAAGTACCAGAAATAACAGACATTTTGACCCATTGTTATGAGTTTGTGTTATTCTGCCCCCTGCTGTTCTTTCTGGGTACTTGCTTGCTTTTCAGATGGGTGTTCCTCCAGATAATTCACCAGACGCGGTGTACCGGTGCCACAGCATGCGTCTTTGTATTGTGTCTCCACTTTAAATTCGACCCTTACCAGAGAGAACTGTTTTGTCTTACTGTTGATATGACCTAAGCCTGTTTCGAAATGTGGATTCTGTTTCGAATTTGTTAGCCATCGATTTGTATTACCCTTTGTAAATATTGTTGTAAACAGCACTTTTCATCATATTAAGGGCTGTAGGAGGTTTGACGCCATTTCTTTTGTTGTACATATTTTGCACTCTGTTTTTTTTTTTTTTTTTGGATTAGGGAGTTATGGAAGGATTGTGTGTTTTATTTTATTTTATTTTGAATCAGGAATTTAGTGCATCTAAAACGAAGGCTATTTTGTTAATTATTTTGGCCTTGTCAACCTCTGAAGTTGGATCCCTCACCTTTTGCCTATAAAAAAAACGTTTTCCTAATTTTCCTAATTTCCTAAAAAAAAACATTTTGTGTACTACTACTAATGAATGGAGAAAGTGCAGTCAAAGCCCAGGGATTCTGCATGCTGTCACGTTTTTTGATCAGCAAGTAGCATATATTTTTGTGCTTGTTGCATTTCTGGGAAAGTATGTCTGCAGTTTTATCAATAAATATGCTCATATCTGAGCGCGCGTTTGTCAACCTTTTGACTTAACTTACAACGCACTTTTGACACAACTCACTTTCACTTTGCAAAAGGCAGTGTTTATTGTTTGGTGTATATTTAAAGCGAATAAACACAATAAAACAATTTTGTTTTAGGCTAACTTCTAATAAATTTTTGTATTTTTTTTATGTACTTCGTCTTTTTGCACACACACGCGGGTGCGTTACAATAATAATAATAATAAGAAGAAGAAGAAGAAGAATACATTTTCAGCACTACTACTACTACTAGAACTAATAATAATAATAATACTAAATGGAGAAAGTGCAGTCAAAGAAGTATTATCATTGAAGGAGAGAAGAAAATGATGAATAAATACTTGCTATCAATAGGCGCCTAAGAGAGATAACACATTTTCGGCTTCAGTTGACACACAATACTTTAGATTGAAACACGACTGCCTCCTACAGGTGATGAATGACATTTTCACATCTCCCCAAGCACTGCTGCGGCAGCTCACAAGACCCCTTTTCTCGAAACGTGCGTTCTTAATGGCCAGACCTATACATCTGTCACTCACCTGGACACTATTATATTAACATGCTCTTTGTCGACTACAGCTCAGCATTCAATACCATAATTCCCTCCACACTCACCACCAAGATGGAGCACCTGGGACTCAGCTCCTCTCTGTGTTAGTGGATCTCCAATTTCCTAACTGGCAGACCACAGACAGTAAAGATGGACGAACATGTCTCTCCCTCACTCTCAGCACTGGAGCCCACCAGAGTTGTGTTCTGAGCCCGCTGCTGTACACGTATGATTGCATGGCCACTACCAACTCCATTACCATCATCAAATTAGCTGAGGACACCATCATGGTGGACTTGATCACTGAATGATGAGATGGCCTACCTGGAGGGGATTGGAAATCTGGAGAACTGGTGCCAGAGGAACAATCTCCTTCTTAACATCAGCAAGACAAAGGGGTTGATAGTGGACTTTAGTATAAAGCAACAGAGGAACTTCCAGACCCTCGTCATCAATGAGAGCCCAGTGGAGAGAGTGGACAGCTTCAGATACTTCTGTGATCTCATCACGCAGTACCTGTCATGGTCCTGTCACATCAACACTGTTGTGAAAAAGGCCCGGCAGCATCTCTTCCACCTCAGATGCTTGAGAGACTTCAGACTGCCCTCCAGGGTGCTCAGGAATTTCTACTCCTGCACCAAAGAGAGCATCCTGATGGGAAACATCACAACCTGGTTTGGAAACAGCACCATGCAGGACAGACAAGCTTTACAGAGGGTGGTGAGATCAACTGAGCGCCTCATCCACAGCAAGCTCCCTGGCCTGCACTCAATTTATGGAAAGCGGTGCTGGACTAAGGCCAGGAAGATCATGAAGGACCTCAGGCACCCCAGCAATGGACTGTTTACTCTGTTGCGGTCTGGAAAGTGATTCCGCTTTCTGAAGGCCAACACAGAGAGACTGAGGAGGAGCCTTTTCCTGCAGGCAATACGGTCTCTCAATCAGTACACCACACAGGACTAATACCATTTTGCACATACACACTTGCACTCATTATGGACATTCATGGACACTTATGGACACTGCACACCTGCACATTCATGCGCATTTACATAATTCTACTTCATTTCTTTGCTTGTTGCACATAAGTCACTTTAAGGAGGAAGCTTTTATGCATATTTGCACCCCCCCCCCCCCCTCTGGCCATTTCTATATATATATATATATAATATATATTCCCACTTCATCGCTACACTAAAATTTCTAATTTTTTTTATATTTGTACAGAAATCTTCTCTTCTCCATATGTGTACAGCTCGGTTTTTCTTATATTGCATATTTTTTCTTTCATAAATATATTATTCTTATCTTAGCTAAATCTATTTAATATTTTATTTTCTTTTTATTTATATTTATTTCCTATTAATAATGTTTTATTTTTAAGGTCATAGGCGGTCGCTTAAGCATTTTACTGCATATCGTATTGTGTATGACTGTGTATGTAAAATTTGAATTTAAATATAGACAGAAATGAAACAGCAAGTGTCAGTCTCCTCCCTCCTAGAAAAAGTACACAGTTGCTCAACCTGATTTGCCAAAAAAAAAAAAAGAGATCACTTGAATGGGGTAGAGACAAAAGCTTTGTGGAACATTTGATCACAGAAAGAAAAATAGAGCCACATACCATAGTTAAGAGTCTTGCTGAGATCATTGAGCCAGGGGTACTAGATGGAAGAACAGTGAACCAGACAACAATCCCATTTGCAGGTTGAGTCAAAGTAAGATTTAATTTACCTTTAATTAAAACAACATAGTTTCTTCTCTGTCCAGGTTCTTTTTTTCACAGTATCTTATCATTTAATGATATTGCACATTCGGAATGAAATTAAGTAGCAGTTGACTCGCTGTTTTGATTTATATAAAAAAGAGCTAATAAGAATGCATTGCACAGTAATTGCAGAGTAAATTCATTAAAATATATTGCACAGTAAATAAATAAATTATAGGCTGATTAACAAATATGTTGTACAACTGATGAGAATATGTTGTGGAATAATTAGTAGGTAAAATACATTGCATGACTGGTGAAAAATATATTGCACAGTACATAACCACCAGTAAGACCTGTCAAATAGAGGTTAGATAAAAAAAAATCTAAATCCTCCTACTCCAGCGCAATTGTGTACAAAAAACAGATGGGAGCCTCCGTAAGTCCATCCCATAACCCATGGAATTATTCATAGGAATCTCCTGCTACCATGTGACTTCCTACCGGTGTGACTTCCTACCCACTGAATCTGAAAAACAAAACCAAAAAATAAATAAATAAATACTAAAGAGGAAAATAGGTAACGGGAAAACAGCACTGAGGATGAGTGTGGGTGGAGAGCCATTATCAGACTACAACTTACAAACAGTGAACAGTGTAATGAGGTGGACATCTGAGAGCAGAGACACCTAAATTTCACCCACATTATGGAGCAACAACAGTTGAGGACTTAAATACTGAGAAAAGCACAGAACACCCCTATCTCACCTACATTACACGGTTTTGCGTGGTGGCCGTGAGTACGTTTCATCATGGTTCACGGATTACATAAATTGTCTAAATAACGGATTACATTTTTGAAAAGGTAACTAAATATCTGAGTACTTAAATGGCGGACATAACGCGTTATATTACTCGTTACATCAAAAAAGTAATCCAAGTACCTACTTCGTAACACGTTACACCCAACACTGCTGGTCAGTCACCTGAAATTCAATCTAAAACTTGTCAGAACCAGAAAACCAAAACTAATATTTACTTACTGTACAATAGGTTAGGGCAGTCTACCACATCACAGGAATAAATAATAAGTTTATTAATAACAAAAGTAGATTAAGGGTTGAATGATTGTTTAGCATAGTTGTAAAATAAGTAAGATTGACACTTTTGTTGCTCAGAAGAAGAATTAGGTTTAGTTACAGTTCAATGAGGTTGTGATGAAGTTTTAAAGAATAAGTGAAAGGAATTAGTTCTAACTTTTGGTTTATAAAGTCAGTAACCGCAAACAGTAAACAGTGCAGTAACCACAACAATTTATTAAATAGTTGGATGGAAGTTTATTGTGTTGGTAAAGGTACTTAATTTCAGAAGTGATGCAGGAAGTGGCAGTGGATGATTATTGTGCACAAGACATCTACAACAACTGGAGATACATGTCATACAGTATGACTGGCTGCAAACAGCATTGCATCTCAATGGACAATGCAAACTCTGACTCCTACGTAGCAGCAAGCTATCTATATGCTGTACATAACTGTAACATGTGGATTAGCATTTTTATACTGTGGACTGGTAATTGCACAATGTTGTGACCCCATTACATCTTTGAGGGGAGACTGTGTCGAAGTGACTTTACTGAAACACTCAAAGAGACACCTATGCATATTATTTATTTTACCCAAATAATAACTCTAATGATTGAAGTAATATGATATGTAATGTTTCTTTTTGCTTCATGGTGCGATTTATGTCTATATTTTTGCAGGTAAGCTGGCAAATAAGTGTACATGTGTAATGTAGATAAAAGGGGTCATACCTAAAGTCTATATGTCGTATATGTCACAATGAGTCTTATTCATGTGTGCTACATTATACTAGACTGTAGAATTAACCTTTTTGAAAGGCAGGACAATGTAAAGTAGGACTGATGTGTAGAACCGTGAGGCCTTGCAGCTGTCTGTTAATGTGTTTAATGTTTATCTTTTATTAGAATAAGTGTTGATTGCTATAACAGAAATGTGTTAATGTGTTGCCTGTGTTGTTGTTTACTAAAATATTGTTGGGCTTTTGTTCTATCTATTATCTAACACTTGTTATTCCTACCCTATCAGTTCTGTAACTAAAAATTAAGCCTGTGTGTGTGCTGTTAGTGTGAGTTTACCAATAAAATGCATTGCTTTACCAGTAATTTTGGTGAAGTTTCTTTCTTGCTGATGCTATGATGCACCTTGTGCTCTAGGGGGCAGTAGAGGCCATCAGGCATTAGAGCAGTACACAGTGACATGGAGTGATAGATATCATCAGGAAAGTTAATACTGGAGCACTGAGAGGAAACACAACTCAAATATAGAAAAAATATTAAACACTCATGCACTTTTATAGGATTGTTTATACGTTATAAATGACCAGAGGCCAATTTTATGTCTGAAATTTGAACACATCGTTCACACATAACCTCGTAGAGAAGCTCTTCTCATACAGCTATAATAGGGAGTGGTTACATCACTTTCTAGTTAAGACATAGATAAAGACACAACCCTTCACAGAGCAGGACAGCGACAGTAAGAGTGTGGAACAGAACAGGAGCTTTAATATCTTTCTGAAGTGGAGTTGGTGTGGAGATGTGTGAGTGTGAACTCAGGATGAAGATCCTCCTCATCTTCACCCTCTGCCTAATCTCAGGTAAAGAAATGCACTTCAGAATAATCCTCACTCTCAGCAGCAGTGTTACATGAAGGAAGGTTTTGCTTAGATGGATGTTTGGTGTTTTGTTAGATGGAGGAGATTCCAAGGAAGTAACAGGATATTCAGGAGGACGAGTCCTTATCAAGTGCAAGTATGATATAAAAAACACACAAAACAAGAAATATTTCTGTAAGGGTTCATCACCGGGCTGTTCTGACCAAATCAAGACAGAAGCTAAAAATGAGTGGATATATTCAGGAAGATTCTCACTGTATGATACCAAATCAACAGAGTTCTGGGTGATGATCAGAGAGCTCACTGTACAGGACACTGGGACGTACAAGTGTGGAGTTGAAATTGGTTTTGGGAAAGACATTTACACAATCGTGGAACTGAAGGTAAAGGAAGGTGAGTTTTGCAAAACTGATAGCAGATGTACAAAATACCAAGTAATCATACTTCCTTACTATACTTATGTAATATTTCATGTTTTTTGTTACCAGTAATATGTTACTTTATTCAAATATTAAGATTATGATTTACTCCATATTTACTTTTTGCATGGCTGAGACTTAAACAAAGTGACAAGAAAAAGTATGTAAACCTTTTGGAATTTAAAGGTTTTCTGCATTAATTTGTGATAAAAAGTGATCTGATCTTCCTCTAAACCATGGTATTGACATAATGTGCCTAAAATAATAACATGCCTAACACATCTGATCCTTCATGTCTCACACCCACACTCACACACTCATTTAACATTCAAAATGGCAGTAAAAAAAAGTAAGTGAACCCTTGGAATAAATATAACTGATTGACGGCCTATTGGAAGCAATAATCTCAACCAGGCACGTCCTGTAACTGTGGATCAGACCTGCACATCATTCAGAGGGAATTTTAGACAGATTATATATTTTTCTGAAGCCATTCTGTTGTGAACTTGCTCTATTTTTTGGGGTCATCCCATCACCCAAGTCATGATGTTTCCTCCACCATACCTTACATTTGGGATAGTGTTCATGAGGACATGCAGTGACCTTTTTACGCCAGATGAAGTATTTTTTTGTCCTTTCAAAGTAGTTCAATGTTAGTTTCTTCAGTTCACAAAACATTTTGCCAGTACCACTGTGGAGTGTCAATGTGCTCTTTCTCAAACTTCAGGTGTGCAGGAATGTTCTTTTTAGTAAGTTTCCTTTGTGGTGTCCTGCCATTCACACCCTGCTTGTTCACTGTTTTATGTACTGTAGACCAGTGTTGAGTGTAACGCGTTGGGTTACTTTTTTGATGCAACGAGTAATCTAACGCGTTAGGTCCGTCATATAGTTATTTAGTTATATTTTCAAAAATGTAATCCGTTATTCAGATAATTTATGTAATCCGTGAGCCAGACAGCATTCATTCCCAATCCGTGAGTGTGTGTGTGAAAGTCGTCCTACAAGCCTCGTCCCTGATAACCCGCCCCCCTCTGTTATTCCTGCTGTTATACCCCTATCTCACCTATGCGAGGTCCGACGCGCGGAAAGATGGAAACGTAATCACAGCACTAAAACACGCGGTAAATCATGATGAACCTACTTACGACCACCACGGAAAACTGCGTAGGTGAGATAGTTAGAGGTGAAGTAGTTAGAATAATTATAAAGGTCTTGACTAAAACAACATGCATGAGGATCCACAAAGGAATTTTAATTTTCTGCAATGGAAAAGTACTCGAACTAGTTACTTTTATCAGAAAATACTTGTTCACTTGTATAGATTGTTTAAAATGTTTCCGTCTAAGGTGTAAGAAGAGCTCAGTCTTTCAATTTCCTTCTAATGAATAAGGAATTTAAACCATGATCTTAAAAATTCATGATAATAATAAAAACAAACTTGAGATTGAGTTTAATGTAGGTATTCTTTTTTAGAGTTTAATCAACTGAACATGACTTGAACATCTTGTTTTCTAACAGGGCCCTTGGTCTCCAGAGAAGTGAATGCGTATGCAGGGGGAAAACTCAACATCAAGTGCATATATGATGATGAACTCAAAGACAAACCAAAATCTTTCTGTAAGATCGACACAGAGCAGTGGTGTTTTATTCGAAACAGAACAGCACTAAACAGCGAATGGTCACATGATGGCAGATTCTCAGTTCATGACAATAAAAAAGTAGGGTTCTTCAGTGTGTTTATCAGAGAGCTGATTACGGAGGACACTGGAACATACGCGTGTGCTGTTGATGTGTTTGATAGAATACAGACCTACACTGTAGTGAAGCTGAATGTAACAGAAGGTGAGTAACTGTAGTTGAGGAAACATGTTATGATGATATTTAAATTAGCAAATTGATTGTATCAAGTTAAGTATAACTCTGATCCTACAAAAAATAAGCAGTATAGCAAATGCATGGATGGACATTAAGTTTAACTCATTAGTTGTTTTTCACTATACCTTCCTGTCCTCATAACAGTCCTCATATGAGTAGCCCTCAAGGATCCTCCACAAGATGAACTTATGACCCTCGAGCTGTGATTCTTAACTGTTAATTCACCAGACTACCTAATTAAGAAACATACAAAAAAATATTCTGTTGAGGAGTTAGTCTGTTGAATCTGTAGCTCTTTAAACATACAAGAATTACATGAAATAATCAAAATATCCTCATGTGAAGGTTTTTTTTTCCAGGCTGCTACACATAGGTTGATGATTACTTTCATGATTAGTGTATCTCCACATATTTGGGTTGTAAGAACTGGGGCAGGATGTTTATTTGATTTTGGTGTTTTATATGATGTAAAGCATACAAAAACCGCAAAAGTTCACATTGTGTAGAAAGGCAGTGATGTGTGAGCCATCATGTGACTGCATCAAAATTCAGAAAAACTTTGTGTCCAAAATGATATAGAAGGAAAATAATAATTTTTACAGTGTGAATATAAATAATTTTTCTAGAATACATAAACGTGTGAACTGAGATGACCTGACTGTGATTTGCAGATCTGTCATATGAGAAGTCCATCAGTGAGACTGTCCATGTAGGAGGAGAATCGACCATCAGCTGTAAATACCCAGAATCCCTCAGGAGTAATCCCAAGTTTCTCTGCAAGATGAGGCTGCAGGATTTTGCTTGTTCTTATAAGAAATCTGTTAATGAAAGTGGAAAACACACAAATATAGGAAAAACTTTCCTGTATGATGACAGAGAAAGACAAACCTTGAGTGTGAGTATTAAAAGTCCAACTGAGCGAGACTCTGGTGAATACTGGTGTGGAGCTGAAGCAGCCTGGGAATCTGATCATGGATACAAGGTTTATTTCACACAGATCAACCTGGCAGTTACTGGTGAGTTTGTAGAGACACACTGCATTTATTTTGGCACCACACAGTTGTTGTGTGGAGGACAGAGTCAGAACACATCCTAACCAGGACTATCCTGTGATATTATTGGAAAGTTAGTGAATAAAACAATAGTGTGAATACAAACAGAGCAGTTTAGTTCAGAAATGTGTTAACACATGGAATTGAAATGATCTAACTCTGATTTTCTCTTACACAGACTTCTGTCCTTTTAGACTAAATAATGTGATGAGCAGATGTGTATTAGGCTCAATGTTTGTTCCTTGTTCTTGCACATGTGTGCGTTTTTGCTTCCCTACACTTGCTGTGAGATAGCAGAATTATAAGCAACAGTCAATTCCACATTTACTAAACAGCAACCGAACTGTTGTTGAGTCTGTTCTGAACCTTTTTTTTTTTCAAATTTTTAGATTCAAGTCATTCAACCTGGAAACCAAGACAAACTTCTTCTTCATCATCATCATCATCATCATCATCATCATCGCCATTATCCTTCTTCTCATTATTGTTATCATCATCAACATCATCATTGTTACTATCATCAATATTATACACACCATTACCACCACATTCATCATCAGCATCTTCATCATTACCATTTTTGTCCTCCTCTTCCTCTTCTGCCTTCTCACCATTATCAAAAATTTCATCATCATTCCCCTCCTCCTCTTCATTATTATACACACCATTACCTTCACATTCATCATCATCATCATCATCATCGTTGTCATTTTTGTCCTCCTCCACCTCCTCCTCCTCATTATCCTCATCATCATCCTCATCATCATCATCAAAATTGTTGTCATCACCATCATCCTCATTATTGTCATCAACGTCATCAATACTATCACCATCATTATTATACACACCATTACCACCACATTCATCATCATCCCCATCATCATCATCATCATCATCATCATCATTACTATCTCCACCATTATTATACACACCATTACCACCACATTCATCATCATCCCCATCATCATCATCATCATCATCATTACTATCTCCACCATTATTATACACACCATTACCACCACATTCATCATCATCACCAACATCACTGTCATTTTCATCCTCCTCCTCCTTCTCCTCCTCTTCATCATCATCATTATCTAACTCTACCCAAGATTCTCAGCCAGCAGGTGATTCTGCTACAATGCACATCACACTCATAATTTAACTCCAGGCCTTTGATGAATCTGATCTCTTATAAGATTAGTATGTAGGTTAAAGTATCGGTTTCTCTTCCAGAATTTCCAGCTTCCACTGTGATCACTGTGTCTGTAATTATTCTGCTGCTTTTGATTGTTTTTACAATCCTCACTTTGATTCTACTAAAGAGGCGCAGGTTGCAAGGTATTCATACACACACACACACAACACATTGTAAAATGTATAACTTGATCATAGTGTGTATAGAAAATAATCACCTCTTCAATCATCTCTTTAAACTTTGTTGCTTTGCAGCCTACAATGAAGACAAACATGGTTTTTGTTCCAGCTGTATTTACTTATCCAAGTGAAAGATAAGACACCAACAGGTTAAAAAAAATACATAAAAAAACAGAATAACTGATATGGAAAAGGATCACTTCCTCCTAAAAGTGACTTGTAAACTCAATCAGCTGAAGCTAATCACCTTCTCACTTTTTGGACAGGGGAGGCTTTCTCCTGGCAGCCCTTTCAACCAAAATTTACTTGTTCAGTCTTCTTCTAATTGTGCTGTTATGGACTTGACACAAACTATTCCAAGCAATGCATGGACATTCACCTTTCTCTTGTTTAACCACTGTGTGGTCAGTTTGCTGTGTGCTTTGGGTCATTGTCATGTTGAAAGGTGAACATTTTCCTATTGACAACTTTCTGGCAGAGGGCAGCAAATTTTCCTTAATAATTTGTTGGTATTTTGCCCTATCCATGTTCCTTTTATCCTGCTAAGTGCTCAACAACCAACTATGGGTGTCAAGGCACTGTCAAAAGATCTCCTGGATAAAGTTGTGCACAGGCCAAGACAGGAGGTAGATAAAAACTTCAAAGGCTTCATCACTGCCTAAAAGCACAGAAAAGTGTTATTTGGAATAAATAAACTTATTTATTTGGAATAAATAAGTTTCCAAACTGCGGGGTACAAAGAAATTGTTGGTCTGGCGAACAAATGAACAATGCTTCATCACTTTTGAAGAAGTGGACAAGCACCATTACCCATCACTTACTGCGGCTTGCTGGAGCATAAGAAAACATGGTGCACCTCGCTTTATACATAATTTTTTATTATTATGGGTTTTTACTAAATTTTACATAATATTAATGATTAATTAATGTACAACTATATTTAACCAATAAAGTGTTAATATTGCTTAGATTATTTATCTGCATAATATTAATCTCTTTTCAAATGAGAGAGTTGAAATTGTACATTAGTCTAATAACATTTAATCACAGGTCATGTATGTTTAATCGTATATGTTCTGTAATGTATCATTTTTGTCTCAATACAGTATTTATTACATTTTTATTTCTGAGAAATTTTCACAGTAGCAGCCACAGGTATCCAAGCTGTTTAGGTTTTTAAGGTATCACATAGAGGAAGTGATGTCAGCATTGAGGACATTGCGGTATGGTCAGGGAGCAGGGAGTAGTGTTTAAAGTACACTGTGGAAGGGAACGCAGCATTGATCTTTATCTGGGGTTAATCAGAATCATTTCATTAGTAGCAGGTGTATGATAACAACTTTTAAACATGGTTATTTCTGAGCACAGTTACATGGCCCCTAATAAAATGGATTTCCCCTCATCATAAAAATCTCAAAATAAAACTAACAGTAACAATAACTGTGACTTTCTTCTGCCAGCAGGTGGAGCTTCTACTGACCAGTGTCCTGTTTAAACCTTAAGAGATTACCAAGAGGTAACTGTCTTTATCATAAAGAGAGAGAGAGAGAGAGAGAGAGAGAGAGAGAGAGAGTGTGTGTGTGTGTGTGTGTGTGTGTGTGTGTGTGTGTGTTTAGTACCAATATATATATTTTTCTGTTTCTCTTTGCTCTCCAGTTCATCTTGCTACCATTTGAGTATAAGGAGATTGCAGACACCAGAGAACTTTCTCCATCAGATGCTGGATCTTCTGCAGTTTACTGTTCGTCTACCACCTATCCCCCTCTGACCCTTTTTCAAGACACCACAGTGTTACCCACAATCCCCTGTGACTCTACTGTTTATTCTAATGCTCAGTTACCCACTATCCCCTTTGATCAGGACGTCTACTCCACAGCTCAGTTACCCACAATCCCCTCTGATCAGGACGTCTACTCCACAGCTCAGTTACCCACAATCCCCTCTGATCAGGCCATCCACTCCACAGCTCAGTTACCCACAATCCCCTCTGATCAGGACGTCTACTCCACAGCTCAGTTACCCACAATCCCCTCTGATGAGGCCATCCACTCCACAGCTCAGTTACCCACAATCCCCTCTGATCAGGACGTCTACTCCACAGCTCAGTTACCCACAATCCCCTCTGATCAGGACGTCTACTCCACAGCTCAGTTACCCACAATCCCCTCTGATCAGGACGTCTACTCCACAGCTCAGTTACCCACAATCCCCTCTGATCAGGACGTCTACTCCACAGCTCAGTTACCCACAATCCCCTCTGATCAGGACGTCTACTCCACAGCTCAGTTACCCACAATCCCCTCTGATCAGGACGTCTACTCCACAGCTCAGTTACCCACAATCCCCTCTGATCAGGACGTCTACTCCACAGCTCAGTTACCCACAATCCCCTCTGATCAGGACGTCTACTCCACAGCTCAGTTACCCACAATCCCCTCTGATCAGGACGTCTACTCCACAGCTCAGGTACCCACAGGTCAATCAGCTGAGAAACCTGCTGAAGGTCTGACTTATGCTGCAGTGAGTTTTCACTCCAACACCAGCAGCTCTAATGATGCAGTTCCACAGGTTAGGGAAGACGTCACTTCTGACTACGCTTCAGTCAGTCACATTACTTCATCTGTTTAGTTTAGCGTCATTAGGGCTCAAGTCATGTGACACTCAAACTCTATTGTTTTGTCAAGATACCCTTTTTTTCTCTTTCTATTTTTTTTCTCTTCCACTTCCACTTTCCATTCTCTCAGATAAATATGTTTTGCAATGACTGTAGTATGTGCATTTATTTTTAAAGATGCAGTTAAAGTCATACTATTCTGTTTCTGCTTATTCTTTAAAGTTATTTGTTTCTATAGTTTGCGCTCTTGAGCTTGTTTGCATGTTTTTTTGAATAAAAAAACCTAGAATGTTTACCTCATATAATGGCAGTACAGGTGAACTAAGTTTAATGAATTCCACATAAAAATACAGCTACATATATACAGTACAAATCTCACAATGTGACAGTCACAGTCACGGGATATTTCTGTACAATAACCTCTTCACCTCCTTGTGTGCCTGTACACATGTGCTCCAGACTGAGGAGACTCAGACACTGCTCAGGGTTCCCTTCAGAGTCATAGCGCATATCAGGCCTGATCTCATTTTATTTAATTACAACATACAGTCTGACACTTTGGTTAGGAGGTGTGAGTGTGTATTATTTTGTCTCGACTTCTTTGAATAATAATATCAATAATTTTTTCTATACCTTTCTATTTTTATGAGATTATATTCTATGCTTCTTCGGAAAAATCTTCCTATTTTATGCAACATGTTTAGATTCTAAAAATACAATGAATCTGCAAAATTTAACTGACACCATCTGACCTCTTGTGTCTTTTTTAGCTTGCAAAATGTCCCACATGCAGAGTGTGCATGCTAAATTTAAGGGGAAATGAAACGTGTCTCAGTGCTCAGCACATTTTTGTATTGATCACTATGACTGATACTGCTCTGTGCGCTCATATCTGCTGTTCTCCAGCTCTCTATTTCCAAGTAGAGACCCCAATTCTGGAAAGTATGCTTAATCTGTGAAATAAACACATTCATGTGTATATATATATTAGACAGGAAAATAAAATTAAAGAAATAGAAATGTAAAAATTAAAGGAAAAAAAAACAATAAATAGAAGTAAAATAGAATAGAATAGAATTAGCTCTGGCCTATAATTTAGATACATATTGCACTTGAGCTGTGGTGTAAGTGAAAGGAAGTATTGCAAAAGTTAATTATAATCGAAGCAATTTCAAGCAGCAAAGCAAATTATTTTATGACAATTTTCTATATCTTATGTTATGTAATTTGCCAAAGTTAATGTTGTTAAATATATGAATATGTATACATGAATATAAATTGTATTTCTCTTTCAGAGAACTGTGTTGCTGTGTGTAACTCTGGGAGGGGAAATTTTTTAATGAGATTTGTGCTAAAAAAAATAAAAAAAAATAAAAAAGAATTTAAAAAATTAAAAGAATTTAACAAAAAAGTAAGAACAAATGCACTGTTAACCCTAATGCTCAAAGTATTTTAACATATTGAGTACTGTTAACTTAAATAATTACAAATAGTTCAAATTAATAGACCTTGATGAGTATTTAGAACTTTTTGGTATTTGTAAGTTTGTAGAAATTACAATTTTCAAGTTAACTAAATAACTTTGATATTTTAGGTATCTGTAAGTACTTAAGTAACAGTAAGTGTCACCTCAAAGTTCCACCAACTTAAAATGTCATCAGGGCAATAGGGCACCGGTGACTCAGTGGTAGGTGTTTCGTCTGCCATGCAAAAGGCCCGGGTTCAATTCCCAACAACTAAATGAGGTTTAATACAGTAACTGCTAATTTAAAGGATTTTGGAACATACCCAATGCTGAGTGAAGAATTAATTATTCTCAACAGGGGTTCTATTATTGCTGGTACTATCTGTTTAAGAAAATGTGTCGGTACAGGATCTAATATACAGGTTGATGAATTTGAAGAAGAGATGAGTGAAATTAGTTCATTCTCTGCAAGGGGAGTAAAGTATTCTAGGTTCTGATCTGACATGGCTAGATAAACATCTGCATCAATTACATTGTTCGGTTTCAAAACCTCAATTTTATGCCTAATATTTACAATTTTATTATTAAAAAAGTTCATGAAGTCCTCACTATTGCATGATGTTGTTGTGGAGATTTCTGCAGTGGTCTTATTTCTGGTTAATTTGGCTACAGCATTAAATAAGAATCTAGGATTATTTTTGTTATTTTCTATAAGAGTGGAGAGATATGTTCTTCTAGCTACACTAAGAGCTTTTCTATAGTTCAGGATGCTCTCCTTCCATGCTATTTGAAATACTAGTAATTTAATTTGACGCCATTTTTGTTCTAATTTCCGAGCTGTCTGTTTTAAAGTGCGCGTGTGATCGTTATACCAGGGAGCGAGTTTCTTATCTCTAATAATTTTTCTTTTAACTGGAGCTACATTATCTAAGGTATAGCGAAATGTCGACTCTAAATATTCAGTCGCCTGATCGAGTTCTGTGGGGTCAGACGGTGATCTAATCGAAGTTGGGAACTCTGGGAGATTACTGATAAAACTCTGTTTGGTAGTTGATGTGAATGTACGTTTCATACGGTAGCGCGGCGCTGTGCGTACATTATTATTGTGACACACTTGAATTGAGACAAGATAGTGATCTGAGATGACTTCAGATAGTGGAATTGTGAATAAATTTCTTATACTTAATCCAAATAATATTATTAAATCTAAAGTGTGACCTGCTTTATGAGTGGGTCCTACTACACACTGATTTACTCCTACCGAGTCCAGTACGGACATAAATGCTGTTCTCAGAGGGTCTTCTGGATTCTCAAAATGAATATTAAAATCTCCAGCAATTAACACTTTGTCTACAGAAACGACTAGGTTTGAGAGGAAATCTGCAAATTCACTAAGAAATTCCGAGTACGGCCCTGGAGGTCTGTAAATGACAATTAGCGGGATCGACTGAGCTGACTTAATATAGTTAAATACACTTATGTTACTATAAAGAATTTCAAATGAATTAAATTTGTGTCCATGTTTTTGTACAATAGCCAGATTATCATTGTGAATAACTGCGACGCCTCCTCCTCTACCAGTTAACCGAGGCTGGTGTATGTAGCTGTATCCAGGAGGACTAGCTTCATTTAAAGCTACATACTCGTCCTGTTTAATCCAGGTTTCTGTTAAACAGAGTATATCAAACTCCTGATCTGTGATAGTTTCATTAACTATAACTGCTTTAGATGCGAGAGATCTAATATTTAACAGTCCTAGGTTCAGATCAGAGGTACCGGCTGTGCATTCAGTCTGATCCAAGTTTGTGGTCTTTATGTTAATTAAATTACTAAAACAGACTTTCTGAGTCTTTCTAAATTTGTTAGCAGCTAAGATCAGGCAGAGGGTGAAGATGAGGAGGATCTTCACCCTCTGTCTGATCTCAGGTAAAGAAATGCACTTCAGAATAATCCTCACTCTCAGCAGCAGTGTTACATGAAGGAAGGTTTTGCTCAGATGGATGTTTGGTGTTTTGTTAGATGGAGGAGATTCCATAAAATCCTTATTAAGTGCAAATATGATACAGGATACACACAGCAGGAAATATTTCTGTAAGGGTTTATGGCAAGACTGTTCTAAAAAAATAAGGACACAAGATAAAAATAAGTGGATAAATTCATGAAGATTCACCACCATTAATATTAGCAGACATAAAAAGTACTCATACATTACTTCTGCACTTGTAATATTGTAATGTAATATTTAATTTTTTTGTTACCCATAACACATTCTTTCTAATTATTTAAATAGTAGGATCATGATGTAATTTGTATTTACCTTTTGCAAGGTTGGGACTTCAATAGTTGATTATAATTGAATAACCAATTAGATTCAGTATAATCTTGTCCATGTACCTGGCTCATTTAATTTAAAGGAATCATTTCAGCTCGTTCTCAGGCTTATCTTAGGATGGATTTATTGTTTCAGTGTGTTTGTGAGATGTTTTACTGCACTTTTCAAATCTGACATTTTTTTTATAATGGTTGTCCTGCATCGCTTTGGGTATCTGACATTTAACCCCTGCCTTTTTTTAAAACTATAAGTTTAGATTGTAAAAGTAACAATATTGTAAAGTTTAATGTGATTTTTATTAGATACTACATATTTTTTATTTTATTCTTCTTTATTTATTTTTTAAACTGTGCCCTGGGTCTCTGGAGAAGTGAGTGCACATGCATGGGAAGGAATCAACATCACGTGCAGATATGAGGGAGTTTTAAGACAAATCTAAAGCTATGAGACAAATCTAAAGCTTTCTGTAAGATCGGAGCACATCATTGGTGTTTTAATGAAAAAAAAAAAGAAAGTAAAAACAGTGAAAGAATTAAACAGTAAATGGTCGCATGGTGTCAGATTCTCAGTTCATGACAACAGATGCAGAATTCTTTAGTGTGTTTATTAGAAAGCTGATTACAGAGGACACTGGAAATACTGTACGTGTGTGCTGTTGCTGGTTTTGATAGAATACAGGCCTACACTGTGGTGAAGCTGATGGTAAGAGAAGGTTAGTAACTGTAATTGTGTGTTTTAGCAAATTTATTGCATCACATTACATATAACTTAGGCTCCATGATGTCCCAGTGGTTAGCACTGTCGCGTTGCCACTCCAGAGTTAGTGTAGCTAATTTTGCATGTTCTCCTTATGCTTGGTGAGACACAGAGACACACTGCATTAACTATTCAGACATTACAGAGGTTACGAGTGAAGCACAGAGTCAGCACATCATAACCAGGACTAGTCTGTGATATTATTTGTTCAGGATATTCTGCCTTCTTCTGTCTATTCTCTCCCAAAGTACAAAGCTTGCTGGTAGTGGACGAGCATCCAGCATCCAATATACAGTATCCAGTCTTGTACCCCTGTGCATTCTTCCTTGGCATAGGCTCTAGCTTCACACAACTATAAACAGGATAAGCAGTATAAATAATGGATGAATAAACATTAATTATGACTCATTATTTGTTGTTAATCATAGCCTCCAGAGAACTGATAACTCTAAAGCTGTGAGTGTTACTTGCTTATTCACCAGAGCACCTGATTAAGAAACATAAACAACTATATATTTTAAATCATAAAATTCTGTAGCTCTCCAAACTTTTATTGCACAAAATATTAAAATGTCTCCATTTCCAGGCTGCTACAGACTCAAATGTCAAATTAATATTTTGCCCCAGTACTTTTACCTATGTTTTAATTTATTTATGATGTGAAGCATACAAAAAGTTCACAGTGTGTAGAAAGACAGTGATGGTTTGACAAGGAGCAGCATGTGACACTGCTTTAAAATTCAGGAAAACTTAGTGTTCAAAACTAAACTATTTAGTATATTGTTTGTGCTTTGCAGATCTGTCCTATAAGAACTTGATCAGTGAGACTGTCCATGTGAGAGAAAAATGTAACATCAGCTGTAAATACCCAGAATCCCTCAGGAGTAATCCCAGGATATTCTGCAAGATGATGCTGCAAGATTCTGCTTGCTCTTTCAAAAAAAAAAAAAAAAAACTTTCAATAAAATTAGAAAATATATAACTATAGGTAAAAGGTCCCTGTATGATGACAGAGGGAGACAAATCTTGAGTGTGAGTATTAGAAATGTAACTGAGCGAGATTCTGGTGAATACTGGTGTGGAGCTGAAGCAGCCTGGGAATCTGTGTAGAGACACACTGCATTAACTATTCTGACATTACAGAGGTTTCAGCACATCGTAACCAGGACTAGTCTTTGATATTATTGGCAGTTAATATGACAATAATGTGAGTAAAAACAGAGCAGTTATGTTTAGAAAGAACTGAGTCATCACAGGGAACTGAAGCAATCTAGCTGATATTTTTTGTTAAACTTATCTGATGTAGATAATGTAAGAGGAAGGTTTGTTTAAGGCTCAGAGTCTGTTCTATGTTCTTCCTGTGCATGTGTATATTTTTGCAGAACTAAAAATATCAGTCAGTTCCACGTATACTTAATGTAGCTGTTATCATGTTGCATCTGTTCTGAAACTGTTCAATGTTTTAGATTCACGTTTCAACCATGAAAACAACACAAACTTCAATCATCGTCGTCGTCTTCATCATCATCATCAAGTTTTACTCCAACTTCTCCCCTAGCAGGACATACATCATACCCATAATATAATACATCATACGCATAATATAATACATCATACCCATAATCTAAACCTCAAGGGTAACTTTTTTTATTCTCAGAGGGTCAATTTGGCACAGCCGAGTGCAACATTCAACATCAAACAAACAACAAAATAAAGGACAAATAAATTTCAACACAATTCATAATTATAACTTTTCATACACTTGACATGACCTATTGATCAGTCAATATTTATTAAGCGTTCTCCAAATTCATGACTTTGATGAATCTGATCTCTTATGAATGATTCATTCATAAGAGGCATTTATACACATGTAACACATGGGACATGTTCAGAAACAGCTCAGATGATAACGTCAGCGTGTTTACGTAAGCGTTTATTAGAACATTTCCCAACCAGAAGCCATGGGTGGATAAAAGCATCTGCAACGCTCTGAGATCTCGCACCGCTGCCTATAACAAGGGACTTGCATCGGGGGACATGGAACCGTACAAGGCTGCGTTATATAACATCCGGAAGGTGGTAAAAGAGGTGAAGCAGCGCTATGGACGGAAACCAGAGTCACAACTCCAACAAAGTGACAGACTATAAAACACCAACAGCCGGTATGATGAACGCGGACGTGACCCTGGCAGATGAGCTGAACACCTTCTATGCTTGCTTCGAGGCTGCAGCTAAAGATGCTAGATGCTAATGCTGGCGGCGCTAGCGGCTGCAGACAGGAAGACACTGACACTCACCGAACATGGCGTGAGAAGAGCCTTCAAGAGAGTGAACACCAGGAAAGCAGCAGGACCAGACGGCATCTCAGTTCGTATTCTTAGAGCCTGCACAGACCAGGTAGCACCTGTGTTCACCGAGATATTCAACCTCTCTTTATCTCAGTCAGTTAACCCCACATGCTTCAAAAAGTCCATCATTGTTCCTGTCCCGAAGAAACCTCATCCTGCTTCCCTCAACGACTATCGCCCTGTAGCCCTCACCTCAGTAGTGATGAAGTGCCTGGTAATCTCTTCACTACCGGACACACTGGACCTATTACAGTTTGCATACCATTCCACAGACGATGCAATCTCCCATCTCCTACACACATTACTCACTCACCTGGACACTCGGAGATGGAATTATGTGTGGTTAGAAGGAGCTTCGTACTTCCTTCCAGGTTTCCAGCTATGCACCTGAGATTAATTATTGGGTGTAGTTTAGGAGAGTATAAAAGGGTGCGGCAAGATCAACCAGGTGTGGCGCTAATTCACCCCCAGGTGGCGCTTCTGGAAGTGTGTCGTCTAGTTCCGGTGTACGGGAGGTATGTTTGGCATGCTGGATTTTCGGCTATTTGTCAATGTTAGCATCTCGCTAATAGTGATTTTCTTTTGGAAAGCCGGCGATTTTTCGGATATTTATTGTGTCCGAGGCAGTGGAGGAGCAGCGTATTGCCGTCTAGGTATATTTACCCTATCTAAAAGAGCGGCGCAATTTGTGCGCGTGTACTGCAGGAGACGAATGCTACCGTATCGTTGGTATGCCGATTTATTTTCTCTTTGTATAGTAGGCTTAAGATCCTTAGGCATATGATGTGACCTGTATATCTGTCCTATGTTTTCGATCTGTTGAAGGAGTGGCCGCCAGATGGATGTGGTCTGCATCGCGTGGTAGGTAGGATTTATTTTCGTTGGCGCCTGCCACACAGGTATGTGCTGTATCTTCACTTTAATGTTCCTTTTACATTTTAGGTAAATTGATCAGCTGGCAAGCGTGCTTTTCTCACCTGTTATTGGCTTTGTCGCTTACAACTTGGCTTGCAGCTTCAGCACTGCTGTTTTGCTTCAGTGGATTGTTTTGGTTTATTTTGTTTTTGTCCTTGTGACAGCTATTTTTGTTTTCGTTTTCTGTTTTGCTTCTTTAACAGCTCTTTGCTTTGCTTGTGCTGCTGCCTTGGGCTGGCTTATTTCTATATTTTGTTTTATGCTGCTTTGCTTGGTGTTGTCTGCTATTGCATGTAATTCACTGACTAACGCTTTAGTTTTATTTGTCCTCCAAGTTTGGAGGTTGCTTTGCAGCTGTATTTGTCTTTTTGTTTTGTTTTTTTCTGTTTTGTAATTAAATTTGTTTTTTTTTCCTTTTAGGAGCTGGGAATGGAGAGAAGGCAGGCTAGCTGCTTATAGAGTGGTGTGCTTGTTTACCAAGTGTGGAGTGGTACTACATTTTCACTAGTGTGAGGTTGGTGCACGTGTGGTTATTTATTGTCGTGAAGGAGTGTAGTCCTGTACCTAGCCTGCCTCTCTACGGTTAATCTCCCAGCTCCAATTTTTTTTCTTTGCTGGAGATGTTTTAAACTGTTTTAACGGTCATTTTGATATTGCGTGATCTGGAAATTTCCTGTATAAATAAAAATTTGTATTTTTGTATCCATGTCCCTGTGTTCTCACTGAGAGATTCAAACCTGCGTGTCTTAAACTTTTCCCAGGTAACCAATCCTGGGTGGCGTAATCGGTAATTTAGTCTTTTAATGTTGGTCTAAAGGAATTTTCTCTTTAAATTTCCCGACATAGAGAAAAGACACCCACCACACCGCCACATTCTGGCGTAATCGGCAGGATCCTCTCAACTTGTAACTAGGGACGTGGATTATATATATTTTTTTTTATTTATCCATTGTTATTCTTTTCCTTGGTAGACTGGAGCAAAACAGTAGTGCTGGTTAGTGGCTAAATAATTCTTTTTCTCTTTTAGGAGTCTCCTGAAGGGTGGTAAGATCTTTTCGAGTACTCTCCTGTTATATATTTTTATTTGTCATGGAGGAGGAGCTGCAGGAATTGAGGGAGTTAGTAGCTCAGTTAAGGGCTGATAATTTCAAGCTGAGACAGGAGAGAGAAGGGGTTGGTTTACCCAGTCGTAGTAATGAGTCTGATTTACCTGGTCCATCGGTGACTCCATCTGTAGCCCCACCTGTTGGTGCTGGCTCTGTTTTAACCGAGCGTTTGGTTTTTATACAGAGGGATAGGCAGTGCCCAAAATTTAATGGTCGATCCGGGATAGGGATTAATGAGTGGGTTGAAGAAGTACAGGCGTGTATGCAAGCCCGTCATCTGTCGGTCGTAGACCAATCCCTCTTTTTGTTTAATCCTTTAGAGGAAGAAGCGCGTGAAGAGATTAAATATCGGTCGAGAGAAGAACGTGAGGATCCGGTTAAAGTTATTGCGGCATTACAGGATGTTTACGGGTGTTCGCAATCATATATCGCGTTGCAAGAAGCCTTCTTTTCTCGAAAGCAGCAGGATGGCGAGACGTTGTTGGAGTTCTCTCTTGCTTTAAGGGCTCTTTTAGAAAGGGTTAGACGACAGTCGCCCGAGGCGATGTTAAATTCCGAAGTGGTGTTGCGTGATCAATTCGTTGAGCATGTCTTGGATTGCACCTTCGTCGTGAGTTACAGATGGAGCCACGCCAAATAGCCGCGGCCGTGTGAATTGCGTACGAATGGCGTACGGCTGCCCTATGCACGCCGTAATCCCCCCTCCTTTTCCTTCGAGAAAGGCGTGTCAAGATTTCACAGTAAACATGCCCATTCAAGCCCTATTTATGCATTTACCTGGTTCCACCACTAGATGGCGCTTCGCTCTCAAGGACACGTTAACAACAAGCCAGCAATTTAGCTGCGCTGAGTTGCAATCACGTGATTTTAACAACCCACCCCCGCCGAACTGACGCTGCCAAACTGCACTAGAGATGAAGATGGCGGATTAATGGACTATTCACGGTAAGTGTTTTAATTTATAAAATTTGTTTGGGATTAGTTTACAGTTTATTTCCCAGTTTAGTTTTTTTATCAGCCGTTTTGAAAATCACTGGCAGCACCAGCAGTGGTCAGATGTAACTTTAGATAACTTCTGTTTACCAAGTCTGGAGTTAACATCACAGCTTACTGTCTCATCCTTAACTAAAAAAGACACTGAAGCTTAGAAAATACTATTAAGGTCCCTATTACAAAAGCTGCACTACCCGAAGAAGTGTTTGTGCTTTATAAAAATGCCTTTAGAGTCTGACCGCGTGTTGTCTGGATAAATTCAGCATTTATTTATTCTTTGGGTAAAAGTCAATCTGCAGGTTATATCTGTAAATATAATGTAATGCAGTTCATGAAGGACACAAGCTGAGGATAGATGTACAGGAGCTCGCGAGCTAAACGCTCATAACCGGGTTTATATTTTTCTCAATTTGGCCGTGACTTTGCGCGGTAGCGCGAGCGCTTAGTTACCGAGCTGGATAAAAACTCTGAAGTGTTTATCAGTTCAAGAGTGGGGGGAGGGGGAGGTGTGCGTGTGTGGGGGGCTTCAGTACTCTGGAAGTTATAGTTTGGCTTCAGAGATGAACTAATGTATACGAGTGTTATATCGCCTAACTTATTTGTATAAAAAGCGCATTAAGTAAATTCTCGGTTAATTTAATGTAGACTATACTACAGACAGACCGGGGTTAACACTAACAAAGTTCAATGGTTAAAGTTATCCCAGTTTATTTACATTTCAGAATTCCCCAAAACAGTATTTTACACACTCTGTGGTGTAGGTTTACTAATATCTTTTATATTTTTTACAACTAGATATTCTGTAAAGTTTATTTATCTTTGTCTTCACTAAATTCTCCTGTTGTCTTTAAGCAGAGCTCTGCTGTGGAGGATTGGGGGGTCAGACGGATGACGGTTGGCCTTTTGGAGCAACTGGAGGAGCCTGAACAAGCTGTTGAGGGAGCTGTAGGAGGGATGACGTCACAGTGCAACAGCTTTAAAATAATGTTTGGTCAGGTCTACTGTATATTCTGAACATAGAATTGCAAAACGTCTGATACTTTAGGGGGGAAACAAAGAATTAAACAGTTCCATCTTTAATACTTTTTAAAAATGATATTTTAATATAAAATAACCAGATAGAGAGTGATAAGCAGCTGGTGTTATCCGGGTATTTTAATGACATTTAAGCAAAAATTAAACATGTTTTTTACCTGTTTTATACAAATTATTGTTTTACCTTTGACTAGTTTTGGAAGAATAAATTTAATTTTTAAATTCATGTGTGCGTGTTTTAATTGTTGGGGGATTGTTTGTGTATTTAAAAATACATTTACTTAAATCAACAACTTCAATGTGCAAAAAATGGGACCCGACGTTGTTTTAAATAGTCAAAGAGTTGGGCTAATAATAATAATAATAATAATAATAATTATTATTATTATTATTATTATTATTATTATTACTGGTTATAGAAACAAATGAAAACAGTTAAACACTTGATCATATGTATCTGTGCTAGTTTGTGTTTGTGATTATGTGACCCATAATCATTTTTTCCTCAGTATAAATTTTTTTGGGGGTTTTAAGAACTCCATCAAAAGAGCAAAGACAAACTTAGAAGGAGTGGAAGGTAAGAAACCTCAGTGGAGAATACTGACTATGACATGGTGCTAATTGCTCTGTGTGTGTGTGTTTTTGGCGGGGGGAGGGGTACTTCAGACTTGTCTGTGCGCAATGTTTGTGTTAAACCAACGGAGAAATGCATGAGCGCGCGCGCGCACGCACACACACACACACACACACACACACACACCTCTCATCCACAAACGCTTTAACTGTTGTCTTGTAAATCGTTGATTAAACCTATGAACACAGCTGTTCAGCATCAGTCCTGAACACAAACGCAGGGTCTCTTTTTGTCCTTAACTAAAAAACACCAATATGTTAATAATTTACACAATGATAACATGTTTATGTTTAATGTCTATTTTGCGGGAAAAGGTAATAAGCAATATTTAAAATAAAACAAACCAGGAAGTAAGTGTTTCATACATTAAGATGCTGTGTATAACTAAGTGCCCCAACAGACATAGCAACAGTGTGGAGAGTGTGTGCGCTGTGGGGGATTGGAAGGTGAACGAAGATAATCATTTACAAGACAAAAGACGTTCAGAGGTGTGTTATGCCCTAACCCCCCACCCCCCCACCAAGGATTGCCCCCCATTACGCAATCGCTATCTTCAAAGAAAAGCCGCCGCCCCTTTTCATTCAAACGCGTTAGCGAGTGTTTTTCTTTCCCTCCGCTCGGTTTTGTGAACACAGTTGCGTTTAGTAACACAATGGAACCAATTACCTAAACAGCAGCAACAACAACCATTATGATCACACTGTTGAATTTATATTGCTTAAATATTTCGCAGCTCTGTCCTCTTTGCATTGCTACGTGTTTATTTACTACCTTTTCGCATCGCACGTATAATGCACTCTAAAATCGACACTATCAAACTTGGAAATGATATAATATCCAATCAAACATCACGTTATTAAAAGTAACGAATTTGTCACTTCTCTTATGCAGCACGGCTAAAAAGATAATAAAAATTACACCAAAGTGCTGCAGGTTTGGTGTCTGTGAGCTTTTCCTAATCAGAGTTACACGGGGGGCATTTTGTGGCTGCCCCAGTTACACTCTACTTAGATACTGCACAGAGGGGAGTTCTGTTCTGTTCTCTTCATCCTAGCTTAATTTCATCTCATGAAATAATAGTAAGTTTTGGAAAGTCTGAGTTCATCTCCCCAGATGTGTATGGGCAGGGTAGCATCATGGCGGGATTGGTGTCGATTTAATTATCTTTTTAGCTGTGCTGCGTAAGAGAAGAGTAGTGACAAATTCGTTACTTTCGTTACTAGACTATTTTGTCTGCAAGTGAAATACATCAATACGTTAATAATTTACACCACGATAACATTACTGCAGAAGGATCTAGAGACGTGACTTTGAGACGTTCACAGTATATTCGAACCGTAGACAGTGTTTATTTTGCAGAACATTACAAAACAGCCATGTCCAATAAAACAGTGCATCTTTAATAAGCCACATTGGTTTCGAGTCAGTAGTAAAATTAACGAAAGACTGAGAAGCCCCGTATACTTGACCCTGACAATAATAGTCGATTGTTTTTATATTTATGTTTTTTTTAATATATATTTTTAAATGTTCAACTTAACGTTTCAGAGTAGCCTATATAATTTGTCTTGTCATCCGTTTTCAGCGTTGGCTGATTTTGTGATTGAGACCCATGGGTTACATTGAAATATTTTTATTAGTATTAGTAAGCCAGTCTTTAGTAACCTTGGATAAATCACAATATAAGCCCTCTCTCACGCACGCTCTCTCTCTCTCTCTCTCTCACACACACACACACACACACACACACACACACACATGAAATCGCATAAAACCAAATGAAACTATGGCAAAAATATATAAGCAGTAAAAATTACAGTATATCCAGTAGGTGATTCCTGTCCTGATAACAGACGCTGACCCTCTGGAACTGTTTAGTTCTGTTAGTATTGTGTTCAGGTGTGAATGTTTATGGGGATTCAGTCTGTCTCTGCTGCCGCATCTATTCACCGTAGTGATAAGTGATTAATGTCTCATCAGATCTTCGATGGGGGAAACGTTGTGCTGGTTAAATGACTGAAGACAGACTGATCCGTATGGACAGATATTTGTTTCAGATATTATGCGTTATTAATCGTTTTTTTACGCCAATTTTTGACTATCAGCGAAAAAAAAAATTAGCGAAAACATCAAAAATATAACGAAAACAAACTCAAGCAGAAGTTAAATTTTAAGCTTTACTTTGCAGCAAAATATTATCTACCAGTGTATTAAACGGAAATAGATAAAATACATCGTAATGTAAAATACTGTACATAGCCCGCATTGTATTCCGTACCTACAACGACTGGTATAGATAAATTACAGATGTTAACGTGTCTTTAAGTATTATTAAGGATGTCGTGAAAAATATTGCAATAAGTAGTTTTATTCATTAATTAATTATTAATAAAAAATAGCATAGGCATTATGGGTTGTGTATTGAGTGATTTAAATCTGTTTTATGAATCGTTTTTTATCCCTATTTTTTACCACATCATCTATTTATAAAACTATTTTGACATAAGTTATGTTATATATATTAAATATAGTATACGGATGCTTGGACACTGCAGAAGCAGTCAATGCTCCATCTGGCGGAATTATACAGCATTGCAACCATCTTTTTAGAAAGCGCATGGGGGCGTTTATGGGGCGGGGCATCGTTAACTACGTCATCGCGGGGGATCACATTCCGTGCACGGATCGATCATGGTCCTGTCACGGTCCTATCATGGACCTATCATGCTCCAAGCGGCTGTTTGACGTGGCTCCCACTGTAAAGCAATTTGTTCTCCGGCAACCTTCGGCTACATTACTAGATGTTCGTGGCGAAGCTATTAGGTGGGAGCGTGAGGGCACACCAGGAGGGGCAAGAGGTCGTAGCCATTCAGTTCCCGTCGCACATGGGTTCCAATATGGGGTCCAAAGTGGTGCGCGTTCGGGAGAGGATCATCCGTCTCAGCAGTCTGAAATGTGTGAGCTCAGGGAGATGTTCAAACTACAGCAGCAACAGCTAGCTCAGCTTACCCAAAGCATAACCAAATTACAGGATCAGTCTCTCCGGACCCACCCCTTTCGTAGTACCTCAGTGATATGTAGGAAGTGTCAGAAACCTGGCCATTTTGCTAGAGAGTGCAATTATGAGCATGGTTCTCCCTCTTCTCTACGACCTTCAACTACTACACATGAGGTGGGGAAAAGTAGACAGTCTCGTTCCGGTTCATCGTCGGAAAACTCATTCCCGCCGAATTGCTGAGTCACAATTCGGTTGGGGAAAATGGCGGCTCAGACCTGTTGGGCAGTGTTGGCCCCGTGTCGACTTTAATGTCATCATGCCCATATTTGGTTGTGTCAATGAGTGGTGTGTCTGTCTCATGTTTAGTGGATACCGGGTCTATGGTGTCCACCATTACTGAAAGTTGTTTCCGGGAATACTTTGAGCCATGGGGCCAGGAGCATCTTCGGTCTTGTCATTGGCTACAGCTTAAGGCGGCCAATGGATTGTCTATTCCCTATTTGGGTTATATCGAATTGGATGTTGAACTGTGTGGGAAAATGGTTCCAAAATGCGGCATATTGGTGGTTCGGGATCCTCCTGGTGGTGTGTGTGCTCAGGCCCCTGGTGTTTTGGGCATGAATGTGTTAAGCCGATGCTACCAGGAGCTTTTTGGACAGTATGGACTTTCCTTATTTCATTCTTCACCTGTGTCTAGTGCTCCTAAAGCTGTGTTCCAAGCGTTGCAGTATTGTCACCAGGTAAGTGTTCAGCCTCCTGGTGAGAGTGTAGGCAAGGTGAAGGTGCGGGGCCCTCGAGCCACTCGCATTCCTGGGGGTGTAATGAAGTTGGTGGCGGCCACTTGTTCGGACTCCTTCTCTGGGAAGGTTGCATTTCTTGAGCCCCCTGACGTTGGGCTCCCCGTGGGGCTGTTGATTTCTCCAGCTTTGGTTACGGTGAGTAGGGGAACTGTGTACATACCAGTTATCAATGTAGGTACTACTGAGGCTCTTTTATTTCCTCGGCGGGTGATTGGCACATTGTCGAGCGTGCATGTGATTAGCTTGCCTCCAGGTGTTTCGGAGGTCAGGCCATGCCCCGGGACTGTTTGTTCCATTAACTCTCAAGTGGAGATCTCATCTGTGCAAAAGCAGATTGAGGCTTTAGATTTGGCAGGTCTGTCAAGTGATGAGCAGAGTAAGGTTAGGAAGTTGCTACTAAACTACCAATCGGTATTTTCTGCGTTTGAGGGCGATGTTGGCTGTACTGATTTGCTCTCTCATAATATTCCTCTTCTTGATGACACCCCCATTCGACAACGGTATCGGCGTATTCCTCCCTCTGAGTATGAGGTGGTGAGGGCACACATTAATCAGTTACTCGAGACCCAGGTCATTAGGGATAGTTGTAGCCCATATGCTTCCCCAATAGTGCTTGTCAAAAAGAAGGATGGTAGTCTGCGCATGTGTGTGGACTATCGTCAGTTAAACTCCAAAACTAGGAAGGATGCGTTTCCATTGCCGCGCATTGAGGAGTCATTGGATATGTTGACTGGTGCTCGTTGGTTTTCTACACTGGATTTGGCTAGTGGCTACAATCAAGTTCCCGTTGCTGAGGAGGATCGACATAAGACTGCTTTTTGCACCCCATTTGGGCTGTTCGAGTGGAATCGGATGCCATTTGGGCTTTGTAATGCTCCTAGTACATTTCAGCGGTTAATGGAACGTCTGTTTGGAGACCAGAAGTGTCAATCACTCCTGTTGTACTTGGATGATATAATTGTGTTTTCTTTTTCTGTTGAACAGCACCTAGAGCGTCTGGAGGTAGTGTTGCGCCGATTGGAAAGGGAGGGTCTTAAAGCTAAGCTAGAGAAGTGCGTTTTCTTGCAGTCTCAGGTAAAGTATTTGGGCCATGTGATCTCTGCTGAGGGAGTGGCAACTGGCCCAGATAAGGTCCAGGTGGTATCACAATGGCGTCGTCCATCTAACGCTACAGAGTTGCGTTCCTTTTTGGGGTTTGCCAGTTACTATTGGCGGTTTGTAGAGGGCTTTGCTAAAATTGCAGCCCCTCTGCATAGGATGGTAGCCGAGTTCTCTGGAACTAAGGTCCTGCCGAAGAAACGTGCAGGGTTGAAATTTGTGGAGGCCTGGAGTGAGCAGTGTCAAACAAGCTTTGAGGAGTTGAAGGTAAGGCTTACCACCGCCCCGGTATTGGCGTATGCGGATTTTTCTATTCCATTTATTTTGGAAGTGGATGCCAGCTATGAGGGACTGGGAGCAGTCCTTTCTCAGGAACAAGGAGGTAAGGTCAGACCTGTTGCGTACACTGTAAAAAGTAATTGCTGAATCTACTTAAGAAAAGCTTGTAAATCTAACTAACTGTAAAAAATTTGTTGATTTAACTTGATTAGATTTAGTAGTGTGAACTTTTTGGTGGATGCAGTGGTTAAACTAAACAAATTTAGTATATAGTACTTAAGAGTGTTGAGTGTGTTGTACGGAAGTCATGTTTACACTGTTGCAAATGTATGTTAGTAAATAGTAAATACCCTAAGTTAAGTTAAAAATAATTTCATATATAAATATGTAATTATACAATTATCTATCTATCTATCTATCTATCATGTATTTTATATGTGCATAATATTATATACGGAATATGTTCCAGTTTTAAAATGTACATTTATTTCAGCCAAGTCTCTATTTGCATAAAGACACAAATTTTATGCTCTTTTTTTTTTATCATGCGCGTGTGTCTGCGTGTGTGTACGCGCATGGTAAAACGAGTAGAGACACACAAATTTATGTTCCCTTTACCGTGTGCGCGTGTATTTATTTAATAATGTATTCATTTGTTCATAGGTTCTGGGTCTTTTCCCCATTTGCGCTATACTGTAAAATAACTGGGAAAGCAGTAATATTTAAACGTATTGCCAATCAGCTGCTGCTGCTTCTTTATCTAACACAGTATTTGTATGAACAGAGCTTGATTTACTGGCCTTTGGTTAAATATCAGGATGGCGCGAAACAACTCTTCTAAACTTCTAATTTCTTAATCGCGCTTTCGTCTCGCGCATGCGTAATACGACGGAACACAGGTGTTCGGAGAGGACGTTGACGAGGGAGAACTTGAACAGGCTGAGCAGCGCGTTTTCTGCATGTGGTGGCACAAGAAGTAAGTACACTTATAATGACCTGTTCATAAACCCCAGTGTCATTGTATTGCTCATTAAAAACTTAAATACAATTTTCATTTGCTAGTTGTGAGGAAAGAGGAAAATACATAAAAAGGCACATTGAAGTATTTTTATGTGGAATGTGATCAATGGCGTACTAGCTACGTTGAAAAAAAAATCTATTTTACTGAACACTCGTTTTATTCACAGCTTATAAGATATTTTAATCTGTTTTAAGTTCATGGTTTATCATTAATGATGTGTAAAACCCCGTGCGGCCTTCATGAACATTCTTTCTAGAACGTTCGACCCGCACGTGTCGTTCACATGGAAATGAACGACACGATGCCTGAATGAAAATATCTTAATTAACAAGCAGGTAACATTTTGTGTGTGTTTTTTTTTTTTTTTTTATTTAGTATATGCTTATTTTGGGGGCTTAAATTCATGCAAGTCATGCAGTGGAAGTGTAAATTCTGTTTGTTTTCGTGTGAAAAGAGGGCTCGGCTGTTGAAACACTACAGATTAAAACATGGAAGCTACACTAGAAGTACTCCAATTCCATGTCTCTACACAGATTGTCTGTGCTCATTTAAATCATTTAATGCACTAAGGGTGCATTTAACAAAAAATCATTCCTATCAGGCACATGGCAGCCAATCCAGTCCATGTGATAACATCCTTTTGATATTTCACTGCCCACTTTGCAGTTTTGAGGAGCCCTGCACAGAGTCTATTTTTTTCTCTCATTTGCGGCAGCATCTCAAAAATCATGAAACTGTGCAGTGTCCATACAACAACTGCAATTTTGAGAGCAATGTCTACTCTACATTTAATTCCCATAAATGTAGAGAGCATGGAGCATTTGATCAGAGGCAGTTGAAGTCTGACATTCTTTTGTATGTGGCTACACACAGTGTAGATAATGTGCAAGAACAACAGCCTCTGACCACTCATCCTTTAGATGAACATATGGAGGAAAATGATATAGAGAATGAAAACTTTGATGAATTGTATCATCAGTTGGAGCATAATTTAGCCTCACTCTTTCTTAAAATGCAGGCGATTTTGCATGTTTCAGATTTGGCTGCGCAGGAAATAATTCAACATATAAATCAAATTTTACTTCTTTCAGAGCCCCTTGTCTACCATTTTGTTCAGCAAATTCTCCTTGAACATGGACTGAATGACTGTGATTCATTAGTGAGAAAAATAGTGAATGCAGTAAAAGACAGTAACCCAATTTTGACGATGACCAGAGATGGTAAGCCTCTTTCCACAATTAGCAGAAGAGCATCATATTTTCAGAGTGAATTTCTGATCGTCATGCCAGTTGAATACAAGCTTGATTCACAGTCAGTCTCTTATGTGCCAGTTCTACAAATGTTGCAGAAAATGCTAAACCGGGCTGACATTCTAAATAGGGTTCTTTGCAATGATCGATCAGTTAATGAATTTAAGACTTACAGAGATGGCACTCACTATCAAGAAAATAACTTTTTCAACACTGAGACCTTCAGAATTGTCCTGGGTCTTTATGTTGATGAATTTGAGCTGGCCAATCCCCTTGGCACTTCTCGAAAAAAACACAAAATGTTTGCTCTCTATTGGGTTCTAGCCAATCTTCCCGCAAAAGATCGTTCATCACTTCAGTCAATTCAGCTAGCAATTTTATGCAGAGCTAGTGCGGTTAAACAGCATGGTTACACAGAAATATTGCGCCCACTTGTTCGGGACCTTGAAACTCTTGAAAAGCATGGTGTATACATTGAACAGTTAGGAGACTGTGTAAAAGGAAGTGTGCTTTTTGTTTCATCTGATAATCTTGGTGCACATTCTTTCGCAGGACTACAGGAGAGTTTCAATGTTGAGCACCCATGTCGGTTCTGCTTAGCAAAGAAGAGTGAAATCCAGGAGAAGGAGGTCTGTTCTGGAGCATTTGAACTGAGAACCAAGCAGGAGCATGACAGGCAAGTGGCTGAAGTGTTACACAATGAGAATTTGGTAAAGAAGTATGGTGTGAAAGGGGGCTGTGTATTAAGTGAAAGGTTAGAACATTTTCACACAGTTGGTGGTTTTCCACCTGACATAATGCATGACCTTATGGAGGGTGTCATCCCTATTGAAATGTCCTTGTGCATTAATGATTTGGTCTCAAGGAGATTAATCTCTCTTGAATCCCTGAATCAAGCTATCAAGCAGTTTCCTTACAAATTCTCAGACAAAGTTGATCAGCCTCAGATCATCCCAGGCACATTTGCCTCCAAAGGTACTATTGGGGGTAATGCCCATGAGAATTGGGCACTTGTTAGACTTCTGCCCCTCATGGTGGGCCTTGATATCCCTGAAAATGATAAAACATGGGAAATTGTTTTGCTTTTGAAAGATATTTTAGAAATGACATTGGCATTTAAGTTCACTGAGGATTCTCTTGATTTTCTTGATGCAAAGATTGCAGAACACAGACATTTACTTTTAACAGTCTTTCCTCATTTCACATTGCGCCCCAAACACCACTACATTGAGCACTATCCACAACTCATAAGAATGTATGGACCACTAAGAGATATGTGGACAATGCGGTTTGAGGGAAAACACAAATTTTTCAAGCAGGTAATCCATGACACCAAAAACTTCAAAAATGTTCCACAAACTTTAGCAGTTCGCCATCAAAGGCTGCTGGCTTACTACATTGACTCCCCCTCCTTTCTCAAGCCATCCATGGAGACAGAAAAGGTGACTGGTACTTTGATTTCAACTTTCCCTGAAAACATTCAGGAATTCCTGAGAAAAACATATGCAGTTCAGAACACTGTCCTCACAGCTTCATCTGTGAGCATTGATGGTATCAAGTATAATCCAGATATGGTTTTATCTGTTGGTACTTGTTCAGGTCTGCCTGATTTCAGGCAGATTTTCAAAATTCTTGTCATCACCAGTGATGTTCTGTTTGTGTGTAAAGATCTGACATGTTGGTACATTGAGCACCTCCGTTCTTTTGAACTTTGCAGTCATGTGCTATCACTGTCAATCACCAAACTTTCAGATCTGAATGACCCATTTCCTTTGCCAGCCTATAAACTTCGGGGCAGGACCTATGCTACACTCAAACATTATATCATATGCTGAATAAGATAGTTTAGGTTTAAAGGCAATTTACAAACCTAGTTATTTACTCTCATTCAGGATTGGTAATGACTAAATACTACATTAGGGAGAAAAGTCGTGGAAAACAGACATTGCTTCTCAAGCTTCAGGAGAACACAAAAGCATTATATAATTTCATTCAACTACAATTGTTTGAATAGTTTATCAATGGGTTTCTTGAGAAACAAACTGAAATGTAATTCTTTTTTTTAATTTTCACATCCTGCATGCTTCAAATGGAACAGCATTAAAATTCTATTGTGTGAAAGGTTGTTCCAGTGAAATGGATTATATATTGAAGTTGATTTCTCAACAAACCCATTTATTTGCCTTAAATACTCGAACTGTATGGTTCGACAAGTCACATGAAATTATTAATGATTCTGTGTACTTTTTAAAGTACATTTAAACAAGGATTAATTTAGAGTGATGTAATTTATACAATTATTTTGTTCTGTTAAAGCTATTACTTTAATTTACGAAAACTAACTCGATTCTTTAACCTTTGTAGAGAGAACAAATATGGAGACAAGGACTGTACTCCGAGTTATAGTTTGTGAAAACAACATCAGAAAAATAGTCCTTCCTGTGAAACCACAGACAGTTGACTCCCTGATGGAGCAACTTGAAGAAAAGCTGGGACTTCAGTATAAGTTCACAATTCAGTATGAAGATCCAGACTTCGACAATTCTCTTGTGAATCTTACCGACATTGCTGACTTGCCAGATAAGCCCACACTGAAGATTGTCTCCCTTGTGACAACACCAACCCCTAGCACAGCTGACACTGAAGTCTTGTCTGTGGCTTCTGATGATCATTCACCTCATTGTCTACGGACCGCATGGCCAGAAACTTTTGAGATCCCTACTTTTCCTGTTGACGTTGAATACAGATTACGTCAGGGAAATCTACAGTACATGCGAGATCAAACATATCTACAAGTGTCAGGAGAGCTTAAGCATGAGATTCTTGAAAAACTCTCAGAGACGATATACAGTTACAAAGCTTACCCAGATAAGGAAGATTTTGAGGCTGTTGCTGCTGCTTTGATAAAAAAACATCCCTGCCTTACCCAGCCTGGCTCATCTAAGGGGTGGAATGGGTGGTATGATAGCCTCAGATGGAAAATGGGTAACTACCGCTCTAAACTGCGTCGAGCTGGATGTTTGGAGGTATCCATAAATGGTGGGAAAAGAAGAGGACAGCAGCCTCAGAGAAACATCAAAAGACCCAAGAGGTTTGAAATCAATTTTCTACCAAACTTCCCCAGTGGTGAAGATGAAGCCAGCATGGAGTCCAAAAGGAAGGAGATGGTGGAAGACATGAAGAAACGTCATGTTAATTCTGCACTGATAGCCCAGAACATGAATTCTACATTTGCCTTGCGTAGAAAAGAACTGATAGAAAAGGAGCCTGCAGTGAAGAATACAGTGGAAAGGTGGCCAGCCCTTTTCACACAGAATCAGGTGAGTAAATATTCTTGTCTACATTGGTTTTATGATAATTAAAGAAATAGTTCACCCAAAAATTTTAATTCATTTACTCAGTTAGTTCCTGTATAAATGTCTTTGTTCTGCCGAACACAAAAGAAGATATTTGTAAGAATGTCAGTAACCAAACAGATCTCATCCCCTATTTACTTCCTACTATGGTAGTAAATGGAGGATGAGATCTGTTTTGTTACTGGCAAACATCATCTTTTGTGTTCAGCAGAGCTAAGACATTTATACACTTTTGGAACTACCTGAGGGCAAGTAAATTATAATTTTTGGATAAATTATCTCTTTAACCACTTTTTTAAATTTATATTTAATTCATACTTGCACATATCGGTAAAAAGTGATTGCCTAATGTCAGTTTGTCACAAACATTTTTTTTTTAGATTCTTACAGAGTTTAGTCGCATATCTGGCAAAAACTTGGAATCAGAATTCTTTCAAGAACTGGACAAATTTACTCAACGTTTCATCGATATCTTCAGGACTAAAGGTGGAGACATTGGCGGAAAACTTAAAAAGATTCTGCACCAGATTGAAAATGATGTAAGCTTCTCAGACACAGTTTCTTTTGCTGTTGTCCTTTGCTCTGTTTTGTGTTAGTGTCATGAGCTCTATTAAGTAGTAATTTTTTATCATAACTTTGCAGAAATCCAACATCAACGTGAGACAAACCGCTGTTCTTCATGGACTACCATTCCTTCTCGGGGAGGACCCCACAGATTTTTACAAGACCTGTTTTGTAAGTTGTTTTGTCTGTTATGCGATTCTTATTTAACATTCAACTGTTCTTTAAACAGTTTTGAGATCTAAACAGTCAGGAAACTAAAACAAAGAAAGGGGTAGGCAAGGACCGAAAAAAAAAAAGAGGATTTGGGGTAGGAAAAAAAAAAGTTAAGATAAATTAAGAAACACAGACAGTAAGAAGACACATTTTATATTACATAAAGAAAGTAAGTGAAAAACAAGAGTAAGAAGGACAACAGACAGGAGGTTGGAAATTTAGACGGATAGGAAGAATAAAGAACAGATGCAAGGGATAGTAAGTAAAAAAGGTAAGAAAGTACAGTAAAATAAATATAAAATACAGAAAGGAGATTAGATTGAAAGAAGGAAAAAATATTTATATTTATTTGACATTTATAGGTGATTTTTTTTTTTTTAAATCAATCAATTCTTCTCCATAGTTATGTATTTTGATAATTTTTTGAATATCAAATTATTGGTTTTAGAATAGGTCTTAATTTATATAGCTGACCTTCAGTTTGATTTATTGTCTTTTCATTCAGTGGTTTGAATGTCTGTATTCTTTCCTGCATCCACTGCTGTGTACTGATTGAAAAGGGCTGTATATTTAAACATATTATGGTATTATTAATTTAGTTGCACATTTTAATCTGCTCTTAAAGATGTATCGTGGCTTACTTTGACCTCATTATTGCTATTTGCCCTGTTTTTAGGATTGTGACGACAATGAAGACCTGTCCGACATTACAATTGGAATTCTGACGGTGATTCCCGAGCACTCTGCAACCGCAACACTACCCTACTCCCTGCATCTTGATGCCATAACAACAGCTATCATTTTGGAAGGTATCATGGTTGTGGATAACGTGGAAAATCTTCCACAAGCAATGTGTCTGCTCTTTGGACTGATTTATGCTCTAAACTTAGAGTATCCTGCAGCTCTGAAGAGCACATTTGATTTCATTCAGAGAGTGATTTTGTCTCTTGGCCATAAGTCACTCAAACCTAAAATCCAATCACTAAAAAATCGCTTGATGCAGTAATAGGTCATTGCCATGATGTAAAAAAATTTTCTATGGTTAATTACGGGTTCATTACTAAGAGTTTGAGTGAATAAAATTGTCTTTAAGAGAACTCTAAAGAAAATTGTTCAATACTACACTGATAGTTTTCCAGTTGTTGAAAAGGAAAAATATCTTATTTAAAAGGATGTTTAAAAAAAGAGTCAAGTTTACTTAATGTTAGTTTTAAAAGTTTTATTTAAAAAAACAATTTTAAAGAGAACTGCAGTAGGAAAGCTTTACTAAATTTAGACTGTTTAGTGTTTGCAAGCTCTGCTTTTGACCACTTTGTTGGATGTTAAAAAAAAGAGGGAGAAGAATTTTATTGTCCCTTATTTTAAGTGCAGTATGTGTTTTTATTTATTTTTTATTTTATTAATTTATTTTGGTCTAAAATGTTTTTGGCAGCCCATGTTGCCAGGCATGCCTTTAGTAATGTCTGAAATTAATCGTGTTTTATAGAGCAAATAAACATTTCAGTGTCGTGCCAAATCTGTGTTTTTGTATTCTTAGATCACCAGTACATTCTTAGATGTGTACTTAGAACTTTGAGTACATCTTGCTTGAGAAATTTAAGGCAATCAGTTTCCACAGATTCTTCTAGTAAAATGAACAAGCAATCATGTTAAACTAACTGTTTTGTTTGAGTTCTGCTTATAAAGCTCAACTTAAAATTGCAAGTTATCTTAACTTTTGAAATTTAGTTACCGGTACTGAAGTTTTATGGTAACCTCTACAAATACGTAAGTTAACTCTACAAAGATGAGGTAAGTAGTATCAACTCAAAAAGTATGACCTAATTTGCTTGAGAATTTTGAGGCAATCAGTTTCCATGACTTTTCTAAGTAAAGTCAACTTATTACTTTTTACAGTGTACGCCAGCCGTGGTTTGAGACCTACCGAGCGTAATTTGTCAAATTACAGCTCTATGAAATTGGAGTTTTTGGCGCTAAAGTGGGCGATGACTGAAAAGTTTAGGGAGTACCTTTTGGGAAGTCGATGTGTGGTGTTTACTGATAATAATCCTTTTAGTCATCTGTTTACAGCGAAGCTTGGGGCTACAGAACAGCGGTGGGCTGCTCAGCTTGCTGTGTTTGACTTTGACATTCGTTATCGGTCTGGGAAAAGTAATAAAAATGCGGATGCTCTTTCTCGACAGAACACTCCGGAGAGTGGGGTGCTGGGTGGATTACTTCCAGGGAGCGAGGTGCCCAAGCCATTGCAGCAGGTTTTGGAAGCAGTATCGGTGGAGGCAAAGCAGGCAATGATTACCACTTTGCCTGGTTACTCATTAGGTGATGTGGGGTTTTTGCAGGAGGCAGATCCCATTATATCTGAGGTTTTGCCCTTTTGGAGGCGTAAGGCTCGTCCTAGGCCAGAGGAGCGGCAGCAGATGTCCACTAGGGCCCTGACTTTGTTGCGTCAATGGGAATGGTTGGTAGAGCAGGATGGTGTACTTTATCGTAGAGTTTATTCTCCCAAGGGGGGGGGAGGAAGCTCTACAGTTACTATTGCCTGTGGTATTAAAATCTGAGATTCTTTCTCAACTGCACCAGGAACACGGACATCAGGGAGTAGAGCGCACTGCAGAGTTGGTGCGCCAGCGGTGTTATTGGCCAGGTATGTCAGCTGATATTGCAGGTTGGTGTCAGGAGTGTGAGCGGTGCCAGTCTAGCAAAGATACACGGCCCTTGGTTAAAAGTTTTATGGGCCATCTGTTGGCTTCTAGGCCAAATGAAATTCTGGCTGTTGACTTCACGTTGTTGGAGCCTTCTAGTTCAGGGTTTGAGAATGTGCTGGTGATGACTGATGTTTTTAGTAAATATACCCTTGCTGTGCCGACACGTGACCAGCGGGCTGCTACAATGGCTCAAGTCTTGGTTACAGAGTGGTTTTATAAGTTTGGCGTACCCAGTCGTCTCCATTCGGATCAGGGGCGGAATTTCGAATCGGTATTAATCCAGCAGCTTTGTGACCTGTATATGGTACAAAAGTCTCGCACCACACCGTACCACCCGACTGGGAACGGCCAGTGTGAGCGCTTTAACCGCACTCTGCACAATCTACTGCGGGCGTTGCCAGCTTCTCGGAAGAGAGACTGGGTAGCATGTTTGCCGCAGGTCCTCTTTTGTTATAACACCACTCCCCATCAATCCACAGGTGAGTCACCCCATTTTTTAATGTTTGGTCAGGAACCGCGACTGCCTGTTGATTTCTTGTTGGGACGAGTATCAGAGCCGACCCCAGGTAGTGTGAATGAGTGGGTATTGGAGCACCAGAACAGGTTACAGGTGGCATTTGATGGGGCACGAGACCGGTTAAAGATTATGGCTGAGAGACGGAAGTTAAAACATGACCGGCAGGTACAGGAGGTGCCTCTGATAGAAGGCCAATTGGTGTACCTTAGGGATTATAGTGGTAGGGGTCGTCATAAGATTCAGGATCTTTGGAGCCCAGTTGTGTACCAAGTGGTACGGGCGCCATCTGGAGGGGGTGCAGTTTATTCGATTGCTCCAGTGGATGACTTGGGCAAGGTTAAAACGGTGCACCGGTCATTGCTTAAAAGCCGCATCCGAAGGGATTCCCCCGAGGGGGTGCCTACGGAGGAACTTGTGGAGCTGTCTGGGGTGTCCCCGGAGGAAGAGCTAGATTCGGTGGGTGTAATCCCTGAGGAAGGGTTGGCGGTGAGGGTTCAGCTAGATGCGCCGGATGCGTCTTTGCCCAATTGTCTTCGAGCAGTAAATGTGTTGCCTAGGCCTACGGAACCTAGTAATTTGGTAGCTGATGTCCCGATAGAACTGTCTCAAAGATCTACATCTCATTTGGTGCCAGCACAGGAATCTGGAGGGAGCGAGAATTTATTACGACGTACTGGGCGAGTAACAGCTGGGCGACATTCGAACCCCCATCATCTTCCCCGTGCAGTAGGTGGTTTATCCTTGAGCCACTTGGTGTCTAATTCTGTAACTACTATTTTTCGACCTTGGAAATAGGTTTGACAGTTGGAGTTCATCATCGGGCCGATGATGAAAAAGGGGGAGGGTAGATTGTGGTGAGAAGGAGCTTCGTACTTCCTTCCAGGTTTCCAGCTATGCACCTGAGATTAATTATTGGGTGTAGTTAAGGAGAGTATAAAAGGGTGCGGCAAGATCAACCAGGTGTGGCGCTAATTCACCCCCAGGTGGCGCTTCCGGAAGTGTGTCGTCTAGTTCCGGTGTACGGGAGGTATGTTTGGCATGCTGGATTTTCGGCTATTTGTCAATGTTAGCATCTCGCTAATAGTGATTTTCTTTTGAAAAGCCGGCGATTTTTCGGATATTTATTGTGTCCGAGGCAGTGGAGGAGCAGTGTATTGCCGTCTAGGTGTATTTACCCTTTCTAAAAGAGCGGCGCAATTTGTGCGCGTGTACTGCAGGAGACGAATGCTACCGTATCGTTGGTATGCCGATTTATTTTCTCTTTGTATAGTAGGCTTAAGATCCTTAGGCATATGATGTGACCTGTATATCTGTCCTATGTTTTCGATCTGTTGAAGGAGTGGCCGCCAGATGGATGTGGTCTGCATCGCGTGGTAGGTAGGATTTATTTTCGTTGGCGCCCGCCACACAGGTATGTGCTGTATCTTCACTTTAATGTTCCTTTTACATTTTAGGTAAATTGATCAGCTGGCAAGCGTGCTTTTCTCACCTGTTATTGGCTTTGTCGCTTACAACTTGGCTTGCAGCTTCAGCACTGCTGTTTTGCTTCAGTGGATTGTTTTGGTTTATTTTGTTTTTGTCCTTGTGACAGCTATTTTTGTTTTCGTTTTCTGTTTTGCTTCTTTAACAGCTCTTTGCTTTGCTTGTGCTGCTGCCTTGGGCTGGCTTATTTCTATATTTTGTTTTGTGCTGCTTTGCTTGGTGTTGTCTGCCATTGCATGTAATTCACTGACTAACGCTTCAGTTTTATTTGTCCTCCAAGTTTGGAGGTTGCTTTGCAGCTGTATTTGTTTTTGTTTTTTTTTGTTTTGTAATTAAATTTGTTTTTTTTTTCTTTTTAGGAGCTGGGAATGGAGAGAAGGCAGGCTAGCTGCTTATAGAGTGGTGTGCTTGTTTACCAAGTGTGGAGTGGTACTACATTTTCACTAGTGTGAGGTTGGTGCACGTGTGGTTATTTATCGTCGTGAAGGAGTGTAGTCCTGTACCTAGCCTGCCTCTCTATGGTTAATCTCCCAGCTCCAATTTCTTTTCTTAGCTGGGGATGTTTTAATTTGTTTTAACGGTCATTTTGATATTGCGTGATCTGGAAATTTCCTGTATAAATAAAAATTTGTATTTTTGTATCCATGTCCCTGTGTTCTCACTGAGAGATTCAAACCTGCGTGTCTTAAACTTTTCCCAGGTAACCAATCCTGGGTGGCGTAATCGGTAATTTAGTCTTTTAACGTTGGTCTAAAGGAATTTTCTCTTTAAATTTCCCGACATAGAGAAAAGACACCCACCACACCGCCACATATGGTAAAATGCTCTTCATCGACTACAGCTCTGCTTTAATACCATAATTCCCTCCACACTCACCACCAAGCTAGAGCACCTGGGACTCAGGCAGTAAGTCATGGCAGACGACAGGCAGTAAGGATGGGCGGACATGTCTTAGCCTCCATCACTCTCAGCACTGGAGCCCCCCAGGGGTGTGTTCTGATCCCCCTGCTGTATTCTTTGTACACCCATGACTGCATAGACACGACGACACTGTCGGGGTGGGCCTGATCTCTGACAATGACGAGTCAGCCTACCTGGAGGAGGTTGGAAATCTGGAGAACTGGTGCCAGAGGAACAATCTCCTCCCAAACGTCAGCAAGACAAAGGAGTTGATAGTGGACTTTAGTACAAAGCAGGAGAGGAACTACCAGACCCAGTCATCAACTTCCGATACCTCAGTGTTCACATCACGCAGGACCAGTCATGGTCCTGCCACATCAACACCGTTGTGAAAAAGGCCCGGCAGCGTCTCTACCACCTCAGACGCCTGAGAGACTTTAGACTGCCCTCTAAGATGCTCAGGAACTTTTACTCCTGCACCATAGAGAGCATCCTAATGGGAAACATCTTAACCTGGTTCAGGAACAGCACCATGCAGGACAGACGAGCTTCTCAGGACAGTTCTGCTGAACGCACCATCTGCACCAAGCTCCCTTATCTGCACTCGATCTACAGCAAGCGGTGCTGGACCAAGTCCAGGCAGATCGTGAAGGACCTCAGCCATCCCAACAATGGACTGTTCTCTCTGTTGCGGTCAGGAAAGCGATTGCGCTTCCTGAAGGCCAACACAGAGAGACTGAGGAGGAGCTTCTTCCCGCAGGCGATACGGTCTCTCAAACAAAATGATTAGTCCTGTGTGTAGATTAACACACAGGACTAATCATCTCCGCATTTTTGCAACGCCTACGCACTGTAGACTGGACAATCATGACATAGCACATCTGCACACACAATGCACATTTGCACACACTTGCACACATATTGCACATTTGCACAAACAATGCTCAATTGCACACCTCAAGACAATTGCACACTTCATTCATTCCACATATTATTTGCATTTAAAGTAATATTTGTCTGTACAGATAGGTGTATATTTCTTTTATCTTGAAAACTTGTATATTTTGTTCAACTTTCTTATAGGTAAAATATTTATTTATTTCTTGCCTCTTTTCTATTTTTATATTTCTCCTTATTATTTCTTGTAAACTTTTTTTTTTTTTTTGAGGTCACGGGCAGACGTGTAAGCATTTCACTGCATATAGTACTGTGTATGACTGTCACAAAAAAAATTAAAACTTAAATTTAAACCCCATGTAACTTTACTTTTTTCTAATGCTCAGTTACTGTACCCACAATCTCCTCTGATCAGGACGTCTACTTCAGAGCTCAGTTACCCACAATCCCCTCTGAATAGGACATTTAATGTACACCTCAGGTTAGTTACCCACAGGTCAATCAGCTGACGAACCTGCTGAAGGTCTGACACCTCCAACACCAGCAGCTCTAATGATGCAGTTCCACAGGTTAGGGAAGACGTCACTTCTGACTACGCTTCAGTCAGTCACGTTACTTTATCTGTTTAGTTTAGCGTCATTAGGGCTCAAGTCATGTGGTTGGAACTCTGTAATACTGTTTTGTCAAGATACCACTTCTACATCATACCAACCAAAGTGGCAGACTGTACTTTGTGATTAAATAAATAAATGCAGGCATGATATGTTGTTACTGGGAGGAGAACCATGGGTAGCATCTGAGCAGGGTCTGAGTATATACAGTATACTGTATACAGTATAATACAGCCTTTTTTACACAGCTAGAAAAGGAAGTGACTGCTGTCTTATGTCTGGTTACGCCACATATAAAGTCACAGAGCACACTAGAGACAGAACAGTGTGTAACAAAACAGGAGCTTTAATATCTTTCTGAAGTGGAGTTGGTGTGGAGATGTGTGAGTGTGAACTCAGGATGAAGATCCTCCTCATCTTCACCCTCTGCCTGATCTCAGGTAAAGAAATGCACTTCAGAATAATCCTCACTCTCAGCAGCAGTGTTACATGAAGGAAGGTTTTGCTCAGATGGATGTTTGGTGTTTTGTTAGATGGAGGAGATTCCAAGGAAGTAACAGGATATTCAGGAGGAGGAGTCCTTATCAAGTGCAAGTATGATATAAAATACCCACAAAACAAGAAATATTTCTGTAGGGGTTCACCACCAGGATGTTCTGATGAAATAAAGACAAAAGTTAAAAACAAGTGGATGAACTCAGGAAGATTCTCACTGTATGATGACACCAAATCAGCAGATTTCTGGGTGATGATCAGAGAGCTCACTGTACAGGACGCTGGGACGTACCACTGTAGAGTTGATATAGATCAAAAAAGGAGACAAGATGTTTACCTTCAGGTGGAACTGAAGGTAAAGGAAGGTAAGTCTCAATGGACTTTTTTATTATTATATATTATCAGATATACAAAATACAAAGTAGGGGTGCAATGTTTAATTGTCGGGAACAAATTTAATTGTCGAAACGTTTATGATTTGATTAAGGTGTAAGTGAGTAATAGCACAAATATTACTCATTTACTCAATAGCACAGTGAGTAAATGAGTAATAGCACAATGGCAAACACTTTCTGTGCAGAAACATTTCACATTTAACTCGAGGTAAACAGCAGCTAGAAAGACTTTGTTCTGGCGGGGGCGTGGCTCTTTGAGGGACCCGAGAGTCAGGTTAGTTGGAAAGGATTCACACCTGAAGAGAATGTGAATAATTACTTACTGTGTGTTGCTGTTAATCAGGTTTTTATTTCTAGTTCTCATCAATAAAAGTCACACACACACACACACACACACACAGACATTTAACATTACACAACACATTAAAGTTTATTAATTTACTACACCTAATACAGAGATCTAAGCATTTAGCAACGCAAATACATTATTTATTGCAGAGTGTGAATTTAATAACTATTTACCGAAAGTATAGTAATATAAGTTAATTAATGTTTCTTAATGGACATTCTTACAGGTTAACCATAATTTCACCTACAGATTTTTCAATTTTAATAACAGAAACACTTGCTTATACACCGACCTCGTACTGCAGGAAAGTAACAGTTTAACCTACTACAGTGGCCATGAAACCCACAGCCCAAATCAGTGACACAACCCAAAGTTCATTCTGTGAGATGTCTGAAGGTCTGTGACTGTCTGAAAGGGCCTAGCGTCATTCCATCCCTGTACTTGGCTTACATGGCTGTAGTGAAATGACTTTTATTGTGCTCTTGAAGTTGATGTCAGAGTAAAAACCACACTACGGTAATATAAATTGTGGTTTACAAGTTGGGTAAACAGTGGCTCTTCACAGCATTTAAATGACTTAAATGTTTCTTAAAAGTCAAAGGAAAAAAAACACACAATTTCATCAATTTGGTGTACTGTGACTGGTTAAAAAAACTAACTTGTGCCTGGTACTGTGCACTAACGCTACAGTACCAGGCACTAAACAAAGACAAACAAACAAGTGAAACACAGGTAACAAGTGGGTACATATTTGGTAAAGACAATGGAGATCGTCATCACAAGATAAAACGAGAACCTCAGTGATGTACCTTACCAGTCAAAAGTTTGGATTTATTTTCTACATTCTAGAACAATACTGGATTTTTGAAATGACATGGTGGTACAAACCTTAACTCTGTTGGGCTTCGAGTCCAAATGCTACAATTTTATCTTTAAAAAATGTCATGATTTTAAGTATAATGTAATTTTTACTGGCTACTTCTATTTAAATAATCTGAAATAATTAGCATAATTTAAACTTGCCTTTAACAGGAGCCCTGGGCTTCAGGGAAGTGATTGCATATACAAAAGGAGAAATTAACATCAAATACAGATATGAGGATGAATATAAAGACAAACCTAAAGCTTTCTGTAAGAATGGAACAGTTCAGTGGTGTTTTAATAATAAACCACCACAACTGATCAGTGATTGGTCACATGATGGCAAATTCTCAGTTCATGATAACAGAAGTTCAGGATTCTTCAGTTTGTTTATCAGAGAGCTGACTATGAAGGACACTGGAACATACGTGTGTGCTCTTACTGTGTCTAATGAAATACAGACCTACACTGTAGTAAGGCTGGATGTAAAAAAAGGTGAGTAACTATATTTATTTTAACAGAAGAAACATGTTGTTATATTATCTGCAAATACACTGTTTAACTTAATGGTTTTTGCGTACCTGAGTATAAGGTAAATGCATTTTTAAAAAGGTGAAAAGGAATAATATATAAGAAATGAGAAAATGATATAACTTTACTTGTGCCTGAGAAAAATTCTTCCATTTATCAATCTATCCATACATACTGTACAGTACATACATACATACATACAGTACATACATACATACTGTACAGTACATACATACATACATACATACATACATACAGTACATACATACATACTGTACAGTACATACATACATACATACATACATACATACAGTACATACATACATACTGTACAGTACCTACATACATAAATACATACAGTACATACATACATACATACATACATACATACATACTGTACAGTACCTACCTACATACATACATACATACATACTGTACAGTACATACATACATACATACTGTACAGTACATACATACATACATACATACATACATACTGTACAGTACATACATACTGTACAGTACATACATACATACATACATACAGTACATACATACATACTGTACAGTACCTACATACATAAATACATACAGTACATACATACATACATACATACATACTGTACAGTACCTACCTACCTACCTACCTACATACATACATACATACATACATACATACATACATACATACATACATTCTGTACATACATACATACATACAGTGGGGCAAAAAAGTATTTAGTCAGCCACCAATTGTGCAAGTTCTCCCACTTAAAAAGATGAGAGAGGCCTGTAATTTTCCTCATAGGTATACCTCAAGAGACAATATAGGGAAAAAAACTCATTGTACAATTACAATTACACTGTAGGTGAAAAATAAGTATTTGGTCAATAACAAAATTTTATCTCAATACTTTGTTATATACCCTTTGTTGGCAATGAAAGAGGTCATATGTTTTCTGTAAGTCTTTTTACACACTGTTGCTGGTATTTTGGCCCATTCCTCCATGCAGGTCTCCTCTAGAGCTGTGATGTTTTGGGGCTGTCGCTGGGCAACACTGACTTTCAACGCCCTCCAAAGATTTTCTATGGGGTTGAGATCTGGAGACTGGCTAGGCCACTCCAGGACCTTGAAATGCTTCTTACGCAGCCACTCCTTTATTGCCCGGGCGGAGTGTTTGGGATCATTGTCATGCTCAAAGACCCAGCCACGTTTCATCTTCAATGCCCTTGCTGATGATTTTCACTCAAAATCTCACGATACATGGCCCCATTTATTCTTTCCTTTACATGGATCAGTCGTTCTGGTGTCTTTGCAGAAAAATAGCCCCAAAGCACAATGTTTCCATCCCCATGCTTCACAGTAGGTATGGTGTTCTTTGGATGCCACTCGGCATTCTTTCTCCTCCAAACACAAAGTTCTATTTTGGTTTCATCTGACCATATGACATTCTCCCAATCCTCTTCTGGATCATTCAAATGCTCTCTAGCAAACTTCTGATGGGACATGTACTGGCTTAAGCAGGGGGACACGTCTGGCACTGCAGGATTTGAGTCCCTGGCGGCACAGTGTGTTACTGATGATAGCCTTTGTTACTTTGGTCCCAGCTCTCTGCAGGTCATTCACTAGATCCCCCGTGTGGTTCTGGGATTTTTGCTCACAGTTCTTGTGATCTTTTTGACCCCACCGGGTGAGATCTTGCGTGGAGCCCCAGATTGAGGGAGATTATCAGTGGTCTTGTATGTCTTCCATTTTCTAATAATTGCTTCCACAGTTGATTTCTTCACATAAGGCTGCTTACCTATTGCAGATTCAGTCTTCCCAGCCTGGTGCAGTTTTACAATTTTGTTTCTGGTGTCCTTTGACAGCTCTTTGGTCTTGGCCATAGTGGAGTTTGGAGTGTGACTGTTTGTCTTTTATACTGTTACCAAGTTCAAACAGATGTCATTAATACAGGTAACGAGTGGAGGACAGAGGAGCCTCTTAAAGAAGAAGTTACAGGTCTGTGAGAGACAAAATCTTGCTTGTGACCAAATACTTATTTTACCGAGGAATTTACCGAATAATTCATTAAAAATCCTACAATGTGATTTTCTGGATTTTATTTCTAACTTTGTCTCTCATAGTTGAGGTATACTTATGATGAAAATTACAGGCCTCTCTCATCTTTTTACATGGGAGAATTTGCACAATTGGTGGCTGACTAAATACTTTTTTGCTCCACTGTACATACAGTACATACATACATGTAAAACTCCACACAGAAAGCAATAGTATGCCCTATCTGATGTCCCTGGAGCTGTGAATGTATTCATCAGATCATCCCATTAAGAAATGTACAAGTGAAAGTCCTAGAAAGCCTGTAGCTGTCAAAAATTTTCCCCATGTGATGGTATTTCCCAGGGTACTATATAAATAATCTGACTTGATTGGTTGTGATTTGCAGATCTGTCCTATGAGAAGTCCATCAGTGAGACTGTCCATGTAGGAGAAGATTTGAACATCAGCTGTAAATACCCAGAATCCCTCACAAATGGGATCAAGAGTCTCTGCAAGAGACTGCAAACTGCAACTTGTTCTCATAAAGTATCTGTTAATGATGGTAATAAACATCAAATAAATAAAAATAACAAATTCTCTCTGTATGATGACAAAAAAAGACAAACCTTGAGTGTAAGTATAAGAAATGTAACTGAGCGAGACTCTGGTGAATACTGGTGTGGAGCTGAAGCAGACTGGGAATCTGATCAAGGATACACGGTTTATTTCACACAGATCAACCTGAGAGTTACTGGTGAGTTTGTAGATATGCAAAAACATTATTGACTATTTACTTTATAACACAATGCAACTATTTTAATGCTGCTGATTCAATGCTACTATATGTTTGTTAACACATTGAATTGAAGTGATGTAGCTGATATTATTGTCTAGACTTCTGACTTCTGTCCTTGCAGACTAAATAATGTGATTTGCAGGTGTATATTGGCCTCAAAGTCAGTTCTCTGTTATTCTTGTGCAGTTGTGTATTTTTGCTTCACTACACTTCCTGTGAGATAGCAGAAGTATAAGTGGAAGTCAGTTGCATGCATGCTAAATGTACACTGTATTGTGTTGCATCTGTTTTGCCATCAGTCATACACTAGATTCACTCAATTAATGTCATTTTTTATCTAACTAAACTTTCATTGCTTTAGATCTACTTGTGTCAAGTTCAACATTAAAACCAATAACCACTTTATTATCATCATCATCATCGCCATCGTCGTCACCAACATCATCGCCATCGTCGTCATGGTCATCACCATCATTATTGCAGTTTGCACCAGCTTTTCCACCAGCTGGTGATTCTACTCAGATTCACATCACACCCATAAACTCTATGATTAATCTGACTGCTTATGAATGATCAGTATGTACTGTAAGTTAAAGGGTCTCTGTTTTTTACCTCCAGGATTTCCAGCTTTCACTGTGATCACTGTGTCTGTAATTCTGCTGCTGCTTCTGATTGGAATCACATTAATCACTTTGACTCTACAAAAGAGACGCAAAATGGAAGGTAACCACACACACATACACACTCATGCATACAACATTTAACACAATCATGCTTATGGTAAGATGTGTTGAAAGCACTGCATCTAAAAAAAGATAAATGTCTAAATAAAAAATATTCAGGACTGATTTTTCAACTAGTCTGTTTATCAGATAAAAAAAAAAAAGAAATAACATATAATTTCATAATTACTCTAATGCTACAGATCCTTCTGTCACGGCACGCCAGGTCACGCCCACCTGTCAAACCAAGCCATGATCTTCCACGACTCCATTCCATACTCCAGTCCACTGTTTCAATTTTGCTGCCTCATTAACCGGCCCCAGCACACCTGTTCCTCATTTCATTCACTACTCTGCTCTATTTAACTTGCTCACAAACAACCACCCATTGCCAGATTATTGTGTGCCTTAATGCCCAATTCTCCAGCGATTTCTCCTGCCTTGCTACTCGGATCTCGACGCACGCTTTGTTTTACGGATCACGATTTTTGCTTCTCGTCTTGGATTATTGTTTGTTTGGATTTCTGGATAACGACCCCCGCTCTTGCATCTCGACCACAAATTCGGATTACGGACTCTGTTTGTCTTCTCGGCTTTGACCCAAACATATTCACCACCGCGACTCATCTTCACGAAGCAAGCACAGCGCCTCTGCTTTGCAACCCGCCCCACACATACCTCATCTTTACAAGGCAATCAGTGCATTCAACAACACGCGCTCTGCCAGCCAGCCCAAACAACCTTCCCCAACAGGGTGAACACATTGCAAACCCCCCGCACTGCATGATGGCTGCCGCCCCGCCTACGCCACCCTCCCCCCACCCAAGCTGTGACCGTCCCCGGTCACCATGACTCTCTCAGTCTTAGAGGTGTGATGGCAGCCGGCGCTGGGAACGCCGGGGTCCTTTTGTGGGGGAGGGAGGAGTGCAAACATTGTCCTGAGGCGGTCTGGCCTCCGCAGAGTTCGACGTTTCGCTGGCGTGTGTCCACGCCCATATGCTCCATAGGTGCCCCCACCCGAAAGTCCTGCTGCAGTGCCCGTCGAGCGCTAGGTAGGGCCCCTCTTTGCCATGCAGAGGTTGCATCGGTAAATAAAGAATGACAGCCGATATGACAGGTCGGCCAGTAAAAATGAGCGCGCAACTGCCGCAAAGTTTTATTCACCCCGAAGTGTCCCGAACCGGAATGTGCATGCACCAAACCCAGTACACATGCCCGCAAACCCCTTGGTACCAGCAGCTGAAAACATTCGCCTGCGTCGCGCAGCCGTTCCCAGTGGTGGTAGAGTAACCCTTTGTGCAACGCTAGGTGAGTAAACTGGGAGCGAAGAGCTTTTACCCCTCGGCCCAGAGGAGCGACTGCGGTGTAATCCGGTCTCACGCCCGCTTTAACCCAATCTAGCACCCTATGCAGAACCGGATCCTTCTCCTGCTAGGCAATGAGCTGATCACGGTGCAACTGTGACACAGGCGAAGCGACTACGGGTGATGCTCTAGGTGATACAGTAACTCGGCTGCACACCGGCTCCGATGGATGATCACCAACGGAGAGCCCGGAAGACTGCACGGCGTGAATGTTCGGAGTCGAGGGTTCTACGTTGGAACCGCGCTCTTCAACTCGCTGGCAGTACCGACCACGCGCTTTGCTCCCCGGCCGTCGGGATAAAGTGCCAGCGTTAGCGTGTAGGTTTCCTGCTTGGTCTGCTACCGGATGTTTACCTTGCGCGACTACCGAAAGTTCGCCCCCCCCAGGTGTGTGCTACTAACACGTGCGGCTGTGGTTTGGGTATTAGCACCCTAGCTACCCCGAAGTTACCACGCAGAGTCCCGTCAGTTAAATTCAGCACCACACCCCATTTCTCCAAAATGTCCAGCCCCAAAATGCAATCCTTCTCGATGTCTCCCACAAAGAGTTCATGAGAGTGCATCTGCTCACCTATTTTGACTCGGACTGTGTAACACGCCTGTACCTTCATGTAGCTCCCAGTAACGGTGCGAATGTTGAAGACGGGATCAAGCCGTCTGCAAACGCACTTGCTTTGCCCCAGTAATCCACAGTGCAGCAGCGAAACATGTAGTAACACGCCGTCCAGGACACAGTTCACATAGATCCCAGCGCGATGTCCTACACGTCCCGAACGAAAGTTAAATTCACCAGTTGGGGGAACAAGGACGGTTGCGGGAGGCGGCTTCCCTTTAGCGCCCCCCGGCGCTAGTTTAGTGGCTGCTGGAGTACGCTGTCCCTCAGGCCTGAGGACGTTGCAGTGGTTGTCCCGAGGTCTCGTGCCTCGCATCGCCGCGAAACCTCTGAGACTTGCTCGTTGCCTAGCCGCGATGGGTAGCCCTGTCCCCTGCTAGGTTCACCTACTGAGCGCCCCTGAGCTGCGGGCGGTCGCTCAGCTTTTTCGCCATGATGTCCCGCCATTATGGGCTCAGCGCGCTCGGCCTCGCGCAGCAAAGGGAAAAGGAAAGCTGGTGCCGCTAACCTGATGTGCTCGCGGAGTTGTGGGAGTCCCTGAAGAAATGCGCGACAAGCTAGCTCTTCCTCCTTGTCGTGCTCGAATTCCGGATAGCCCCAGCGCGCGAAGCATCTGAAATCCATAGCGAATGCGTCAAAAGGCTCAGAAGCGCGCCGCTCACGGACCGCCAGCTCCTCGCGCGCTGCCCCCTTATGGTCACCCGTGCCGAACCGGAAGTCCACTATCTTTAGAGCTCTGTAGGGGAATACAGTTATATCAAATCACAGTTGCATTTTAACTAACTATTGAAGGCTGAAAGAACTGCATTTAAATAATCTGTGTCTGTAGTACATTCTTACATTGTACACAGCTGTTGCAGCGCGAGGTGTAGATACAGTAAGATGCAAGAATCATTGTATTAGACTGCATGAAATTTACTGTATGAAACTTTTTACAAGCAGGTTTGTAATAGAATTCTGTCTGTAATTCAGTATGTTTACTGTTCATTTAAAGCTTTTTTTCCCCCTTATAACTTTGTTAAAGATTATTTAAATCTAGATATGATCACTAATTATAAAAGATTTTGATGCATCATGTTGCAGACGTCCGTTATGGATATAAAAAGCCAAACATGATGGCAGTTCTTTCAGCTTTTAATAGTTAATTAAAATGCAACTGTGGTTTGATATAACTGTATTCCCCTACAGGGCTCTATCCTAAAGATAGTGGATTGTTAATATGTCTGGCTGTCTGGATATATAATAGACACTTTAAAACTGTTCCCCGCTCATATTCTTCTGGGACATAAGGGTAAACCATATAAACACATTGTTTGAGGTCTCGGAAGAATAGAGTAAATTGACTGATAGCGCCATCTGCTGTTTTGGAGGAGGAAGTTGCTCCTTTGCATTTGTGAGAAAATAGGTTGCTGCATTTGTGAGAAAGTCACTGAGAATTTTTTTTCTTTGCAAAGCAGATTGTGTTTGTTTGTTAAATTTTGGCACATAATTAACTCCATACATTCTCCACTCTATAACCTTTTTCACCCCAAACCCACACTCCTACAAATAGACACATGGACTCTCATACTCACAATCTGTGAAAAACATTCATATAGAGATCTGGACTCTGTGGCGACTCTAACGCTGCTGCTACATACCAGTGTTTACATACTGCACAACTCACTTTATGTAGGATTTATTTATATCCATCTATTTTACCTACTTTCTTCTTTTTCCTCTCCTTTCACTTCAACTTATAAGCAATACCTATTTTCCCAGTTTATGTAGTATGTGTTTATCATAATTACAACTGTTTTTTAACAACATATTTTATTCATGTTATTTTCTTTTTATTTTGTATTTTCACTGATCCTATTTTTTAACTACTCTGCATGCTTTAAATTGCCCCATGGGATAAATAAAGTTTTTTTTAATTGAATTGAATTAAATTGAATCGAAATACTGTAAACACAAAGCAGAAACTGCCACAATCATGATTCACCATAGGCATCTTGTTCTTTCAGTGATAAGATTTTTTTTTTTCCGCCAAACTCATATTTTAGAATTATGCCCAAAAAGTTCTACCTCTGTCTCATTCAATGTAGACCATAACACTTTGTAGGGTTATACACAATATGTCATTTTGGGGTCAATTAAGTGCACTTGGATTTTTTCACAAGAATGATAGAAGAACTTGCCCCTCTCGCTCAAAGCCCAGACATGATGAAGTATATGGCAGATCAGATTGTTGTCACATGCAGGGAGTGACCAGTACTTGCCATATCTACTGGAAGATCTGAACTTTGTCTGGCCTGAAAAATGTCCTGTTCTTGGAAAAAAAAAGTGTTTGATTGATAGTATATCACTACTACTTACTACTACTCACTAACCTAGTAACTAGACAGAAACTTAAGCACCAGTACCAGGTGCTTCATAAGCTCTTTGTGAACTAAGGCTTCATCATCCAGATGGAACATAAAGGATGGCAAGACAATCTTACAAAAAAAATCTGAACCTTTGCCAAGCAGTACTTATCAAGTAATTGTACCCTTTTCCTATTTGTTCTCTTTTAATAATACATTAATATTTATTTTTTGCTCAAACTTGCTTTGTTGTTACTACAGTATATATTACATGGAAGATGAAAAAAAATCTCACATGACGCACATTATTTAAAATATATATTCAATGTAGATTCAAATACACTATAGTAATTGCAGGTATCAAGATATACAAAACTAAAAATAATAATATTAGCTTAGAGGCTATGTGCTGTTTTTCAGCAGGTAGAGCTTCTACTGACCAGTGTTCTGTCCCAAACTCAGGAAATAACCAAGAGGTAATCGTCATGTAATTAGTGCCAATGTATTAAAATTAAATTTATTTATTTTTTAATAGTGGAAAAACATTTGTAATATTTTTTTCTGTTTCTCTGTGCTCTCAGGTTCCTCTTGCTGTTTGTGAGTATGAGGAAATTAAAGACACCAGACGCCTTTATGCCTCAGACTCTGAAACCTCTGCAGTTTACTCTACTGTTCAACTACCCACAATCCCCTCTGATCAGGACATCTGCTCCACAGCTCAGTTAACCACAGGTCTCTTAGCTGAAAAATATGATGAAGATCTGATTTACACAACAGTGAGTTTTCACACAAATGCCACCAGCCCTAATAATGCAGTTCTTCGGGTTAGAGATGACATCACTTCTGACTATGCTTCAATCAATCACATTATGTCATCTGAATAATGTCCCGATTTGTCTCAGAACAATATTTTCAGCAACTGCCATTTCAGCAACATACACAAATACCTTTTTTTTAATTATGCATTGAAGACAACATATACTTATTTTTTAAAATCATCTTTTGCTTTGGATTGAACTCTCAGCATTTTGTATTGCAAAATAGGGTTTAGCCTAAATCATCTGATCACTGCTGTACCTTTAGCCCCATATCCAGTTTAATGCTGCCTGTTATTTCTTCTGTAAGGGTGATAAGTGCAGTTCATGTTTGGTCACATTTCAACAGTCCTGTGGTGTCATTTAGTATACTGTACTGTATAATGGAGCTCTGTCGGGTAGCCAGAATCTTCCAGAAAGCAATAAATATTAGTCGCAGTCACAATATGTTTCTGCGAAATAAACCCTTTACCTTAAGGTGTTCATCTATTCATGTGGGCCAGATTAATGAGAGCAGTACTAGTACTTTATGTGAGCTAGTAAGACTGAGACACTGCTCAGTTTCTATCACAGGTTTGCTTCAAAACAAGAGCTCACGCTGGTCTGGCTCTTATAAAAAATAATAATAAAAAAACAGCCTGCCATTTTGGTTGAGGTGTAAATGTATATTATTTTGTGCTGACATTATGTAATCAACATAATTATATAATAAATTAATTTATATTTGTATTATATCATATTCCATCCTTTTTGGGAAAATCCTCCCTCTTTTAATTCTGAAAGTTCAATAAAGCTATAAACTAGACTATGACTTCTTGTGACTTTTTCAGCATGAATTAGCTACTGTGCATTGTTAAGATGTACAGTAGAAAAATGTATTGGAAACAAAGGCTACACCCTGATGTCAAAGGGAAATTAATCAAGTCTCAGTGCTCAGTATAAGTACTGTACAGATGTCGCCATTAAGACTGCGCATGTTTTCCCGCGAGATGCCGCAATTTAGCACGCGGCGTGCTGTGACTTGCCGGAGGCAACATTCGGGAATTTAAAATAAATGTTTTGTGCTTCACTGAATATCCACCAGATGGCGCATGGAAGGACTTTATCTAAAAGCCGGACCAAGTACAACAATGAATTGTGTATAAAGTTAACCTAAAACAATATTGTTTTCAATGCTGAAGCAAACGTGAATTTTATTTTGTTTTCCAACAGATATTTCATAATGAACGTGTGTATATGTGATTCATGTTATTTTTATAATGATGAAATGACCAAATTCGTGCTTTAAAAGTTTCTTATATAGTTGCAGTAATATGGTCATTTGTACCCCGTGGGTGAACATAATGATTTGAGAATTAAATTACACACACATATATATATATATATATATATATATATATATATATATATATATATATATATATATTTGCTTACTTACTTAGAAAGATTCTGTTTGATTTTGCTCATTTTTAATCATTTTCAAATGCAGATTGACCTGCATATCAGCTGGATAACTAGCGAATGCTTTAGTAATGGGCTCTAATAGACAATAGATTATTACAGAACGTGCGAGTTGACGCCCATGCAACGATCAGAAACCATTTAAATGTTGAATTTAAATTAAAATGACACACACATGTGTATACAGTACTATATATATATATATACCTCATGGGTGCACATGACCAAATTACATCTTGATATTACTGTCATTTTAATTCAATTCCAACATTTTAATGGTTTGTGAGCAGTGCAGTAATTTGGTCACGTGTACCCCATGGGTGAACATGATGATTTTAAAATTAAATTACACACAAATATACTTATATATTATAATAAATAGTGCAGAGGTCTATATGTCACGGTATGCCAGCAGAGGGCGCCATGTGCAGAGTTGAAATCAATCTCCCAATGTGCACCTCGGTCAGGTGATTGGAGCGATCACCTGATTCAAGGTAGCTAATTAAGTTCCTTATAAATTGTCTTGTTTCTCCCTGGCTGTGCATTTGTTGTTGTTGAGTTATTCTTGATGAATATTCTTGCTCTGTGTCTTGCTATTTTCCGTGACTCCGGGTTCGTGGTTCTCCTGTTTTGTTTAACCCTTGTTATGTTAGCTCCTAGCTTGTTTAGTTAAGCTTTTGTTATGTTTTGTTGTTTATGGTTATTTCCTAGCCAGATTAGCTCTTGTGTTTAGCTCTTCGTTTCTCTCCTAGTCTGTGTAATCTCCTAGCCCATGTTATCTTCTAGTCTGTGTAATCTTCTAGTTCCCAAGTTACAGTTCTTTAGTTTCCTTGTGTGTCTGTTTATGTTCTGATTGTGTCATTAAAAGACTTACCTCTGCATTTACCTCTGCCACTATGCCTCATGTCAAGCCCACACCCCAGTTCCATAACAGTATAATACAGTAAACCGAAAAGAAAAAATAAAGATGGACAGCTATTTATTGTATTATACAAAATCTGATTTAATTACTGCCATTAATACATTTTGGTTTGAGGTACTTACAGAAGAGGCATGTAATAAATACATAAATAGGTTGTTCAAAGTCCTGCCAGTAGTGGTTAAAAATCAGGGTAGACACACAGGAATGTAACTGAACACTGCATTTATGACCCAAAAAAATAAAAGAGATAATATATTTGCTGTATGTTGTGTTTATTTGATTAAACTTAACTTGAAAGTGCAAGCCACGGGTTTAAGCACGCCGGTTTTAACAGAATTTTTGAAAATGTTGAATTCACTGTAAACCCTAATAAGTTGGGAAAACTCAAAAAAATAAAATACTCATTAAGGTCTATTAATTCGAACTAATTGTAATTACAAAGTTAACAGTACTTTATATGTTTAATGACTTTGAGCACTAGGATTTACAGTGTGGTCTAGGAAGGAAACAGGTTTCGTTATTTTACACAATCTGAATATATTCAGTAAATTCATGAATTACATTCAAAGTATCAAATCCAACTATGAAGTCTGATTCAATTGTTACCATTAAACATTTCATATCCACCTATGTTTTTTTTTCTATTTATGTTTGTTTTGCTGGCGAAATACATCTTAAGTAGAGACGTCTGCTCTGTCTTGTTAATTTGTTTTAAAACCCCCAATTCTGCGAATTCTCCCATCAGAGAAACTGGTTTGATAATAAATGAAAGGTGAGAAGGGGCATTACAGTTACTGGGGGGTTTGGGTGTCACCACGAAGAGCGCTGTCGCGTTGTATTCAAAGAATAGACAAAAATAAAACAAAATCACTTTTGCTTCAGCATTGGAAACCATATCAAAGTCAAAGGTCAAAGTCAACTTTATTGTCAATTCTGCTACATGTACAGTGCATACATATAGAGAATCGAAATTACGCTTCTCTCATCCTCGATACAAATAACACTGAAGGTAAGGGGGGGGGGACCTTAAATAACACAAACTTAGAAAAACAACAGAGGTGAGGTAATTCAGTTACTATCCTGCAAAAAGCGACAGTTAACAACACATAGGTGAGGTAATTTACTGTCCTGCAAAAAGGGACAGTTAACAACACAGAAGGCAGATATGGAGAGAAACAGAACAGTGCAAAAGGAATAGCGCAAGTGTGCTTATTTTAGTTGATTAAAGTGACAAGTGACATTATAATGAGCAATATAAACCAGTAAACAAAACGGAGTATAAATACAGTATTGTGTGAGTGTTGTGTGTCTGAGTGTGTGTGTGAGTGTGTGTGTGTGTATGTGTCTGTATGAGTGTGTCCGTGTGTGTGAAATGAAGGAGTCAGAGTATGACGGTGGGAGAGGCCGAAGAGCACAGGAGAGGCAGAGCTGGAAGGGAGTTGAGCTTCCTGATCGCCTGATGGATGAAGCTGTCCTTCAGTCTGCTTGTCCTGGCTTGGAGACTCCTTAGTCTCCTCCCTGATGGTAGCAGACTAAAGAAGCTCTGAGTCGGGTGGGTAGGGTCACAGGCGATGTTGAGAGCACAAGAGTGCTGAGAGTGTTTTGTGTGAGGCGGGTGTTTTAAATGTCCAGGAGGGAGGGGAGAGAGACACCTGCAGTGTTGGTGGACCAGGAGAGATCTTCCGTAATGTGCACACCCAGGAACTTGGTGCTTCTTACCCTCTCCACGATCGCACTATTGATGGACAGCGGAGAGTGTTGGGTGTATGTTTTCCTGTAAACGACCACAATCTCCTTTGTCTTTTCCACGTTCAGGGAGAATTTGTTGTCCGTGCATCGTCCGGCCAGGCAGCTCACCTTACTCCTGTAGTTAGTCTCATTATTGTTGCTAATGAGACCCACCACAGTCGTGTCGTCCGCAAACTTGATAAAGAGGTTGGAGTTGTGTGCTGGTATGCAATCATGGGTCAACAGCATAAAGAGGAGGGGACTCAGCACACATCCTTGGGGAGCCCCAGTGCTCAGCATAATGGTGCTGGAAGTGTTATTGGCGACCCGTACCACCTGAGGTCTGCCAGTCAGGAAAGCCAGCAGCCAGTTGCACAGTGGGGTGCCGATCCCCAGCCGAATCAGCACCCCACTGTGCCGATCCCCAGCCGAATCAGCACCCCACTGTGCAGTAGCAATGGCATCATCGGTTGAGCGATTGGACCGATAAGCAAACTGGAAGGGGTCCAGCTGAGGTGGGTGTTTCTGTGTCGTGGTGCTGTTGTGAGTGTTGAAACAGGCAAAGAATGCATTCAGCTCATTCAGCAGAGAGATAGAGTTGTCACATGTCTGCTGTGGGGGCTTGTAATCAGTGAGGGTCTGTACCCTGTGCCACAGACTCTGTGTCTCTGCTGTCACTGAAGCGATGGGCAACTAAAGAAGACCCTTCTGGCCACACTTGTATCTGTTTGCAGACTGGTTTGGTGACTTTAACCAGTGGTCTGTATACAGGCAATAGCATGACAGTGATGTTGTCTGAGGCACCGAGGTGGGGGAGGGGAAGGGCCTTGTAAGCTCCTCTCTTAGTAGTGTAAACAAGATCCAGTGTATTGTTTCCTCGTGTGGGAAAGTCTATGTGCTGTTGTATTTTTGGCAACACACTTTTAGATCTGCATGATTTAAATCCCCAGCCAAGATGAGAAAAGCATCTGGGTGAGCTGTCTGCTGCTCACTGATGAGCTGGTACAGTTCATTTAGTGCCTCACTCCTGTTGTTATTGGAGTTGGGGGGTACATAAACAGCCCCAATTAAAATGGCTGAATATTCCCTCGGTAGATAGAACGGTCGACACTTAATGATCATAACCTGCACCAGAGAAGAGCAGTACTTACAGACCACCACTGCGTCGCAGCACCACGCATCACTGATGTAAACACAAAGTCCACCGCCACGGGTTTTACCGCTCTCAGCGAGAGCTCTGTTCGCACGGTAGCATGTTAGCTGGACGAGCTGAATGGCGCTATCCGGAATGCTATTGTTAAGCCATGTTTCAGTAAATACAAAAACACAACAGTCTCTTACAGTCCTTAGGGTTGTGCGAAGAAGTTGAATGTGGTCCAGTTGATTGTCCAAAGAGCGTACGTTAGTCAGTAGGATGGTAGGAATAGCCGGCTTGTGTGGGTTAGCCGATAACCTAGCACGCATACCTCCGCGCTTTCCCCTCTTCTGCTTCCTTTACCGCTGCCTGTGGCGCCTCCACTCTGGGCGGGATGCCGGAGTAGTGGTCGGTGATGGCGGAGGCCTCCGGAGCAGACCGATGTCCTGCAGCTCATCCACGTACGCCGAGTTAAACTTAAAAACAGAAATTCTCGACTTTATGTGCATTTTAAGTCAGGTGGACGAGTTAAAGACATACAAAAACACTGCGACTTACAAGACAAAAAACACGAAAACACAGTTGTGTTGGGGGAGAGCGAAGCCGCAGCATGTACACGCGCCGCCATCTTGGATTCCAATATTGCATCAGGCTAACTTTGTTAAAGATTATACACTTTTGTATTCTTTGTAAAAATCCGTCTATTTGCAGACACACTCGGTCATCTTTAAATTTGAACAGAAAATAATAGTGGGCTGGTAGGAACGTTATTTTTCCTATACCTTAAACGGCTGAATGAAGTTAAATATACACAATAAATTAATAATTGCGTTTGCTTTACATTTGAACATTCATGTGTAAATAGCTTTTTCATTGCATACAGTATATACTACCATATCATATATTTGATATTAATTTATGACTGAAATAAATAAAGCTGTTCTTTGCTGTGTGGAAACCTGCGTCTCGTACTTTCACTTTACAAAAGGCAGCCTTTTGATCAAAAAGCCGCACGCACAACTCACTTTCACTTTGCATAAGGCAGTGTTTATTGTTTATTGTATATTTAAAGCGCATAAACACAATAAAACAATAATGTTTTAGGCTAACATATCATACATCTTTGGAGTCTTTTTGCACACATGCGCGGGTAAGTTACAATAATATTAAGAATAATAACAATAATCAATTCGGAGCACTACTCCCAATAATAATTATAATACTGAATGGTGAAAGCGCAGTCAAAGATGGACCATCATTGAAGGAGAGAAGAAAATGAAGAATTTCAGTAGACACACAATACTTCCGTCTCCGTAACAAAAAGGGACTTTACTGATAAACACACACGGGGACACACACACACAAACATTATCACTCAGCTTAAATCAACTACCTCAAAACATTGAGACCGGACTGACTAATCAACACAAGCGCAAACACACCAACCTGTAAATGCTCTTTTGCACAATATTTATTACTGGATTACTTTTTACATTTAGGCATTTGGCAGATCAACTTACATTTTTTTCTCATACATCTGAGCAGTTGAGGGTTAAGGGCCTTGCTCAAGGGCCCAACAGTGACAACCTGGTGGTCGTGGGGTTTGAACCTGGGACCTTCTGAACCGTAGTCCAATGCCTTAACCACTAAGCTACCCCTGACCCAACTTCTTAATTTTTGCTGCTATGTTAAGGAACGTTTACTGGTTCTCCACTACCTCAACTCATCACCTCAACACCACAAAGTGTTATGTTACAGTATGTTATGTCATGTTTGTATTCGCACTGTCACTTTGGTGCTCTTGTTTGCACATTTGCACGTTCACTTTATGTTGTCTGTAAAAAAACAAAACAAACAATAAAAACGTAGATAGTCTTCCTCTCTGAGCAAGTTAGTTTTTGTTAATTTATGTTGTTAATTTGTGTTGTCAGGTCAATCTGTCTTGTCTCCGCTAGCCAGCTAACTAGGCCTTTTAGCTAGCCAGTTTTAGCTCTTATGTTAATTTATGTTGCATGTAGCACCTTGGTCCTGGAGGAACGTTGTTTCGTTCTACTGTGTACTAACTGTATATGGTTGAAGTGACAATAAAGCCTACTTGAACTTAAACTTAATTTTCTGTAGGGTTTGTGTGTGTGTGTGTGTGTGTGTGTGTGTGTGTGTGTTCACCTTGGATAGGCTCCAGGCCCTCTGTGGCCCTGTACACAGGATAAGCAGTGTAGAAGATGAATTAATAATCTATACATTTTTATTTTGATGAAGTTACATTCTATCCTTCTCCAGAATAATATTCCTTCATGTTACTTTATTTAACATGTTCTGATTCAGAAGGTTAAATGAATCTCCAATTTAAGCTGACACCATCTGATTTCTTATGACTATTTACGCATGAAAAAATCCTGTGAGCAAAGTGTACACCCTGAATTTATAGGGAACTGAAATGTGGCTCGTCATCACTACATTTTTTAGCAATGATCCCTCTGACTGATACTGACACCTCTGTGTGCTCATACTGTATCTGCTTTTCTCCAGACTTTCTATTTCTTACCAGAAACACTGATTCTAAAAATTATGCTTAATAATATTATTGTATTATTTTATATAACTGATGTAAGATTATTTATATACTGATGTTGAATTAAATGTCCACCGGGTTGTTTTTAGAGAGTAACAAAGAAATTAGTAAAGGTTTTATATTTATTCATTTTAAATCGGCAGCCTTTGTTTAAAACACTAAATAATGTTATAATGCCCAGTAAAAAAACAAGTAGGGATAACTGCAGGCTGGAGCAATAAGGCGTGCCAAAAGGTCTGGGCGTGCCGAAGGGTAGAGGGCATGCCAAAAGAAACTGGTAGGTGAATGGAGCTTTTGCGTTGGCCAATCAGCGTGCCGAAAGGTAGGGGGCGTGTCAAAAATGTAGGGGGCGTGTCGAAAGGTAGGGGCGTAGGGCGGACAGGTTTCTCATTGGTGAATTCTGCGTTGGCCAATCAGCGTGCCGAAAGGTAGGGGGCGTGTCGAAAGCTTTCTTATTAGTAGAGGAACTTCTGCGTTGGCCAATCAGCGGTAATCCTATTTATATGTAAGTACCTTTATTTTAGAGTGGAAGAACATGGCGGCGGTAAGGCTTGGTGTGGTTAGTCAATATAAAATTTTTTTTTTTTCTTAATTTTTGTCAATTAATTGTTTGTTTAATTGTTGTCGACAGACACATATTACTGTGAGACGAAACACAGACAGGTTTTCCCTCGAAGTAAGGGTGGGCAGTTTGTATCGGTGTCAGTTTTGCGCTACAGATGTTTTTAGGCCTCGTGAAATGTTTTAGGCCTCGTCATTTTATTCTGACCAAGAGTTTGAAGGATTCTGTTCCATGGTCTGCTACTACAGCATAAACGAATGAATGAGCAGATTAAGTGTACAGGTTGGGTGGAGTACACTCTTAAACAGAGCAGCTCTGCTTCTAAATAAAATGTTTTATTGGCTAAAATTGTCTGTTTACTGTTTACTGAATAAGTGCCACTTCTAAGGTGTTACACCCCATGGCTCAAAAAGGGCGCAACAACAACAGGGACACATGAGAAAGTGCAAATACTACATAAAGTTTATTAACATAATAGAAACAAAACAATATGGAATGAGACAGTCAAGAATCAGCAGTGTAGAGTTAGGTGAATGCATGAAAATGTAATGAACTGTAAAAGTGTTGGATGCATGAAGTAAAGCAAAAGTAACCAAAGACCAAACAAAATCAAGTCCCACAAGCAGCTCCCAAGTTCCTGGCCAGTTGTAATACTGCCTTTTAAAAAAGCCAAAAAGGAACCCAGCCACAGGTGTCCTTGATCAACCCAATTAGGAGGCGGAGCAGTTTAATCCAACGGTGAGACATACACATGGGTCGTCACTAAACTGTACTCCTCCTCCTCTTTATTGTGGTGTTTTATGAACTATTACATTATACATTACGCTCATATCTATTTATAAATTCCTGTCTACAGTTAATAACAACTTGTATATATTGACCACCCACTGTAAATTTATAATTATAGTTACTTGCAATATGTATACTATGCTTACATAATATCCTGCACATTATGTTCATATTTATTAGCAAATTTCTGACTACAGTTAATAACAACCTGTATATACGGCTCATCCATTGTAAATTTATAAGTATAGTTACCAGCAATCTGTATAATATCCTTCTGTAATAGTTACCCATAGCTTCTCCCTGCACATGTCCCTCTTAAGTGTACTAAGACTTTATACCTTTATCCTGCACTTTCTACTAATTGCACTTCTAGTTAGACCTAAACTGCATTTCGTTGCCTTGCACTTGTACACGTGTAATGACAATTAAGTTGAATCTAATCTAATCTAATCTAATCTAATCTAATCTAATATTTGTCCTTATCAGGCAATGTCAAAGTCAACGTTATTGTCAATTCTGCTACATGTACAGTGCATACATATAGAGAATTGAAATTACATTTCTCCCAACCCTTGTCACAAATAACACTAAAAAAAACTTAAATAACACTGGAGAACTTGGAGAACAACAGAGGTAAGATAATTGAGTTACTTTTCTGCAAAAAGGGACAGTTTACAACAAAGAAGGCTGATATGGGGAAAAACGGAACAGTGCAATAAGAACAGTGCAAGTGTGCTTATTTTAGTTGATTAAAGTGACATTTTAAAGAGCAATATAAAACAGTATAAAAATGGTGAACAAACCAGTATAAACAAGAATGTTTTTAGTTTTTATGCAGTTTTAGTAAAATTACAGAAAAACAACTGTCAGTTTAAAACATTTTGAATGACTAATTCTGTAACTTTTTTTGGTCTTGTTTAACCAATACAAAGTTAATAGTATTCCAAAAATATTAAAATTAAATAAAAAAATTTATGAACAGCTTGTGGTACTATATTCTTTTAAATAATTGTAATTTGATTTTGATTATGGGTTTGATACAGTTAAGGCTAGAAGGAATACAGCTCGAGCTCTATTGGGCATGCGCACATCAATCTAACGTTTTTTTTTTCTCTCTCACTATACAACAATAAAACTTTTTGTATTACAGAAAGCATTAGTTTTAGATGTGAAAAATAATACAATAGGTATAACAATTCATTTCATTGTTAGTTTCCAGTCTGAGCTATATATCTCTTTTAGCCACGACCATGACTCAAACGCGCAAGGATGACGTCAGTAACCCGTGGCAACGCAGTAGAATGTTTAGTAAGGAATATTTGTAATATTGATATTTTACAGGAAAATAATGGAATTTTAAAATGGAGGATTATGTTGGCTGCATTACTTAAACGCATTAGAAAGAACAATAGCGTTTAATATTAGCCTGTTATGATTCCGATAGAGGTCATAACATAGCCTTTAAACAGGCAACTTGTGCAACCAATCATGAAGAGCTTTCGGCAAGCCCCCTACTGTACCTTTCGGCACGCCCCAACCTTTCGACACGCCCATTACTCCGAGCTGCAGCTACCCCTGTCTTGTAAAAAATTATACTTTCACTAAAAACTCCTCTAGATGGGAGTATTGATCCTCAAACCTTTACTAGTAACTCATGAAAGCCTGAGGAAACATAACACATAATGTCCTTTTAGACACACCATTGTGACTGTCACATAGGGAACATTTGTGACCTTTACACTGAATTAACACTTTTTTTCTAAACCATTTCAATTTTTCTTCAATTAGGTTTGCATAATAACCATGTCAAACAATCACAAGCTTTCATAAACCCTTATAAATCTTTATTATTTAACAACTACTTTTAATTTTCAGTTCAAACTGATGCTATTACACACCATGTGCTCTAGGGGGCAGTAGAGATACTAAGGGTAGATCAGGAGACGTAGACTGTGACTCTAATAATGGAATAATGACTCTACTCAGTAAAGTCTAATGTTGTCCAAGAAGCTGATCTGAGAACAGAAGATGTGAATGTTTTTTCAGATCTACAACACACAAGAAACTGCTACAATTCAAACAAAATCCTACTATCTTATTAAAATCATTGTGTAATGTAGAGGGCAGTAAAGCAGTGATAGTAATAACTATTTCTTATTGAAGTCTTGGAGCACTGAAAGTGAAAATACCTGACATGGAGAAAGATACTGTACTCACATACATAATGCTGATACTAAACACTTATACACCTTCATATGATTATATAAACACTGTAACTGAGCAGAGGCTCATTACTATGTGTTGTTCATCTAAAAGCACTTGCACTGCACTATTAGTTTACACATACAGACTTTTGTCACTGTTAGAAAAGGAAGTGGGCGCTGCCTTACAGTATGTCTGGTTAAGACACATATAGAGACACTTTCCATTCACAGAGCAGGACAGAGACAGTAAGAGTGTGTAACAGAACAGGAGCTTTAATATCTTTCTGAAGTGGAGTTGGTGTGGAGATGTGTGAGTGTGAACTCAGGATGAAGATCCTCCTCCTCATCTTCACCCTCTGTCTGATCTCAGGTAAAGAAATGCACTTCAGAATAATCCTCACTCTCAGCAGCAGTGTTACATGAAGGAAGGTTTTGCTCAGATGGATGTTTGGTGTTTTGTTAGATGGAGGAGATTCCAATGCAGTAACAGGATATTCAGGAGGAGGAGTCCTTATCAAGTGCTTTTTATTTTTATATGTATATTTATGCAACATCACATTTGCGTGAAATTGTTAAAAAAGAGGCAAAAGCAAATGTGATTAAAGATATTCCTTGTTAGAGATTCCAGTATGCCTACAGAGACTCTCTGTCAGAGAGCAGTGAGTGTGTGTGTGTGTGTGCACAGTAGCCTCCTTCCTGTCTTAAACCAGCCATTATTCTTTTTAAAGGTAGTGAAGGTTAATTTGTAATTTATTTTTACTTTATATTTTATATAAATTTTTAATCTTAATATGTTTTGATTGTTGAACAAATCATCAGAGTTTCTGTTATATCTTGAGGGGAAATTTGTTTTGAAATACAAGTGCTTTGAATTACAAGCACACTTCCGGAATGAATTGTGCTTGCAATACAAGGTTTAACTGTACTTTTTACATTCTAGAACAATACTCATTTGCTTAAAACAATGAAGTGACATGGGGGTAGGTAGCATAGTTTAGCACTGTCACCTTGCACCTCCAAGGTTGGGGATCGATTCCTGCCTTGGGTCTGTGTGCATGGAGTTTGCATGTTCTCACAGTGTTTAGTGGGTTACCTCCGGGTACTCTGGTTTACTCTCACAGTTTAAAGACATGCAGATTAGGCTGATTGGCGATCCTAAATTGCCCATAGTGTGCAAATGAGTGTGTGAGTACAGAATGTGTATGTGTGCCCTGCAGTCGATTGGCACCTGGGTGTACTCTGCCTTGTGCGCTAAGTTTCCTGGGACAGACACCAGCCCTCCTGCGACCCTGTACACAGGATAAAGTGGTATAGATGATGAGTAAGTAAGGGCAATAACATATGGCATTAGGTAAATAAGCAACAACAGTCAGTTGTTATTTTAAGACGTGATGGTAAGCCTTTCTGAAATAGTTCTTGTAAGAACAATATTGTCAAGGGCGTTTGCAAAACCCATCAAGCATCATTATGAAACTGTCTCTCATGAAGACCAAAATTTATCTTCATTTAGAGGTACCAGCTTTAGAAATCACCAACTAACAAACAGCACCTCAGATTAGAGCCATTATAAAGGATTTACAGAGTATAAGTAGCATCTCAATATCGACAGTTCAAAATAGAGTCTTGTGTATTTTGGTCGCCTTCAGTATTGTTTTTTTCAATGTAAAAAAAAAAATAAAAATCTGTAAAACCCATGGAAGAAGAAGGGGTGTACAAACTTTTGACTGGTATTGGCTGGTCGTTGGACATCAGGGTCTGTTGGTTTCCAGGCATAAGGGATTGCTTCGTTGGAACATTTATAACAAAAAAGAAATAAAAAACAAGTAAGCTTAATTCTGCTGGGCTTGGAATCCAAACGGCACAATATTATCTTTAAAAAGAGATCACGATAAATATAACGAAGTATAATGTAATTTTTACTGGCTACTTCTATTTAAATAAGTTAACATGATTTGAACTTGCATTTAACAGGAGCCCTGGGCTTCAGGGAAGTGACTGCATATGCAGGTGGAAGAGTCAACATCAAGTGCAAATATGAGGATGGATATAAAGAGAAACCTAAAGCTTTCTGTAAGAATGGAACAGTTCAGTGGTGTTTTAATAATAAACGACCACAACTGATCAGTGAATGGTCACATGATGGCAGATTCTCAGTTCATGATAACAGAAGTGCAGGACTCCTTAGGGTGTTTATCAGAGAGCTGGTTACGGAGGACACTGGAACATACATGTGTGCTGTTGCTGTGTCTAATGAAATACAGACCTACACTGTAGTAAAGCTGGATGTTAGAAAAGGTGAGTAACTGTAATTATGTTTTTTTCAACAGAAGAAACATGTTGTAATGATATATGCAAATATACTAACTTAATAGTTGTTGAGTTGCTGTTTATAAGAGTAAAAGGTAAAGCTAAACTGCAAACTGTCTTGTAAAGACTCAGCTGTGATCATTAATTCAATTCAATTCAATTCAATTTTATTTGTATAGCGCTTTTAGCAATTTTCATTGCCGCAAAGCAGCTTTACATAGTCAAAAGAATTATTTAAGTTTGTATGAAATGTGAATTTGTATGAATCAAAATGGTCAGTTTGTCCCTGGTGAGCAAGCCGAGGGCGACAGTGGCAAGGAAAAACTCCCTGAGATGGTAATAGGAAGAAACCTTGAGAGGAACCAGACTCAACAGGGAACCCATCCTCATTTGGGTGAAACAGAAAGCAGTAAATGATCTGCATTTATACAGTGTGTAGGGTGGGAGGCAGTTCAGCTATAATAGCTGATGTTAATTGATGTTAATATGGAGTCCAGGTAGTTATTGAAGACCCAGGTAGACTTGTAAGAAGTTCCAGTCATGAACTATCGAACTGTCAAGTCCCCAGAGAAACAGTTGCCAACACCAGTCAAGGCCAGAACCATTTTCTAGGTAGAGAGAATCATTCCCAGACACCAGACGCATCCCAGAGAGACACACGGGGCATCCATGTGACGAGATCTTCAGCCAGAAGCGGGGCACCAGGATGGGTCAGACAGGTCCGGAGGGCAGAGGGAGTCTGGATCACTGGCAGCTCAGGAACGACATGTGTAGCTCGACAGAGAGACAGAGAAAGAGTGAAAGGGGGGGACAGGAGGAGAGAGGAAAAAGAAAGAGGGGGGGAAAGAGAAGAAGAGGAGAGATGGCAGTTAGATGGCAGTTAGGTATGGTCACAGTCACACAATGTATAATGTGAATGTATATTAACTGTAGAGTGCAAGCAGAGACTCCGGCAGGACTAACTATGACAGCATAACTAAAAGGGAGAGCCAGAAGGAAACACAAACATGAGGGCTTCCTGACATGTAAAGCAAACAATCACCTCACCGTCAGCAAACCTGAGTGATCAATGAGAGTGAGGAAGACAGCATCCAAACATACCAGTTCACCATAATACTCTACGTCCATGAGTCCCCCAGATCTGCTCCTTTACCTATGGCAAATCTATTTATAAAAATGCTTGGCTAAATAAATAGGTTTTTAGCCTGGACTTAAACACTGAGACTGTGTCTGAGTCCCGAACACTATTTGGAAGACTATTCCATAACTTTGGGGCTTTATAAGAAAAAGCTCTGCCCCCTGCTGTATTTTTCATAATACGCGGTACTGACAAGCAGCCTGCATCCTTTGATCGAAGTAGGCGTGGCGGATCGTAAGACACTAGCATTTCGCTCAGGTACTGCGGCGCGAGACCATTTAATGCTTTATATGTCAAGAGTAGTATTTTAAAATCAATGCGAAATTTCACAGGGAGCCAATGGAGTGAAGATAAGATAGGGGTGATGTGCTCATATCTTCTGGTTCTGGTGAGGACTCTCGCTGCTGCATTCTGGACTAGCTGAAGCTTATTTATGCATCTAGCTGAACAACCAGACAGTAAGGCATTACAATAGTCCAACCTAGAGGTGATAAAAGCATGAACTAGTTTTTCTGCGTCGTTTAGCGACAATAAATTTCTTATTCTGGCAATATTTCTGATGTGAAAGAATGCTATCCTGGTAATATTATCTACATGTGCTTCAAATGAAAGGCTGGAATCAATAATCACACCAAGGTCTTTCACTGTTGCATTTGATGGAACAGAAAGGCCATCTAAAGTTACGGTGTGATCTAAAATTTTACTCCTAGCTGTATGCGGTCCTATGACTAGAACTTCTGTCTTATCCGGATTTAGCAGAAGGAAGTTAATTAGCAGCAGAAGGAAGTTAATTAATCATGTTCCTCTGTGATTACTATATTGACAGAAGATGATGGAACAGTGGAACCTTGGATTATGAGCATAATTCATTCCAGAAGCATGCAAATTTCCCCCATAAGAAAAAAAATTAAAACTCTGATTATTTGTTTTACAACCCAAAAAAATATAAAAATAATTAATACAAAATAAAAAGTAAAAATAAAACATGCAACCTTAACCTTTAAAAAAAGTAAAAATAAATCCTGACAGATAAATGCTTCTGTTTGTATTTGTGTATGTGTGTGTGTGTGTGTGTGTGTGTGTGTGTGTGCGCGCAGGTCTAATGAGACTTGCTTTTGCTTTAAATGCATGCACACTTAAAGTGTTATAGTAAACAGTACACACGTGCACAGATAGTGACTATAGGAGTAAGGGACGCGAACCAAGACCGAGCAGGGGAGATGATTACCAACAATTCCGTAGCGTGAGAGAGAAAAAAAACGTTGTCTCAGTTGTGATAACGTGATGGTGGGGCAAAACAAGAAGCGCACGTGTGATACATGATACTTAATGATACTCGTAATCAAGGCACGTTTGTTTTTCAATACAAAGTTTATGAAAAAATTTTGCTTGTCTTGCAGAACGCTTGCAAACCGGGTTATTCGCAATCCGAGGTTCCACTGTATTGTGTTACTATGTGTGTTAGTGTGTGTGTGTGTGTGTATGTATACCTAACCAGTTTGTAAACAAATACAAAATGCTAAACTGTTATGGTTAGAAAAATGCATTCTTTACATGCATTTTTGCATTTTAATTGTTGGAGAGTACCAGAAATATATACAAATGCATTTTAAAAATGACATAACTTTACTTGTGCCTAATTCATCAATTCATTGATCCACCAATTGATCCATTCATCAAGTCAGCCATCTTAAGTAAGCAGTTTATCCTGAACATGAACACTGTTTACAATGCAGGAGGATTTTTGTATAATGACAATTCAGCATTTGATTGAAGTGGGAGGGGAACCCAGAGAACCCAAATGAAACCTGTTTACACACTGGAAGAGCATGTAAAACTCCACACAGACTGTAACATTACGCTTGATCTGATGTCTCTGGAGCTGTGAATGTATCCATCAGATCATTCCATAAAGAAATGTACAAGTGAAACTGATTTCAGTCCTAGAAAGCCTGTAGCTGTCCAAATTTTACCCATGTGATGGTATTTCCCAGGTCACTATAGAAATAATCTGATCTGATTGGTTGTGATTTGCAGATCTGTCCTATGGGAAGTCCATCAGTGAGACTGTCCATGTAGGAGGAGATTTAAACATCAGCTGTAAATATCCAGTATCGATCACAAATAAGACCAAGTTTCTCTGCAAGAGACTGCAAACTGCAACCTGTTCTCATAAAGTATCTGTTAATAATGTCAATAAACTTAAAAAAAAACAAAAAACAAAAAGAGAATTTTTCCTGTATGATGACAGAGAAAGACAAATCTTGAGTGTGAGTATTAGAAATGTAACTGAGCGAGACTCTGGTGAATACTGGTGTGGAGCTGAAGATTCCTGGAAATATGGTGATGGATACAAGGTTTATATCACACAGATCAACCTGACAGTTACTGGTGAGTTTGTAGAGACACAGAAACACTATTACCTTTTTACTTTATAACCCAATGCTATACCTTTATAACATTAACGATTTCAACGCTACTGAAGGTTTTTGTGTGTGTGTGTGTTAACACATGGAATTGAAGTGATGTAGCTGATATTATTGTTCAGACTTCTGTCCACAGACTAAACAATGTAATTTTAAGGTGTATATTAGGCTAAAAGTCATTTCCCTGTTCTTCTTGTGCAGTTGTGTATTTTTGCTTCACTACACTTCCTGTGAGATAGCAGAAGTATAAATGGCAGTCAGTTGCACGCATGCTAAATGTACACTGTATTGTGTTGCATCTGTTCTGCTAACAGTCATACACTAGATTCACTCATTTAATGTCATTTGTTATCTAACTAAACTTTCATTGCTTTACATACACTTCTGCCAGGTTCAACATTGAAACCAGCAACACCTTCTTCATCATCATCATCATCATCATCATCATCCACAGTTTATACCAGCTTCTCCATCAGCAGGTCATTCTGCTCAGATTCTTCACATCACGCCCATTATCCAACTCCATGATTAATCAGACTGCTTATGAATAATCAGTATGTAAGTTAAAGGGTCTCTGTTATTTTCCTCCAGGATTTTCAGCTTCCACTGTGATCACTGTGTCTTTAATTGTGCTGCTGCTTCTAATTGGAATTACATTAATCACTTTGACTTTACAAAAGAGACGCAAAATTGAAGGTAACCACACATACACACACACACACACACACTTAAAACATTTAACACGATCATGCTTATAGTAAGATGTGTTGAACGCACTGCATCTGCACGCACTGTATGTCTAAATAAAAAATATTCAGGATTGATTTTTCAACTAGCCTGTTCAGATGATTCTTTAGAAAAAGAAAAATGTACATTATATTATAATTACTTTAATGCTCCAGACCCTTAATGTCTGTAAGGAATCTCCTCTTTAAAGTAACTTAAAATAATTCCACAGATGTATAATATCAATAAAGATCTCTAAATAAAAGATGATAAAGATTATTATGTAGTGAAAGAAAGAGACATTTTCTCTCACGAGTGTGTTTTTATGCCCGACCAAAAGTCTTGGTTTGACTTGAATGACTTCCAAGGTTTATTCCAAAACATTTATCTTCTTCTTCTGAAAACATTGATTTGTTGATTTGGTTTTTTATTGCGTGCCATGATTGCCTGATTAAAGCCCCAGCATCAACTAAAGATGAAACCCCTATTCTATAATCTCTTCCACTCTGCCGTGACTCTAATGCTGCTGCTACATACCAGTGTTTACATGGTGCACAACTCACTTTATGTATGATTTATTAATATATGCACCCATCTATATTATTTTGCTTTGGGTTAAACCCACAGCTTTTGCATGACAAAAAAGGGCCAACATTTTTAGCCTAAATTATCTGATCACTGCTGGGCCTTCAGCCTCATATCCACTTTAATGCTGCAGCCTGTTGTTCAAGGGTGATAAGTGCAGTTCATGTTTGGTCACATTTCAACAGTCCTGTGGTGTCATTTCGTATATGAAAAACATGGAAAATAAAAAATGCAAGACAATTGTCAAGACAATCTTAAAAAAAAGCTGAACATTTGCCAAGCAGTACTTATCAAGTAATTGTAACTGAAATTTAAAAACTAATAACAGTAATATACTGTTTACTAAAGGCTACTGTATGTGCTGTTTTTTTTTTGTTTTTTTTTTATCAGGTAGAGCTTCTACTGTCCAGTGTTCTGTCCTAAACTCAGGAAATAACCAAGAGGTAATTCTAATGTAATTAGTGCCAAAATGTATTTAAAAAAAAAACTAAATAGTGGAAATCATTTGTAATATTTCGTTGTTTCTCTGTGCTCTCAGGTTCCTCTTACTGTTTGTGAGTATGAGGAGATTAAAGACACCAGACGCCTTCACGCCTCAGAGCGTGAAACTTCTGCAGTTTACTCTACTGTTCAACTACCCACAATCCCCTCTGATCAGGACATCTACTTCACAGCTCAGTTACCCACAGGTCAATCAGCTGAGAAATCTGCTGAAGGTCTGACTTACGCAGCACTGAGTTTTCACACAAATGCCACCAGCCCTAATGATGCAGTTCCAAAGATTAGGGAAGACTACGCTGACTACACTTCAGTCAGTCACATTACTTCATCTGATTAATCTCCCTATCTGTCTCAGGACAACATTTTCACCAACTGCCATTTCAGTAACATACACAAATACCTCTCTTTTATTATTATGCATTGAAGAAACCTTATTCTTATTCTTTACAATTTTATTTTGCTTTGGGTTAAACCCACAGCTATTGCATGATAAAAAGGGCCAAAGTTTTAGCCTAAATTATCTGATCACTGCACTGTAAACCCGAATAAGTTGGCAAAACTCAAAAAATTTTAGGTAATCAATTACATCAATTTTTTTAAGTAATGATTTTTCCAGTTTTAAGTAAATGGAACTATGAGTTTTTGAGTTTGTTGTACAATTTTTTTTTAGTTGTTGCAAATCAAATAAATTGTTGTTGGTCTTTCGGCTGCTCCCGGCAATCGGTCGCTACATCAGACAATCCGTCCCGCACACAAGCTGAGCACAGGTTTTATGCCAGATGCCCTTCCTGACACAACCCTTCCATTTTATCTGGGCTTGAGACAGGCACTTCATCCAGTTGTTGGGAATCGAACCCGGGCCTTTCACATGGCGGGCGAAACACCTACCACTGAGCCACCAGTGCCCCATTGCCTTGATGACGTCAGACACAAAATCGCTAGTCTGAAATATTTTAAGTTGGTGGAACTTTAAGGTGACAGTTACCGTTACTTAACTACTTAAAACATACTTAAAATAAAATTGGTTCAGCTAACTTGAAAAGTGTCATTTCTACAAACTCATAAATACCAAAAAGTTCTAAATACTCATAAAGTTCTATTAATTTGAACTAATTGTAATTATTTAAGTTAACATTACTCAATATGGTTAATTACTTTAAGCATTAGGGTTTACAGTGTGCTGGGCCTTTAGTTTCATATCCACTTTAATGCTGGAGCCTGTTGTTTCTTCTTTAAGGATGATAAGTGCAGTTCATGTTTGGTCACATTTCAACAGTCCTGTGGTGTCATTTGGTATATGATGGAGCTCTGTCAGCTAGCCATAATCTCCAGAAAGTATTAAATATCAGTCACAGTCACAATAAACACTTTACCTTTATGTGTTCATTTATACATGTGAGCCAGACTGATGAGATGTGATACTGTAAGATGGAAGCAGTCCTACACTCTAAAAACTAACTCAGAGGACCTTTTACCACTACTTGATTTAATACATGGATGCAAGTTAAACATTCTAATTAATTGATTTAGATGAACTTTCTAAGTTGCAAACTTTATTTTTATAAGTTGTGATCAAATAATAATGCTGGTAATTATATTAACTTAATTTTGCATGTAATTTAAACTCAACATTAATTGTTAATGGGTTGAAAACAAAATTTAAGTTGTCTTAACTTTAAAAAGTTGGCATAATAAGTAAATTTTTTAAAGTTATATCCTACCCCCTATGCCTGGACGTGTTCCAGTGGTAAGATTGTGTGTTAGCAGACTTATAGGCTAACCAAACTCAATATAAACAAAATTTCATGGTGAGTAACACTTCAATTTACATCTAATAGTTCTACTAAAGTAATGAATTTGCACTTGTTTCATTGAGATATCTGCTCAGCAAGAGAGCTGTTTGGAAAAACATTATTCAAGTTTTGCTAATTTGACCATTTGACTGTAAGCTACATAATGTTAACTAATTTCAGTCACAGCCACAGTTTTTAAAAGTCTTTTGTTCATTCACATAGATGGCTGTGTGCTTCCACTGTAGACAAATTGTAGTAGCAAAGAAGTAAAAGCAGAGTGTTTCTTTTATTTTAGTTTGCTTGTATTTTAGTTACTTTTGTAATACAATTCAAAGTTAATATTTGTCTGGGTTTTGTGGTATTTTTCATAACATTAAAGGGTATGTAAAATGTTGGCATTGTGATTCTGACAGTATCACTCAGGTGTATGTGTCCACCTGAAATTAATATTTTGCATCAATAGTTATTCAATAGACATTATCAATCTAAATAGATTAGTGTGTTGTTAAGTTTGACAATATTGTTTTAAAAAATGGGCTGTAAGTGCAAACTGTAAATGTATCTCTCTCATTGGAAATGACTGGTGTCATTCAGAGCTTAGTCTTTTGGAATGTTCTATGACATGCTACTTGGCTTTTGACTGTAATATTTATTGAGATTTGCCTAACTTTGTTGTGATAGCATAATTTATTATGCTTAGTTATTCTTAATGAGGGCCAGTTGAATTTTGAGTTTATATATATATATATATATATATATATATATATATATATATATATATATATATATATATATTTTTTTTTATTTTTTTTATTTTTTTATTATATATATATATATTGAGTTTATATATAATTTGTTCACATACTCAACTGCAGTTGAAAATAAAAGCTAATTGCACAAAAATAATGGTTGAACTAATGTCTTTCTTTATATATACTACATTAACAAAAACCAAAAAACCTTACATAAAAAGAAACCTGAAAAAAAAATCTATTTGGAGTCACTTAATTTTTTAAATGGTTGCTATTTGAAATTTTGTATAAATTATCATAGTAATTAAACAACATATAAAATTTCTTTAAAACAATATGGTAAAGCCATTTGAAGCAACATAATTTATACGAGTTATCAACTTAAAAACTTGCCTTTTGTCTAACAGTTAATAAGTAAGGGGTAATTAAAATAGTCTTTGACTGAAGAGGAAAAGCTAATTCCCCCAACGCAAAAAAGCTTGTTGGTTCAAAATAATTTCAAATGAAGTTGTCATAACTCAAAAAGACTAATGCAAAACGTTGCGTTAATTTTTTTTGTTAAGTCTAAACATTTCTTAATGTTAATGTAGTACTGTATGTGAGCTAGTGAGACTGAGACATTGTTCAGTTTCTATCACAGGTTTGAGTCAAAATAACAGATCACACTGGACTGGCTCTTATTAAAAAAATAAATAAATAAATAAAGGACAGCACACAGGCTGTAATTTTGGTTGAGAGGTGTAAATGTACATTATTTTGTTCAGCCGCTAAATGTTATAATTTACATAGTTATATAAATTATATTCTATTCTTTTTAATAAAATGTTCTTTCTTTTTATTCTGAAAGTTCAATAAAGCTATAAATAAGACTGATTTCTTGTGGCTTTTTCAGGCTAAATTAGCTACTGTGCATTGTTAAGATGTAGCAAAATGTATTACAAGCAAAGACTACAACCTGATGTCAAAGGGAAATCAGTCTCAGTGCTCAGCTTTAGGGTATTTCACTAAAAGTGAACCTTTATGTGGCAGTATTGAGTCTACGACCTGTAACAGTAACCTTATTAAAGCCTTAGAACACATAACATACAATGTTGGTCTTGTAGACACACCATTTTGACCTTCATGTGAATGGATGGAGTATGAAGTCACTGCATACCTGCAGAAAAAACTGAAGATATGAGAGCTGGGCTGAGCTCGAACATGAGGCGTGTTCAAGTGTTGTAAAGACAGAGATGGAGCTTTAAACAAGGACTGAGATCAAGATCTACAGTCTACCTGAGCCTCCACAGTGGTTACCTAATCGGAATGTTGGTTCTACCGTCACGGCGCTCGGCGGTAGCATTCGGCTTTGTGCGTTTGCTGGCTTTTATTGCTGAGTGGCGCTATTTAACTACAGACTGACGCCTCATGCCTTAGTTCATTCTCTGCTGGATTAATGAGACACGCTGCTTTAGAACTGCACGTAGTAGCGGATAAAATCAAGTAAAACATTGTAGTTAAACAAATTCATAATCACAGAACTAAAATTACAGTACAAATGTAGAATTCAAATTAAATTAAATCTTATTAGGATAAAATTTTAACAAAATAAATGTTAACACAGTAAGTCTTTAGATTTTATCATGTGTAATTAGAAAAGACGCGTGTAGGGTTTTGTGTCGTCTTATATCTTGTGTTCTTTAAATTTATTAACTAAAATAAATGACCATAAAATTATAACATTGTCAGGACGTTCTACTGCGTCAGCTGATGTCGGTCATTCAGCCCCGTAACCTCGGACACAAGGCGAGGTCTTATAGGGAAAAGGGTAATTTATTTAGGTAAAATGAGGAAGGAAAGTGTTAAAGGAAGGAGAATGAAAAGAATGGTTGTACATGTGCAACATTTTGCAGGCTGACATTTGGAGAAACGGAAGAATAATGAATAAACCAATTGTTGGGTCAAAATAACCCAAACAGGTGTTTATTTGTAAACTACATCTCATATGAGCCAACATGAGCAACACAACAAAGTGTTTAAGGTACCTGAAATAATCCAGAACTTAAATAACAATAAACAGATACAGAGATACCCTATATAACAGTCACTATTGTATTTACTGCAACAAGCGAAAATGTCACTTTTTGCGCCACCTGCCGGCCACTTTACAAATGACTTTGAAATGCAACTGATTTATTTTGGCCGCTAACGTTTTTTACACGGCGGTGAGCGCGACGGTAATAACCATTCCGATTGGGTAACTACTGTATATTAACTTAAACACTACCAGCCTCCTAACACACAGTATGACTGCAGATCAATTCCTGTTATCTCAGCTGGTGGAAAAAGCAGTATGTCCTTAGCACCAGAAGACACTGCTAGGCTAATTGGAGATGGTGCAGTGCCTGACTGAGATAGGGAAGTGGATGGCTCAGGTGGTGCAGGGCGTAGCTCGGGTACAGGGCTGAGAGGGGGTGTCTCGGCATCTACAGGACCAACAGGAAGCATATCAGTGCTCAGGTAGCTCTCTGGAAGCATATTAGGGTTCTCAGATATGATAACTAGACTTTCAGGAACCCTAAATGAACTTTCAGGAAAAGTAACTGGACTTTCAGGCAACATAACTTTAAATAAACTAACAAATTGTTAACAGGATTATCAGGGACAATAACTGGACTCTCAGGAATCTTAAAGGGGTTACCAGGGCAATCAGGAAGCATAAAGAGATTCAAAAACATTTTTTGCAGGGTTAAAAGGACTACTGTTACGGGTACTGTGCGTGGGCTTTAGGTAAGGCATACAATTAGATGGGAATAATTTAGAAAGTCTTTAATAAGGATACTCAACAACAAGCAAAGTAAAACAGAACAGAACCACCTTGAAGTCTAACATAACAATAAAGCTAAGCATAGCATAGAGCTAAACCTAACAAAACTAAGCATAACATAGAGCTAAACATAACATGGGAAAGATGTTACACAAGCTAAGGAGCTAAGCAAGACAAGGAGCAAAACAAGACAAGGAGGTAAACCTGGCTATGAGCTAAACATGGCTAGAGAGCTAGAAAAAATGGTATGACACAGAGGCATAGAGAATTCACACAACAGAACATAAACTTTACCAACCTGGAGTTTTAACAAGACAGAACCTGACAGAACATGACAGCATGATGCAAAAATATAGAAGATTCACAACAACCTTTTTTTTTTTTAAACTCCCATTTCACGGTTATGTTTGATTAAACTTTGCATAATAACCATGCTAACACTGAAGGTGTAAAGTAATGAGAGCGAGGTATGTAAACCTGCACCAGACAACAAATCTTTTGTTTGAAATTTTATCAGTGGATCCAATCTTCAGCCATGACATTGTACTGTATATATCTATAGGCAGTCTAGTAACCCTTTTATAACTGATAGGAAAAAAAAATCATCTAGCCCTATAAGATACACTGGCAGAATACTCAACACTTAAGTAAAAGTACAGGTACCTGTACCAGCCTAAAAACACATCCAACTACAAGAAGTGCCACTTCACATTTTAACCCATATTGAAGTACAATATTCATGTTTTAAAATGTACTTCAAGTACCCCAAAAAAACTGGTTCACTGTAGTGACCCCTCACTCCTGCAGCCGAAAGACCATCACCTCCACACAGTTAGGTATACTGTAATGTAACATGGGTATGCTGCAAGCATACAAAATACAATAAGATAAACAAAACTTAATAATTTTAGCCAGTTATAAAAAACAGAATTGTTATTGGCATGAAACACAAATCAAATGCATAAGAGTTCACAGCTTATACTTATACAGTAGTTGGGGTGCTTGGAATGGTGGAATTGTATTATTCCTGTCCTTCCTACATGGAATGTAGCAAAGGCATGATATATATTTTTTTTCACCAGTGAGTAGAAGTAAAAAGTATCACGCACAGAAAATACTTGAATAAAGTAAAAATAAACAAAAAATACTTAAATACAGTAATGGGGTAGTTGTGCTTCTTTCCTTGCCACCTTTGGCAACACCTCAAAATACAGACTGAGTAAACAGAAAGACAATTGTAAAATTTCTGTTAGATTGAATGAGCTGAGTGATCCTGTAATTTTCAATACCACATTAGACAGAATGATAAAAGGCATATAAATGAATGTCTGATTAGTTTCTAATTGATTTTGATTATAGAGAATATCTCGTTGTGTTCTGTGCAGGTGTGTTGAATCAGAACATGCACCTTTAAAACAGTTGTGTACAAAAACACAGTTCATGTTAAACATTTTGAGGTTGGATTAACATTAAGCACTAACATTAAGGTGACCTCAAAATGTCAGGGTTGTATAACGAGAAGCAGATAAAAAAATATGAATATGCTGAGCAGCTTTACTGCAGTAGTGGCATGGTGGTTAACACTGTCACCTTGCACCTTCAGGTTCCAGGTTCAATTCCTGCCTCGGGTCTGTGTGCATGGAGTTTCGAAGTTCTTCCCATACTTGGTGGGATTCCTCTGGTTTCCTTCCACAGTCCAATGACAATGGTGTTCCCAAAATAGTGTGTATGTGTGTGCCCTGTGATGGATAGGCTCCCGACCCTCGTGACCCTGTATACAGAATAGAGCAGTATAGATGTGTGATCCTTTAATGCAGAGACAAACTATTCTTCTCATTTTCTGTTTAGAATCACACTTATGATACTGTAAAGTTCATGATATACTTTATAAAACTGTAAAAAACAAACAAACAAACAAACTGTAGTTCAGGTTTGTGTCACAAGGGCTGTAGAGCGGTATACACTGACATTAAGTAATAAGTATCTCTAGTAAAGTTAAAATGTATCCCTGACTGAAAAAATTGTAACTTACGTGAACAGTACTAATATCAAACACCCATATACCTTTATGTGTTCATTTCCACACTGCACCTGAGGCTAATTATTATGTCTCAAAAGTAATAAAAAATTGGCATTGCAGTGATGTACAGTAGTTTACTCGTTTCTTTTACCAGACAGTTCTTTCTAATAAAGGTAAAGTAGGAAGTTATTGTGTCACAACCTCCTGGTTGGGATGCAAATAAAAACACAAAGCACATTCACAGAGCAGGACAAGGACGGTAACAGTGTGTAACAGAACGGTAGCTTTGATATCATTTTGAGTCAAGTGGAGTTGGTGTGGAGATGTCTGAGCTTAAACTCAAGATGAAGATCCTCCTCATCTTCATCCTGTGGCTGATCTCAGGTAAAGAATTGCATTTTAGAATAATCCTCACTCTCAGCAGCAGTAAAGGAAGGTTTGCCTTCTGTTAGTTTTGTACAAACCGGATTCCAAAAAAGTTGGGACACTATACAAATCGTGAATAAAAACTGAATGCAATGATGTGGAGGTGCCAACTTCTAATATTTTATTCAGAATAGAACATAAATCACAGAACAAAAGTTTAAACTGAGAAAATGTATCATTTTAAGGGAAAAATATGTTGATTCATCCTCATCATCACCCTTACCATCCTCCACATCAAGACCATCATCGTCATCATCCTCATCATCATCACCATCCTCCACATCAAGACCATCATCATCACTGTCATCAGCACCAGCATCATCATCAGCACCACCACCATCATACTCATTATCATCATCATCAGCAGCAGCAGCACAACCACGACCATCATCATCATCACCATTACCATCATCACCATTAGGATTATCATCCTCCACATCAAGACCATCATCCTCCACATCAAGACCATCATCGTCATCATCATCATCACAACCACCATCATCCTCATCATCATCACCATCCTCCACATCAAGATCATCATCACTGTCATCAGCACCAGCATCATCATCGTCATCATCATCATCATCATCATCATCATCACAACCACCATCATCATCACCATCATCCTTCACATCAAGACCATCATCAGCATACTCATCATCATCATCATCATCATTATCATCATCATCATCAACAGCAGCATCATTATCATCATCAGCAGCAGCACAACCACCATCGTCCACATCAAGACCATCATCGTCAGTGTCATCAGCACCAGCATCATCATCGGCATCCCCACCGTTATACTTATCATCATCATCATCAGCAGCAGCAGCAGCACAACCACCATCATCCTCATTATCATCATCAGCAGCAGCAACAAAACCACCATCATCCTCAACATCATCCTCCACAACAAGACCATCATCATCACTGTCATCAGCACCAGCATCATCGTCATCAGCACCACCACCATTATACTCATCATCATCATCAGCAGCAGCAGCACAACCACCATCATCCTCCTCCTCAACATCATCATCATTACAACGACCATCATCATCATCCTCATCATTATCATCATCATCACCACCACCATCATCCTCATCATCATCACCATCATCCTTTACATCAAGCCCATCATCATCATCATCATCACAAACACCATCATCCTCATCATCACCCTTACCATCCTCCACATCAAGTCCATCATCGTCATCATCATCATCGTCATCACAACCACCATCATCCTCATCATCATCACCATCCTCCACATCAAGACCATCATCATCACTGTCATCAGCACCAGCGTCATCATCAGCACCACCACCACCATCATACTCATTATCATCATCAGCAGCAGCAGCAGCACAACCACGACCATCATCATCATCATCATTACCATCATCCTCCACATCAAGACCATCATTCTCCACATCAAGACCATCATCATCATCATCATCATCATCACAACCACCATCATCCTCATCATCACCATCCTCCACATCAAGATCATCATCACTGTCATCAGCACCAGCATCATCATCATCATCACAACCACCATCATCATCACCATCATCCTTCACATCAAGACCATCATCAGCATACTCATCATCATCATCATCATCATCAACAGCAGCATACTCATCATCATCATCATCATCAGCAGCAGCACAACCACCATCCTCCACATCAAGACCATCATCGTCAGTGTCATCAGCACCAGCATCATCATCGGCATCGGCATCCCCACCGTTATACTCATCATCATCAGCAGCAGCAGCAGCAGCAGCACAACTACCATCATCCTCATTATGTCGTTCCTGAGCTGCCAGTGATCCAGACTCCCTCTGCCCTCCGGACCTGTCTGACCCATCCTGGTGCCCCGCTTCTGGCTGAAGATCTCGTCACATGGATGCCCCGTGTGTCTCTCTGGGATGCGTCTGGTGTCTGGGAATGATTCTCTCTACCTAGAAAATGGTTCTGGCCTTGACTGGTGTTGGCAACTGTTTCTCTGGGGACTTGACAGTTCGATAGTTCATGACTGGAACTTCTTACAAGTCTACCTGGGTCTTCAATAACTACCTGGACTCCATATTAACATCAATTAACATCAGCTATTATAGCTGAACTGCCTCCCACCCTACACACTGTATAAATGCAGATCATTTACTGCTTTTTGTTTCACCCAAATGAGGATGGGTTCCCTGTTGAGTCTGGTTCCTCTCAAGGTTTCTTCCTCTTACCATCTCAGGGAGTTTTTCCTTGCCACTGTCGCCCTCGGCTTGCTCACCAGGGACAAACTGACCATTTTGATTCATACAAATTCACATTTCATACAAACCTAAATAATTCTTTTGACTATGTAAAGCTGCTTTGCGGCAATGAAAATTGCTAAAAGCGCTATACAAATAAAATTGAATTGAATTGAATTGAATTATCATCAGCAGCAGCAGCAACAAAACCACCATCATCCTCAACATTATCCTCCACATCAAGACCATCATCATCACTGTCATCAGCACCAGCATCATCGTCATCAGCACCACCACCATTATACTCATCATCATCATCAGCAGCAGCAGCAGCAGCACAACCACGACCATCATCATCATCATCATTACCATCATCCTCCACATCAAGACCATCATTCTCCACATCAAGACCATCATCATCATCATCATCATCATCATCATCATCACAACCACCATCATCCTCATCATCACCATCCTCCACATCAAGATCATCATCACTGTCATCAGCACCAGCATCATCATCATCATCACAACCACCATCATCATCACCATCATCCTTCACATCAAGACCATCATCAGCATACTCATCATCATCATCATCATCATCATTATTTTCATCATCATCAACAGCAGCATACTCATCATCATCATCATCATCAGCAGCAGCAGCACAACCACCATCCTCCACATCAAGACCATCATCGTCAGTGTCATCAGCACCAGCATCATCATCGGCATCGGCATCCCCACCGTTATACTCATCATCATCATCATCAGCAGCAGCAGCAGCACAACTACCATCATCCTCATTATCATCATCAGCAGCAGCAACAAAACCACCATCATCCTCAACATTATCCTCCACATCAAGACCATCATCATCACTGTCATCAGCACCAGCATCATCGTCATCAGCACCACCACCATTATACTCATCATCATCATCATCAGCAGCAGCAGCACAACCACCATCATCATCCTCCTCAACATCATCATCATTACAACGACCATCATCATCATCCTCATCATTATCATCATCATCACCACCACCACCATCATCCTCATCATCATCACCATCATCCTTTACATCAAGCCCATCATCCTTATCCTCATTATCATCATCAGCAGCAGCAAAAAAACCACCATCATCCTCAACATCATCCTCCACATCAAGACCATCATCATTACTGTCATCAGCACCACTACTATTATACTCATCATCATCAGCAGCAGCAGCACAACCACCATCCTCCTCCTCCTCAACATCATCATCACAACCACCATCATCCTCATCATTATTATCATCATCACAACCACCATCATCCTCATCATCATCACCATCATCCTTTACATCAAGCCCATCATCCTCATCCTCATCATTATTATCATCATCATCACCAACACCATCATCATTATCACCATCATCCTCCACATCAAAACCATCATCATCATTGTCGTCAGCACCACCATCATGCTCATCATCATCATCATCAGCAGCAGCAGCACAATCACCATCATCCTCATCATCATCCTTATCATCATCATCATCATCACAACCACCATCATCCTCATCAGCAGCAGCAGCAGCACCACCACCACCACCATCCTCATCACCATCATCCTCCACATATAAAACACCATCACCATCATCATCCTCCACATCAAGACCATCATCATTGTCACCACCACCACAATTATCATCATCATCATCTAAGCTTGCATCACCTTTTCCAGGAGCAGGTGATTCTTCTTATCGCACCCACATTCTAACTGCATGACTTTAATGAATCTGATCTCTTATAAATAATCAACATGTAGGCTAAAGTGTCTGTCTGTTTCTCCTTTAGGATTTCCAGCATCCACTGTGATTACTGTATCTGTAAGTCTGCTGCTGCTGCTCCTGATTGGAATCACATTCCTTATTGTGATTCTGGAAAAAAGACGCAGGATTAAAGGTACCCATCAGACACAACACATGATGTTCTCAACAAAATGTTTTATCACATTACCACATATGACTGACAGGGGTAGAGTGAGTCAGCAGCTCTCACCACTGCACCAGCATACAGCTTTAGTTTCCATTTACTAGTCCTGAGTTCTGGTTACTGTATTGCATGTTCGAGGGTCTATAAACACGCTGAAACATGGACAGGGTGCCTAAAATGGTTTCTAGCAAGTGAAGTGAAGTGTGTGTGTGTGTGTGCGCGCGTGTATGTGTGTATTTCAGCAGGTAAAGCTTCGTTTGGTAGACCTTTTGTTCAAAGCACAGGAAGCAACAAAAAGGTAATTGTCTTTATCACTGCAGGTGTTTCTTCAGTACCAAAATGTAGTATATTTATTAAATGCTTGTTTGTTTCTTTTTCTTTCAGGATTCTTTTGCTTCCTGCAATCCTTCTGAGACTGTTTATTCCAACACTGTGTTTTCTACAACCACTTGTAATTCTGCAATTTATGCTACTGATCAACTTCCTACAATCCCTCCTGATCATAACATCTATGCCACAGCTTACACATCCACAGGTCTCTCTGCTTCCTGCAGTGCTGCTGAACATTTGGCTAACGAATCTGATGAAGATCTGAATTACGCAGTAATCACTTTTCATGCCAACTCCACAAGCTCTAATGATGCAGTTCCAAATATAATTGTTAAGGAGTGTGAGGTCTCATGTGATTATGCTTCAATTACTCATGCTATGTAATGTAGCTAGTTTAGCATAATTAGGGCACCAATTGTGTGGTGTGATAATAAAAACATGCCGGAAAAGTTCTAGTAAAGACATACCGTTATTTAAAAATTTTAAATATCATGTAATGTGCACACATCATAGGGTTAAGATGCGCAATGAGATCAGGAACTGGATTAATCCATAATAAAATTATATTTTTTCACTTTGTTTAATATTTTAATTTATGGTGGTACAGATGCATAATCGTTAAGACAATCCCCTCGTAGCCCCAAGGTTAAAGGTTTGAAGGTACCAATACACACACACACAACACATGATAAAATGTTTACTATGTTAAATTTTATGGAACTGACCCACTAACTAAAAGGCTGACCATTTATTTAAGACCCAGTTCTAAGAAAATAGGAGAATTATATTTTTTGCTTTGTTTTAACTAAAGCAAAGTAGTCTGTTTAATTTAATAACTGTGAACATGGATCATGCTGTTGTATACAGAGATCTAAAGATGTACAACAGTTTTATTCTCTGGATTTGAATATATTTTGACCATAGATGTAAAATTTGCATTTGTTTCTGTAAGGAATCGCCACTAGAGGGCACCGTTTTGTCTGTTGTAGTTTTTGTTTTGCAGACTTAGTTTCCCAGAAGGCACCTCGGTCAGGTGATGCGTGATAGGTCGTTAAATCATCGATAAATTGCTGATTAGTCTGGGAAACTGGGTCGAGCATTGAACGTTTGTATGTACTGTTAGTTAAGTGGGCATTTTTGTTTTGTTTTTCTTTATTTTATATTATGTTGTAGTTCATGCTATCCCATAACTACTAAGCATGTTCCCAGGCTAAATGTGTTTATGGTGTTCTAGTGTGTGTGGAGCTGATTCAGTGTTGAGTCATGTTGTGTTGTGTGTTAGAGACTAGGTAAGTAGTTAGCTCTGTGCGTCCCTAGCCTCTAGTATTGTGGTAGCTATTTGGTAAGTGTGGCCAAGCTTTAGCATGTTAGGCTAAAGAGATGTTTAGCTAGATGTATGTTTAGCAGGGGTGTCGCACCCGTGGGGGATGTGGGTGTTTTAACACCCACACTTTTCCCGTGAGAGGGTTTAACACCCACACTTTTTCTACAGTTTTCCTGCAGTTTTAAACAAACGCCTTCGCTCCTCTGTTTCTCTGGCCGCTCTGTGTCTACGCTCGCTTCAGCTCTCCCCTCCCTCTCAAACATGACACCGGCTGATGATTGGCTGTTCTGCCTAAAGTCCCGCCTCTCGTGGTGTGTTAGATTTATCGGTCAGCTCGTGCAGAGGAGGCGGGAACTTATGGTCAGTGTTGCCAACTTAGCTACTTTGTCGCTATATTTAGCGACTTTTCAAATCCCTCTAGCGACAATTTTTTAAAAAAGCAACTAGCGACAAATCTGGCGACTTTTTCTTGTGTTACTGGAGACTTTTGGAGACTCTGATGTGTCTGTACTGACTCTTCTTGCCACAGCAGCTGCCGCCGCCGGCCCCTCCCCCGTCCCAAAGCACTCACAGACAGGCCTGTCCTCTCGCAGGAGTCCCCCCGCCCCCCAGCTGCAGTTACATCAGGAGATGCTCACTCCTACGAGTCTCGACTGCAAATGAATTGCCCATGCGCGAATCCGCCGTTAAGTGATCCCGCCCTGGCTTGTAAGCGGGATGTAAATAAAAAGTATCCTGTTCCGATGCATATAAAAAAATGTTCTTTGTCTAAAACAAATTGCTACACAAGAATAAATCACTGCATTTTACTTAAACAGCCTTATTACTTACCTCATCCACTGTGTGTGCTTCTCTGTGACTTTAGCATAAACATATAGCCCGCTAGTTTATCATGTCTCAGTCAAAACTATACTCTCAGGAATTCAGAAAGGAGTGGGAATCAAATTCTGAATTCAACGGATGGTTGAAGCCTTTTATTTAGGATAATACACGGGCATACTGCTGATTTTTATGCCAAACTTTGCGATATAAAAAAACACATGTCAACTCAGAAACATACACAAAAGGCAAAGCCTTACAATAGTTTCACACAAAACAAACGGCCATTTATGGTAAAAAAAAAAAATGACTTCAAAAAAAGCTGAAGTCACCATGGCATTAGTTATCGTTGAACACTGTTCTATGCTGGCATGTGATCACATTGGAGAAGCAGGTGCTTTTTCACACTGTGCAGCGTGCATTATGCAAATTATGTGATTATGTCATCTAGCGACTTCTAGCGACTTCTACGGCAGCCAATAGCTACTTTTCTTACCGACAAGTTGGCAACACTGCTTATGGTTATGATTATTTACATCTCTGTTTTCCAGGTACTTTTGAATGTTTATGCTTTTAAGGTTTTTAAATAAGCTTGATATATGTTTGGGAAGATGGTCTGTTTATGATTATGTTGACATGTCGAATGTTTTTTCTGTATTATATTTCGTTTTTTAAACTAATAGTAATTGCTAATTGGGATAGTGTTCAGTAGCTAACCTGGCTAAATTCGGTTATCTGTGGCATACAATGCATAAAGTAACTGATGAAGAAGGCAGGAAATTGATGAGGAGGGACAAATTGACAATGTTAAGCAATGTATTTATGGGATTATTGCCAGTGCAATTGATTTTGATATTTTGAGCATTGTTTGTTCATTAGCTGACTTTCCTGTTGTGTTTGATTGGAGTGTCAGTTTGCATACCTGTTGATTATGGAAGAATATTATTTTAATGTGTATATTATTTTAATGTTTAAAAACAGTAAATTGTTAAATCATTTATACTATTATTTATATTATTATACTTTTGTTTATATTATTATTTAGAAAAAAGCTTTTTGTGAGGACTTTTTTGTTTTATATCTTATATCTGATATTTGATATAAATGTAGCAGTCCCAGTCCTGTCAGACCCATGTAGCAGTCCCAGTCCTGTCAGACCCATGCCACTATCAAGCTTCCCACTGTCCTTTTGTCACACAGTATCATTAAGATGCAGAAAAGAAAGAGGCAGGAGAAGATTGACACCTTTTTCAAGAGAAATCCTGTAAGTGAAGTTGAGAGATGAAAGTTGAAAAATGTTGACATTAAACAACAGTAGTCTATTACCATTAGATGCTGTTTGCATTTATTTCATTGTATTACTTTTCAATATTCACTGACCCAAACTCGCCTCAACAGTGTTGCTGTGTGCCGTGTACATAAAGGCAAGATGGACAGGGGAAACAGAAAAAAAAGGTTGCTAAACAGTTTTGATAAGAGCACTTTTGGTTCTTTTAAATGAGAGATATAGTTGGTCATATATTATTTTTATCTGAATATACAGTATGTTTGTATGAAATGTTGTCTGTATATTTGAAGTAACAAAATAATTTCTCCCTGAGATTATTAAAGCATTTCTGATTCTAAATCTTTAGCAAGTGTGTTCTGAGTGTGTTTTTAGTATCACTCATTTAAATTGAAAGCTTTTTATATCTTGTATGTTAATACCTTTTGTACTCTTCTGTCATTGTATTCATTATTTTTATTCTTAACAAACAAACCACATTCATCCCCCACACTTTGGAAAAGCTTGCCACACCCCTGATGTTTAGCTAATTGCCATGTCTTTAGCCTTAGTCCTGTCTCTAATCTCCCCATGTCCCTAGTCTCTCCGAGTCTCTCGTCTTGTCACCGTTTTCAGCTCCATACTTAGCTTGAGTCTGTGTTCGTCCTAAAGCCTGTGTTTCAACAAAGTGCTTGTATTTGGTGTATTAGAGTCTGTCTTGTCAGTTAAGCATGTATTTCAGCATAATGCTTATGTTTTGTGTATGGTCCTATAGCCTGGGTATTGGTCAGTTATGGGTTGTATAATTTGAGTGTTCGTTTCTTTGTTTGTGTTTCTTTGTGATTCCAGTTTTGTTATATCCAAATTAAAGAATCTTTTGTTTAAAAACACCCCTCTGTGCCTGCCCTTTACTGCCCACGGCATTAATAACAGCCAATTACCACCCGAACATGACAGTTTCATGTTAGTTGAAACTATCTTTTGTGGTTTTACTGTAAGTTGGTATATGTACGTCCACAGCAGCACGTCCTTGTGCTCTTGCCTCGTGCCCTGAATTCCCTGGCATAAGCTCTGGGCTTCCCACAACCCTACACAGGATAAATGGTATAAATTACTGATTAATGTATGGATGAATAAATTGTTCACTCTGTTTAAGTGATTGGATTGAATGCTTTTTGGTTTAAACTTTACGGTGTTTTTTGTGTGCGCATGAGTGTGTCAGTAAATTGCTGTAAATGTTTATTAGTAGAAAAAGTGACATTTGGTACCAAGGAACACAGAAGTCAACTGATTACACAATACAAATGAATATATATACTCCAGAATTTCAAACCATCAAAGAATCCCATGAAAATAAAAACAAATGCTGTCTATTTCAGCAGGTATCGCTTTTGTTGGAAAGTGTTGTGTCCAGTGCTCAGGAAACAATCAGGAGGTAACTGCCTTCACCAGTGCTCATATGTGTTCAGTATGAAACATGTTTTCCTTTATCGAAAAGAAACAGCTAACTAATTTGCTTAATAAAGAGTTCAAAGACATCATATAACCATGCGGGTCTCTCGAGGCACAGAGCCGTGCAAAAATACAGATTTGTTGACACCGCCAAGTGTTTCTGTGCCAACCCGTGAACACAGAACAGTTTGTCTTTTAATGAACAAAAATAATCCAACCCAGGCTTCGTGGGTAAGTCCATTTGGGGAGGTGGTCCGAACACCAGGTCCACAGTAGTGCGCAGCTCGCGGCCGAACATTGAAGCAGCTGGCGTCAGCTGTGAGGATTCCTGCACTGCTGTGCGATATGCCCAGAGCACGAGAGGCAAATGCTCGTCTCAATCATTCTGCCGATCGCTGGTAAGCATGGCGAGTTGTGTGGTGAGCGTCCGATTGAACCGTTCCACGAGGCCGTCACTTTGCGGATGAAGGGGCTTGGTGCGGGTCTTTTTTTACCCCGAGGTGCTCGCACACCTCCGCAAACACCACCGCCTCGAAGTTGCGCCCCTGATCGTTGTGTAACTGCTCCGGGGCGCTGAATCGGCTAAACACTTCATCCACTAGGACTCGAGCCGTGGTGGAAGCGCTCTGGTCAGAAACAGCAAAAGCCTTCGGCCATTTCATGAAATAATCCATGGCCACCAGCACATAACGGTTCCCGTGATCGGAAAAGGGAAACGGCCCGAGAATGTCCAAGCTCATACAGTATGCTCCATAGGTGCCCCCACCCGAAAGTCTTGCGGCGGTGCCCGCGAACGCTGGGTGGGGCCCTTCTTTGCCGTGCAGAGGTCGCATCGGTGGACAAAGAGTTTACTGTCCGTATAAAAGCCCGACCAGTAGAACCGAGCGCGCAACCGCCGCAGCGTTTTAGTCACCCCGAAGTGTCCCGAACCAGAATTACTAGCAGCTGAAAGAATTCGTCCGTGCCACACGGCCGTTCCCACTGGTGGTAGAGTAAACCTTCATGCAACGCCAGGTGCGTAAACTGGAAGTGGAGAGCTTTTACTTCTAGCCCTAGATGAGCAATTGCGGTGTAATCCGGTTTTAGGCCCACTTTAACCCAACCCGGTACCTTATGCAGAACCGGATCTTTTTCCTGCTCGGCAACAAGCTGATCCCAGTCCAGTTGTGGCAGAGGCAAAGCGACTATGGGCAATGCCTTAGACGACGCAGTAACTTGGCTGCACGCTGGCTCGGGCGGCTGATCACCACTGGAGAGTCCGGAAGACTGCACGGGGGGAATGTTCTGAGACGAGGGTTTCGGAGAGTGTTCTACGTCGCAATTACTAGCTGGCTCTGTCCCTTAATTAAGGGCCACTACTGACACTAACATGGTGAAATGTACAGTAAGTTAACCACTATGATTGGTTTTTTATTATATGACTTAATTAATTACTATCTCTGACACTTAAAGGCTTTTTAAACATGCTTACTGTTTTTATGCAGGCTTACTGTATTTAACTGCATACGATGTATAGGCTACTGTGATCTTAGTTGTATTACTTTGACATGTTTTTTCCTGCTTTATTGTTTTTTTTCTTTGATAATATTGAGAATTGTATGGGTTGTATTTTCTTATAGATACTGTACTGATAGAGGGATTGTATTATTGGACCCTACAGAAAGAACACAGTCTGTCACAGTTGTAAGTGTTTTGTTGTCAGGTACCTTTAGTTGCTTTTAGGTTTTTCTTTTTTCTTTTTGCCAGATAACGTATACTTGCATATTTCCACTGAAGGATGAAGATGAAGAGACCACATCTGCTGTGACAGAAGTGGACAATACTGGTATAGATCCACTGAGGAAGGATGCATACCATTATAATGCATGCCCCCTTTTTACATTAGAGTAACAAACTGTCATTGTTCTTTTACAGTGCATACCTGGGGATTTCTCCCTGGATGAAGGTCCTTTAACTGCAGTGCACATCTAAGCAATGTAAGAATTTGTGTGCAGTTGTCCATATTTAAATTTTATTGTCTGACAGAATCTCATGTATTTAATTATTTTTTTAATAATAATTCCAAGTTACCTTCCTAGTTGCCAGCAAAGGAGCTGTATGAGGTACATCTTCAAAAACAAGTAAGAAAAAGTGACATGGATATGGACCTTATACAGCTTCAAATGGAAAAGAAAAGGCTATCTATTAAAAAAGCAACACTACAAATTGAATTACTGGAGCATCGCCTTAAGGTGAGAACTTGCGCGTTGCATGTTAAAAGTGTTGTGTATATAAAGCAATGTCATTAAAAAAAATTTTTATTTCATTTTACTTTCATTGTTTTTCAGGAAATACAAAAAAAAAAGAACTACACAGCAGACCAGTGCAAACTATTTAATAAAAGTAATTTTGACAAAGCCTGTCTCTCAAGAGTATTCCATCTCTGTTCTGTGCAAAAATCTGTAGTGGTTCCTCTGGGCCATCTTCTTCAATATAAGGAGGGTGGCTTTCTCCTCTTATAGTGGCAATGTTGTGAAGCACAACGCAAGTCACTATGATGTTGCATGCACTCTCTGGACTGACCCAGAGCCCAAGCAGACACTAAAACCTAGACTTGAGGATCCCTATGGTCATCTCCACCGTGGCCAGTGTTCGGCTGTGAACCAGGTTAAACGTGTCTGTGGTCCAGGATCAGGTTCAGGGTAGGGTGTCAATAAATAGGGCAGAGAAGGGTATCCTCTGTCCCCCAGCAAGTACCCATTGTACTGCCCTGTAATGGTTCAAGTGTACAATACAAATATAGTAAAAAGAAAAAAAAAACATTGTATAAAGCAAAACATACCCCGCTGAAAATGTCTGGCATAATAATGACTCGTGGAATATTCTGGCATTATGCACAAATCCTGGCCATTTTGCCTTATTATTAGTAATGCTGTGGGTTGCCTCACATATTACCTGTACTGTAGTTAGTGGAAAAAAGTTTTTTTAATGATTTTAACAAGGCAAAAAATTAAGGACACAAAAAGTTGTTTCCTGTACATTATTACCATAAATAGATTTCCTATTAGTCTCCCTCATGTATTGAAGGAGCTTTAATAGGAAAGTGGGTGCCATCAATGCACCCAATTACATTTGGAAACCCTGAAATAGAAAGTCATGGAAGGATCAGGATTAATTATGTGTATGCAGGATGAAGACATGTATATACATAGTATGACTACATATTAAATATGCATCATCAATTTTACTACAAAGGACAAACCTGCCACTCTGTGGTATTCCTCTTTAATAACACACAGAGGTTTATGTCCAGGGAACTGCACACATGTGTGTAAGAAGTGTTTAAGTGCCAGACATACAGTTGCCTTTCCCATATGCTTTGCATCAAATACCCCACATTGTACAAAAAAAATGACCTGATGCAAAAAAATTGTTGTGCACTGTGCTATGCACTGTGGGAAAAAATCCTTCCACCTGTTGATGTTGCTGTTAGTTTAAAATATCTTTCAGTTAACAAGTCACTTACAAAGAGAATTAAAGAAGAATTAAAGAAGATTACGCCACGCAGAGCTAGATGAAGTAAGTCGAGCTTTTATTGCAGCAATAAGAACCCAGATGAGCCAGACTAGCAATGCTCTGGATCAAATCCCAAGCAGTGCCAAAATCGGACTACCTTCACAGTCAAAAGCACGCTCTTTTATACAGTTTCTGAGAGGGGGGATCTCCAGTCTGCTCCCCTGTACATTCACCTCGGTTGACCACATCAAAATTTTATTTCATTATAATCCAGTTTCTATCAATTAATTTTTCCATTATAATTACACCTCGTTATTTTTGACTCCTCCCTGCGCTTATCTGACTCCTCCTACGCTTATCAATTTTTCATTATATATCGTTTTCTTTAATATTTATTTTCTATTATCTTTACACTTTTCGTATCTTTTTATAAAAAATATAGGGTAACGCTTATTTTCAAGGCTTTTTCCTCGTTTTTCTTTGGTTTGTTCTTAATTTCTCAAGAGACCAGCCATGGGTAAGCATCTCCTTTGCACTATTTTACTTATTTGCCTTATTTTACCCATTTCAATGTTTCTTATACATTTTGTTCAATTTCATAGCTAACTGCAACTTCTCCATTGGTGACTTTATCCCTTTGGATGACTCGGACATCCAGAGCAGTCCAGATCGTGTTCCTTCTGAGGACTACAACCCGACTGAACCTGTTATGAATCAGGCCTCCGTGAGTCCTGTTCGAGCTGGATCTTTGATGCATTATCTACGAGACAAAGGGTTCACCTATTTTAAGAAAGGTGATTCCAAACCTGGTCTTTCTAAAAGACGGCGTTTGGATTTTGAGAGTCCTCATTGTTCTTTTCAGCCAGTGAGGCCAGAGAGTATGTTGCTATGGTTACATACCCAAAAAGGTGAGGTTATTCACTAACTTACTCTTAAACTTATGTCACATAACCTGCTTTCTGGAATACCCCCGGGCTATGAGCTAAACATGGCTATAGAGCTAGGAAAAATGGCATGACGCTGAAACATGAATTCACAGAAGATTAACCAAACAGTACATTAACACAACAAAACATGAACTTTACAAACCCGGAGTTTTAACAAGACAGAACATGACAGAATGCCACAGAAATATAGAAGATTTACAACAACCTAAATAAACATATGCCAGACAAAAAAGGTGAACTTAGAAAGACTATTTGTAACAAAACTAATTAGCTACCTTGGTTCAGGTGAGCACTCGCATCACCTAACTGAGGTGCACTCTGGAAAATGCAGTTCAAACTCACACACACACAAAATGAAAACAAAATGGAGTCCAGACGCATAGCTCTCTCTAGGGGCTAACCGTGACAACTACTGTACCAAGGTTGACAGCAGAAAATTTTGGAGATCTGGCAGTGGAGGTCTCCCCATTGATATTCCTCTCTGCATGACTTAATTGTATGTTGAGAATTGCTGCTCATTCTTGAAGGTCTTGCATCCACCCACCACATACTGTCCTGGAAGTGCAGCATGGAAAGTGTTCATCTGAATAGCAAGCTCCCTTGCTTACAGCTGGGTATCATGCAGGAATCATAACCAGAACCAGCACCATGACAATTATAGACAAAGCCATAACTAAAACAATAAAAATCTTACAATACAATATAACTGAAACTAAGGCCATATATAGACAGGGCTAAACAGCTATAGTGTGGCCAGTTTTTTTCCAACTCCCATTTCACGGTTATGTTTGATTAAACTTTGCATTATAACCATGCTAACACTGAAGGTGTAAGGAAATGAGAGTGAGGTATGTAAACCTGCACCACACAACAAATCTTTTGTTTGAGATTTTATCAGTGGATCCAATCTTCAGCCATGACATTGTACTGTATATATTTATAGGCAGTCTAGTAACCCTTTTATAACTGATAGAAAAAAAAATATTATTTATCCCTATAAGATACACTGGCAGAATACTCAACACTTGAGTAAAAGTACAGGTACCTGTACCAGCCTAAAAACACATCCAACTACAAGAAGTGCCACTTCACATTTTAACCCATATTGAAGTACAATATTCATGTTTTAAAATGTACTTCAAGTACCCCAAAGAAACTGGTTCACTGTAGTGACCTCTCACCCCTGCAGCCGAAAGACCATCACCTCCACACAGTTAGGTATACTGTAACATGGGTATGCTGCAAGCATACAAAATACAATAAGACAAACAAAACTTAATAATTTTAGCCAGTTATAAAAAACAGAATTGTTATTGGCATGAAACACAAACCAAATGCATAAGAGTTCCCAGCTCATACTTATAGTTGGGGTGCTTGGAATGGTGGAATTGTATTGTTTCTGTCCTTCCTACTTGGAATGTAGCACAGGCATGATATATTTTTTTTCACCAGTGAGTAGAAGTAAAAAGTATCACGCACAGAAAATACTTGAATAAAGTAAAAATAAACAAAAAATACTTAAATACAGTAATGGGGTAGTTGTGCTTCTTTCCTTGCCACCTTTGGCAACACCTCAAAATACAGACTGAGTAAACAGAAAGACAATTGTAAAATTTCTGTTAGATTGAATGAGCTGAGTGATCCTGTAATCTTCAATAACACATTAGACAGAATGATAAAAGGCATATAAATGAATGTCTGATTAGTTTCTAATTGATTTTGATTATAGAGAATATCTCGTTGTGTCCTGTGCAAGTATGTTGAAACAGAACATGCACGTTTAAAGCAGTTGTGTACAAAAACGCAGTTCATGTTAAACATTTTAACATTAGTCTGATGTTGGATTGACAGCAAACTAACATTAAGCACTAACATTAAGGTGACCTCAAAATGTCAGGGTTGTATAACGTGAAGCAGATAAAAAATATATATATATGCTGAGCAGCTTTACTGCAGTAGTGGCATGGTGGTTAACACTGTCACCCTGCACCTCCAGGTTCCAGGTTCGATTCCTGCCTCGGGTCTGTGTGCATGGAGTTTGGATGTTCTTCCCGTACTTGGTGGGATTCCTTTGGTTTCCTTCCACAGTCCAATGACAATGGTGTTCCCAAATTGTGTGCTTCCAAAATAGTGTGTGAGTGTGTGTATGTGTGTGCCCTGTGATGCATAGGCTCCCGACCCTCGTGACCCTGTATACAGAATAGAGCAGTATAGATGTGTGATCCTTTAATGCAGAGACAAACTATTCTTCTCATTTTCTGTTTAGAATCACACTTATGATACTGTAGAGTTCATGATATACTTTATAAAACTGTAAAAAACAAACAAACAAACAAAATGTAGTTCAGGTTTCTGTTACAAGGGCTGTAGAGCGGTATACACTGACATTAAGTAATAAGTATCTCTAGTAAAGTTAAAATGTATCCCTGACTGAAAAAATTGTAACTTACGTGAACAGTACTAATATCAAACACCCATATACCTTTATGTGTTCATTTCCACACTGCACCTGAGGCTAATTATTATGTCTCAAAAGTAATAAAAAATTGGCATTGCGGTGATGTACAGCAGTTTACTCGTTTCTTTTACCAGACAGTTCTTTCTAATAAAGGTAAAGTAGGAAGTTATTGTGTCACAACCTCCTGGTTGGGATGCAAATAAAAACACAGAGCACATTTACGGAGCAGGACAAGGACGGTAACAGTGTGTAAAGGAACAGTAGCTTTAATATCATTTTGAGTCAAGTGGAGTTGGTGTGGAGATGTCTGAGCTTGAACTCAAGATGAAGATCCTCCTCATCTTCACCCTGTGGCTGATCTCAGGTAAAGAATTGCACTTTAGAATAATCCTCCCTCTTAGCAGCAGTAAAGGAAGGTTTTGCCTTTAGTTTTTTACATTAGCAGATGTAGAAACTACAAACTTGTGAAGAACATTTTACCAAGTATAAGTTTGATACAAAATGCACACAAAACACAATTTAAGATGATTATTTAAGATGTTCTTTTCTTTTCAATGGCTGAGGAAATACAATTTATGCAGATTTTAACAATATTGATTTAAATATCAAACAAATCCAATGGCCATTTTTGCACCTGCCTATTTCCTGTTAACCCACTTTTACTTCCTCGTTACTTCGGTTTCTTTATAATAGGTCTTTACAAGGTTTAGTCTTGCCAACAATGTGTGTGTTTTTTTTTTATAATTAAACATTATAAATTTCAAATCAAATAAATTAATCCACAGCATCATCATCAACAACATCATCAGTGTCCTCATTACAATCATCATTACCATCATCCTCCACGTCAAGACCATCATCATCATTACAAACACCATCATCCTCATCATCATCATTACCATCATCCTCCAAATCAAGACCATCATCATCATTGTCATCAGCACCATCAACACCACCACCATCATCCTCCACATCAAGGCCATCATCATTGTCACCAACATCATCATTACAACCACCATCATCCTCATCCTCATCATTATCATTATCCTCGTCGTCGTCACCACCACCATCATCATCACCACCATCATTTGCATCACAACCACCATCATCCTTATCATCATCATTATCCTCCACATCAAGACCATCATCATTGTTACCACCACCATCATCATCATCATTATCATCATCATCACCACCAGCACCATCATTTGCATCACAACCACCATCATCCTCATCATCATTACCATCTTCTTCTACATCAAGACCATCACTATCATTATCGTCATCATCGTCACCACCATCATTTGCATCACAACCACCATCATCCATATCATCATCATCATCAATGTCACCACCACCATCATCATTATTCTCATCATCATCATTACCATCATCCTCCACATCAAGACCATCATCATTGTCACCACCACCATCATCATCACAACTAACATCATCATTATCATCATCATCCTTCACATCAAGACCATCATCATTATTGTCATCCACACCATCATCCTCATCAGCGCCATTACCATCATCCTCATCAGCGCCATTACCATCATCCTTATTACCATCATTACCATCATCTTCTACATCAAGACCAGTACCAACACCATCATCATCATCGTCGTCGTCATCACCACCGTCATCACCACCATCATTTGCATCACAACCATCATCCTTATCATCATCATTATCCTCCACATCAAGACCATCATCATTGTTACCACCACCATCATCATCATCACCACCAGCACCATCATTTGCATCACAACCACCATCATCCTCATCATCATCTTCTACATCAAGACCATCACTATCATTATCGTCGTCGTCGTCACCACCACCATCACCACCATCATTTGCATCACAACCACCATCATCCTTATCATCATCATCACCATCACCACCACCATAATTTGCATCACAACCATCAAAATCTTTATCATCATCATTACCACCATCACAATTATCATCCTCCACATCAAGACCATCATCATTATTACCACCACCATCATTATCATTATCCTCATCATCATCATCATTACCATCATCCTCCACATCAAGACCATCATCATTGTCACCACTACCATCATCATCACAACTAACACCATCACCATCATCATCATCATCATCACTATCATCCTTCACATCAAGACCATCATCATTATTGTCATCCACACCATCATCCTCATCAGCGCCATTACCATCATTCTTATTAACATCATTACCATCATTTTCTACATCAAGACCAGTACCAACATCATCATCATCATCATCATTATCATCATCACCATCATCATCGTCGTCACCACCACCATCATCACCACCATCATTGCCACCATCATCATTATCCTCCACATCAAGACCATCATCAATGTCACCAGCACCATCATCATTATCCTCCTCCTCATCATTATCATCATCCTCCACATCAAGACTATCATCATTGTCACCACCACCATCATCATCACAAATACCACCACCATCATCATCACAACTACCACCACCACCACCATCATCATCATCATCATCATCACAACCACCATCATCCTCATCATCATCATCACAATCATCCTTCACATCAAGACCATCATCATCGTCATCCACACCATCATCCTCATCAGCGCCACCACCATCATCCTCATCAACATCATTACCATCATCTTCCACATCAAGACCATCATTACCATTGCCATTAGCACCACCATCATCATCGTCATCACCACCACCACCATTTCCCTTATCATCATTATTACCATCATCCTCCACATCAAGACTATCATCATTTTCACCATCATCATCATCACAACCACCATCATCCTCATCATTACCATCATCCTCCACATCAAGACCATCATCATTGTTACTATCATCATCATCATCATCATCATCATCATCACCACCATCATCATCACCATCACCACCACCATAATTTGCATCACAACCATCAAAATCTTTATCATCATCATTACCACCATCACAATTATCATCCTCCACATCAAGACCATCATCATTATTACCACCACCATCATTATCATTATCCTCATCATCATCATCATTACCATCATCCTTCACATTAAGGCTATCATCATTGTCACCATCATCATCATCATCATCATCACAACCACCATCATCCTCCACATCAAGACAATCATCATTGTTACCATCATCATCATCATCAAGACCATCATTGTCACCACCACCACCACCATCATCATCATTATCGTCACCACCATCATCATCATCATCATCATTGTCACCACCATCATCATCATCATCACCACCACCATCATTTGCATCAAAACCACCATCATCCTTATCATCATCCTCCACAATCAGATTATCCTTATTGTCACTACTACCATCATAATCATCATCATCATCATCATCAAGACCATCATCATTGTCAACACCACCATCATCATCATCATTGTGACCATCATCATCATCATTGTGACCATCATCATCATCATCATCATCATCATCTGCATCATTTGCATCACAACCACCATCATCCTCCTCCTCATGATTTCCACCATTACCATTATCATCCTCCACATAAAGAACATCATCACCACCACCATCTTCATCAACCACCATCTTCCTTAACATCATCATTACCACGATCACCATCACCCTCCACATCAAGCTTATCATCATTGTCCCCACCACCTCCACCATCATCATCATCATCATCATCATCTGGGTTCGCATCACCTTCTCCACGAGCAGGTGATTCCTCTCATCGCACCCACATTTTAACTGCATAATTTTAATGAATCTAACCTCTTATGAATAATCAGCATGTAGGTTAAAGTGTTTGTCTGTTTCTCTTTTAGGATTTCCAGCATTCACTGTGATTACTGTGTCTGTAAGTCCGCTGCTGCTGCTTCTGATTGGAATCACATTCCTTATTGTGATTCTGGAAAAAAGACGCAGGATTAAAGGTACCCATCAGACACAACACATGATGTTCTCAACAAAATGTTTTACCACATTACCACATATGACTGACGTGGGTAGAGTGAGTCAGCAGCTCTCACCACTGCACCAGCATACAGCTTTAGTTTCCAGTTACTAGTCCCGAGTTCTGGCTACTGTATTGCATGTTCGAGGGTCTATAAACACGCTGAAACATGGACAGGGTGCCTGAAATGGTTTCTAGTTTTAAACAAGGAAGACTATTTATTAAATGCTTGTTTGTTTCTCTTTCTTTCAGGATTCTTTAGCTTCCTGCAATCGTTCTGAGACTGTTTATTCCAACATCTATGCCACAGCTTACACATCCACAGGTCTCTCTGCTTCCTCAGTCGGTGCTGCTCAACATTTGGCTAACGAATCTGATGAAGATTCGTCTTAATTACTGTACGCAGTAATCACTTTTCATGCCAACTCCACAAGCTCTAATGATGCAGTTCCAAATATAATTGTTAAGGAGTGTGAGGTCTCATGTGATTATGCTTCAATTAGTCATGCTATGTAATGTAGCTAGTTTAGCATAATTAGGGCACCAATTGTGTGGTGTGATCATAAAAACATGCCGGAAACGTTCTAGTAAAGACATAAAGTTATTTTAAAAATTTGAACATCATGTAATGTGCACACATCATAGGGTTAAGAAGCGCAATCAGAAACTGGATTAATCCATAATAAATTATTATTTTTTTTACTTTGTTTAATATTTTAATTTATGGTGGTACAGATGCATAATCGTTAAGACAATCCCCTCGTAGCCCCCAGGTTGTAGGTTCAAAGGTACCAATACAGACACAATTGTAAATGGTACACAACACATGATAAAATGTTTACTATGTTAAATTTTATGGAACTGACACGCTAACTAAAAGGCTGACCATTTATAAAAATTGAAGAATTATATACACCTATTTTTTACTTTGTTTTAATTAAAGCAAAATAGTCTGTTTACTCTAATAACTGTGAACATGAATCAAGCTGTTGTATTCAGAAATCTTTTGATGTACAACAATTTTATTCTCTGCATTTGAATATTTCTTTTTACCATAAATGTGAAATTTGCTTTTGTTTCAAGTTTAGAGTGAAACTACCCCAGTAGTTATATATATATATATATATATATATATATATATATATATATATATATATATATATACACAATTTAGTGTACTACAAATATATTAAAATCCTCGATAGTACATTGCAAATATACTAACAAAAAGTTGTACCATCAGTTAATATATATACTAATATCATGCTTTTAACAAATTTTGGAATTATACATTAAATATACTTTAAAATAATTGTATTATAGTACACTTTCCAAAATATATTATTGGAAAATATACTTTAAGTAAAAGGTTTGTTTAATTTCCCAAGTATACTTATTTAAACTTGTTTTTCGATGTATTTTTGGTATATTTTTAAAAAATATGCTCAAAATACTCATTGTACAAATGTACAGAAAGTACACATTAAAATCAGATTTTTAATATACGGTTGTCTCGGTATATTATCAGTTAAATTGAAATATACTTATTTATATGTACTTATATTTAGTGCACCACTCTCCCTCCGCGTGAGTTTTTGACGCATTTAGACTCGTTTTTGCACGCTGAAGCGCTCTCCCGCGCGTGCCCTCTCAAATTAGTTTTTGTGCGCTGAAAATCACTTTTGCACGTTCAAGATAATTTGTGTTTAAACCTTCTTCTATGCACTCACTGTCATAAAGCGACACTTGCCCAAACTGCAGCAGTGTTATAGCTCTTCAACTATTCCAGCCAACCAGGGACTAGAATCAGCGTGACACCAGCCAATCAGAAGCGGGAGGCGGACATATTCGGACTGTCTGATTGGCTCCCCAGGCCTCTGCTTCTAGTTTGAAATAACGTTTGAAGCTGTATCGTTGCGTGCATTTTCATCGACATAAGGTAAATTTTGTGGTTTTTGTTTAGTTGTTTAAAATTAAGTACATTGTTTAAGCTATAGAATGAATTGTTTAATGTGTTATTGTTAAGCCTTATGTACTTTGCTTGTGGTATAATGCTTTATAGCTCCCGGCCTGTTTTCAGTCTCTGTGTAACAGCTAGAATCAACACACCAGGTTTAAACTAATACTGTACCTGTATACTTTAATACTAATGTCTGTCTGTGTTCAGACAACAGTTTATATTTTAGTTTGTGTGTTTGTAAGACAACCTGACTTTGGTTGAACACAAATAAACTATAGTATATAAGTAGCTTTTTTGTAACCTTGTGCAAATTAAATCTGTTGAACTCATGAATAAAATCTGCCTCCTAATTACTGATGTAATGCTTTTCGAAAACATGTTATAATTTTTCTATCGTATTTCTTTTATTTATATTTATTTCCTATTATAAGCTTTAATTCTCTTTTAAGGTCACTTGCCGTCGTATAAGCATTTCACTACATTTCGTACTGTGTATGACTTTTGTACTTTTTTTCTATGATTAATACTTATTTGTTGTGTTTTATGTTTTGTACATCTTTTCAAATTGAGACCTCATTTGTAAGTTGCTGCTGGTGTAAAACAGGGTTTTCATTAAATATAAAATAAAAATATCCGTTTTATCGCACTTGTCATATGCTTCTTCCTTCACAGAATTCTGTTGACCAGGGCTTGAAATTTAAATTTACTTGAGTTGGATCAACTTAATTTAAATGAAAAATTTCTTTTACCAACCCTATTCATTTATTTCGCAGCTGTATTAAATAAGTTAAATTAATTTAATAAAATTGATTAGACTAATTACTTTTTTAATTAACATTACGTTAAACATTTGAATAATGTAAGCACTAAGAAGTTGTTAGCCTTTTCAATGTAAATATGTGAGTATCATCATAGACATAATTCAATTACATTACAATTGCACAATCAATTGCTATTACAGTAAATAATAAAGATTATGTTAAGTCAACATGATTCTTTTACACCAGTTTAACATAAATGAAATACTTTGGTTTAGCAGGCAATATTTGTGTAATTTGACCACATTTTGATGATGTGGGACCAATGTACACATTAAAATCAAGTAAATTCAAAGGATTAGTTTTTTCAGTGTAGGTGACACATAGTTACTTACCTTGTGCTCTAGAGAGCAGCACTGACATCCGTAAGGTTAATTGTGGAAAAATAACTCACATGAGGAATTCTAATACTAAAACACTCATATGCCTTTTTTTTTAGAATGTTTACACACTGTACCTGACCAGACACATCATTATTGTGTTTGAAATTTGAAAGCGTTTTGCATCGTGCTGATATAGTTTACATATGTTCCACTTATTGTACAGCTCTTTCTAATGAAGACAAAAGAGGAAGTTATTGCGTCAGATTCTGGATAAAATGAGTATAAAGACACAGAGCACATTCACAGAGCAGGACAGAGACAGTAAGAGTGTGTAACAGAACAGGAGTTTTAATATCTTTCTGAAGTGGAGTTGGTGTGGAGATGTGTGAGTGTGAACTCAGGATGAAGATCCTCCTCCTCATCTTCACCCTCTGTCTGATCTCAGGTAAAGAAATGCACTTCAGAATAATCCTCACTCTCAGCAGCAGTGTTACATGAAGGAAGGTTTTGCTCAGATGGATGTTTGGTGTTTTGTTAGATGGAGGAGATTCCAAGGAAGTAACAGGATATTCAGGAGGAAAAGTCCTCATCAAGTGCAAGTATGATACAGAATACACACAAGACCCTAAATATTTCTGTAATGGTTCAACACAGCGCTGTTCTGACCAAATAAGGACAGAACCTGAAAACCAGTGGATAAACTTAGGAAGATTCTCACTGTATGATGACACCGAATCAGCAGAGTTCAGGGTGATGATCAGAGAGCTCACTGTACAGGACAACGGGATGTACCACTGTGGAGTTGAGACGGATTTAGGGATGCACAATTACACACAAGTGAAGCTGAATGTTAAAAGTGAGTCCCCCACCACTTCCTTAATGATGCTACACTTAGGTATCACTTTAGGGGACGTTTACATTTACATTTTTATTTTGTCCTTTTACATACTTACAAACTCACCTGTCAACACTCATTTATGAATTTGCTTAATGGCTCACTAAGCCCTTTAGGTAGTTTTTCTGCAAATCAATATTTATTTATTAATTGTATCTATTTTACTTTTTGCATGTATAATTTTCCTGAATTTTGTTTGCCTGATAGTTCGCCTGTTTTTTTTTTTTTTTTTTTAATGACACTCTGCCAAGTCTACTGCTGACTGTGGGTAGACAGAAAAATGTGTTGCGATCATATTTATATATAAATATACTCTATAAGTTTAGGAGTGTTGTTAAACAGAGTTAGGACACAAACACATATACACTGGTCTAATTGGTTCTGTTTTGCAGATCTGTCCTATAATAAGTCCTTCAGTAAAACTGTCAATGTAGGAGAAGATTTAAATGTCAGCTGTAAATACCCAGAATCCCTCACGAATAAAACCAAGTTTCTCTGCAAGACAAGTTTTCAAGTTTCAGCTTGTTCTTATAAAATATCTGTTAATGCAAGTGAAAAAAACATACACAAAAGGAAATTCTCCCTGTATGATGACAGAGCAAAAAAAAACTTGAGTGTGAGTATTAGAAATGTAACTGAGCGAGACTCTGGTGAATACTGGTGTGGAGCTGAAGATTCCTGGAAATCTGATGATGGATACAAGGTTTATTTCACACAGATCAACCTGACAGTTACTGGTGAGTTTGTAGAGACATTAAGTATTGCATTAACTATTTTGTCATTACAGCTGTTTTGTGTGAAACACAGAGTCAGAATGATGTAGATAATATTATTTGTCAGGCTCCTGAGTTCTGTCCTTTCAGGTTAAATGATGTTAAGAAACAGCAGTGTTTTGTGATTTATAAGATGTACTGAATGCACAGTTGTCTGTATTTCTAAAGTTGTACACATAGAGATTGTATACTATTGTGTTGAATATGTTCTGCTATCAGTCATACACTAGATTAACTCTCTTAATGTCATTAATTATCTAACCAAACCTTTACTGCTCTACAGTACCTTTATGTGTTTTAGTTTCAACATCAAAAACAACACAACCTTTATCATCATCAACTTCTCCCCCAGCAGGTGATTTTGCTCAGACACACATTTCCCCATCAGTCAAACCATATAACTTTGATTAAACCATTCCCTTATTCATGATCAGAATGAAGGTTAAAGTGTCTGATTCTTTTCCAGAATTTCCAGCTTCTATTTTGATCACTGTGTCTGTGATTCCACTGCTGCTTCTGATTGCATTCATATTCCTTATTGTGATTCTGCAAAAGAGATGCAGAGTGAAAGGTACCCATACACACACCACACATGACAAAATGATTAATATGGTAAATTTAATGTACAGTGGGACCTCTAAAAATTTTTAATAAATTTTGACTTGGAAAACGAACAAGTCTTGGTTTACGAGTACCGAGTATCATGTATTACGCATGCGCTTCTTGTTTTGACGCCAAGCGTCAAGTGATCACAGCTTAGCCAATGGTTTTTCTCTGTCTTGTGCTGCGGAATTGTGGGTAAGCGTCTTCCCTGCTGGGTCTTAATGCTGGTCTCTTACTGGTATAATCAACATCCGTGCACGCGTGTACTGTTTGCTATAACACTGTGACCACGTTATAATAAATATTTTTTATTTTGTGTTTGTATGCCTGTGTGTACAGCGCATGTGTAAAGCAAAAGCAAGTCTCATTAGAGACGTTAAAAATCCATTTTCTCTCTCTGCTCAAGACTCAGCCTGCCCACACACACACACACACATACACACACACACTTTCTCTCTGCTGTACTGGAAACACTGCTCTGTGGCAATTCTTTTCAAAGGTAAATTGCAGGTTAATTTGTTTTATTTTTACTTTACAGCAGTGATTTTGTTAGTGTGTCGCTCAATCAAGTGTCATTAGAGAAATTTCTTGTTTATTTTTCCGATAAAACAGTGTTTCCGTTGTGTACGTGCGTTTGTGTGAGAGGAGAGGAGGAAGTGTAACTGTGCAAGATGAGAAGGGGGAAAGGGGAGCTTACTTTAGATTTACACACAGCACCTGCGTGCACAAACGGAATAAATAAATCTGTAGAGATTTATTGTTACTTTTTTTAAAAGGGGTCATCCAGACACATTTTTCATTAAATGTTAATATGATCTTTAGGGTCCTAATGAAAAGTTTCTAATATATTTAATAAAAATTTCTCAATGGTTGTGTAAAAAAACATTACTTTTAACTGGTAAAAACTAGCTCTGTTCTCAGCAACCTGTTTCAGTGCATGTTCCTTTAAATGCTTATAATCTCTGCTGAGCCCGCCCCCCCAGTTCTGTGGGGCGTGTCTTCACAACACACTTGGGGTAAAGCCACGGGAGTGTAGTCCAGTGCGGGCAATGCTTTGGACTGCATTACCCACAAAGCATTGCTCACAACGCAGTGCGGGCAATGCTTTGTGGGTAATGCAGTCCAAACTGAAAAACGCTGGAATATAGAGCCTGAGCCTGTTTTCTTAGGTAGTTTTTGGTTTGATTTAAGTACAGAACCTACGCAGAAGTTTGTAATATCGCCTGACAACGCAAAAACTAAAAGAATGGACACGCATCGACTCGATTTGTCTTTCTCATTACTGCATAGGCATGAATTAACGGGCTGTTGCGCTGCCGCGAGCAACAACAACAAAAGCGGAGAAGCTTACTGAGAGAGATACGAATGCGATGTGTTTACTGATGTGTTTACATGACTTCTTAATCCTCGACAGACATTGTTATTTACCATCTAGCTTTACAAAGGTAAGCATAATTTTCCGACTACGTACACAGTTTGCAACTAGACAATCACCTTAATGCATTGTTTGTTCATATAAACGGGCGATTAAGAATTACATAGAGACAGATGTACATAGAGAAGAAGCCATAACCATGTCCTATGAGAGTATAAGTTAACTTACACTCCGCATTCATCGTAATTATTAGAAAAGGCGATCTGCATAGATTCATAGAAAAAGAAATTACACTCACTGAGCCTGGTGAAGATAAAGCAGGAACATGAAGCGTTAGTACAGATCCATTTTTTAGGAGCAGCTTCGTAGCAATGCTTTATATTGACCCGCGTTTATAAAGCAGTCTGGTAAAAAATGATTAGCGCAAACATAAACGCATTTAGGTAAATCGGCGGGGACGTTAGCTTCAAAAACTAAATTCAGCCACTGCGTCTTCAATGGCTCAGATGTCGGTAGTGAATGACGACTGCTGTGTTCGCTATTACACCCAACAACTGTACACCACACTTGCTTAGGCGACATTTTGCTCCAGCGGCGAAAAACAATGGCCCACAGCTTCTTCTCACTCGGGGCGGGTCTTTGCTAAAACACCAGTGTCAATCAACTATAGTAGGAGCGGCCTCTTTTGGTGTGGCGTCACATTGCAAGGCATTTGAGATTGTTTAAATAAACAAATTATTCATGGCTGATTCTCCCAACAAGGTGTTCTGGGTGTTCAGTCCTGAGTCCTGAACCAAATTGGGTTACTGTTTTACATGAGCAACTTCCAAAGAAATGCTAGTGCTGTGTGAAATAGCATCTAGTTGTTGTTGTTGTTATTATTATTATTATTATTATTATAAATAATAATAATAATATGCCTCACTGGCATAAGCTCCATGCCAGTGCGCTCTGAAAAACTGAGCGCCGATTAAACTACGTAGGAAGTTAAAGAATCGCGATGCCGGCTCAAAATTCTGAGCCCAAACCTCATTTAAATGTAATTTAAATTGCGTCTTCAGTGGCTCAGATGTCGGTAGTGAATGACGACTGCTGTGTTCGCTATTACACCCAACAACTGTACACCACACTTGCTTAGGCGACATTTTGCTCCAGCGGCGAAAAACAATGGCCCACAGCTTCTTCTCACTCGGGGCGGGTCTTTGCTAAAACACCAGTGTCAATCAACTATAGTAGGAGCGGCCTCTTTTGGTGTGGCGTCACATTGCAAGGCATTTGAGATTGACCTGATTTCAGAAATGTTATTTTAATAAATGAAAAGAAAATCACTGGGCGGCTCTTTATCATCGTAAAGTGGTTGTGTACGCACTCTCCTAACACACAGTTCAGTCCAAACAGCTTAAAAAAGTGCATGTAGGCCCGTATGACCCCTTTAATATAAAGTGCAGGTTAATTTGTTTTATTTTTACTTCATATTTTGTGTTAATTATTTTTTGTATTTATGTTTTCGGGCTGTGGAATGAATAATTTAATCCATTATTTCTCATGGGAGGATTCGATTTGGTTTACGAGTGTTTTGTAATACAAGCCACTTCTGGAACAAATTATGCTCATAATCCAAGGTTCCACTGTAACTGGTTGGTTCAGGCAGTACAGTGGCACAGGTAAAACACTACTCAGCTCAGGTTAGAGTTTTGCATTTCTAAGCTCCCACAATACATGTTTATATTAAATAAAAAATTATTCATGGCTGATTCTCCCAACAAGGTGTTCTGGGTGTTCAGTCCTGAGTCCTGAACCAAATTGGGTTACTGTTTTACATGAGCAACTTCCAAAGAAATGCTAGTGCTGTGTGAAATAGCATCTAGTTGTTGTTGTTATTATTATTATTATTATTATTATTATAAATAATAATAATAATATGCCTCACTGGCATAAGCTCCATGCCAGTGCGCTCTGAAAAACTGAGCGCCGATTAAACTACGTAGGAAGATAAAGAATCGCGATGCCGGCTCAAAATTCTGAGCCCAAACCTCATTTAAATGTAATTTACAAATATTGTAAGTAAACAACAATAGTCCATGTTTAGAAGAACATTTTTATTTAAATTATAAATAATAATCCTGCACATATTTTAGGTGTGCCAGCTGCCAGTTGTGTTATACGCCTCTTTGTCAGGGTAAATTATTCAGTAACAAGCCAGTAAATTCACATTTAAACAGGTACATCTATATGAATAAAATTGTTTAAATGTATGTATCATGAGCTATTGATCAGTGATTTAACAGACTCTGTTCAGATGTAAGTAAATGCTCATTGCTGCGCTGTTTGGGGGGAGGGACGTGCTGATGACGTTTGGTCTGCTTCTGTTGATCTTGTGTGTGCGTGTGCGTGTGTGTGTGTGTGCGGTGTTAAAACGTCTTAAATATTCATAAAATGTCATGAATTATTCATTGAAACAAATTCAAATTTTATTTGTCACGTACACAGTCATACACAGTACGATATGCAGTGAAATGCTTTTTGGACTACCAGTGACCTTAAAAATGCAATTAACTAGTAAAATATACTGTGCAAGTAAAATAAAATAAAATAAAATAAAAATATACTGAACAAAATATATATTTTATATAAAAACAGAGGCTCTGCTGAAAAAAGTTAGGCACATGTAAGGATTTCTTGAATTTTGGTAGACCCCCTTTGGTCTACTCAGTGCTCCGCCTGTATTCTGCTGTCCCGCCTGAGCTCAGGGAACCCCTCAATGAAGCACACAAGTCAGTGTTCAGTGAGACGTTCAAAGTTTATTGTGGGAGACAGGAGTATATATACGCACACACACAAAGAACCAAAGAAAAGGTGAATGTGGGAATGTTTACATCCAGTCTGGAATGCTTTTAAAAGATAAGGTAAGGAAGAACATAAATTTAGGAGTAGCTCTGCATTTACGAGCGTTCAACAGTTTTACGACCTTTAACATAAACTACTATAGAATCTGTTTATTGAAAGTGCAGCTTGTGTCATGGTAAAGAAAAGACAATCTGTTCTCAGCACACAGAATATCATGAAACACACTAAGAATTAAATATTTCCTACAATTCCCCCCTTTTATTCATAAGAAACATCATTGAATAAAACTCAGAGCTTTTAAGAAGTCGCCGGCAGACAATAGGCCATCGGACACGGCGCAGGAACATACCCTGAAACATACTCATACAAAGAATTTTGCACACAGCGAAAAATACACAGAAACATGACAGGTTGAGTGCAAACTCGTGTGTGTCAAAAACCTTGTTCACAATGTCAAACTCATAAATAACTACTAGTGGTGAACTATTGCCTTTCTTGACGCTACAGTGCTCAGAGTGCGGGCACGCCCAATCTGCACTCGTCCCACCTCACGAGGCGCTAAGACACCACCAGGAATGGTACACTAATAGCAAAAGTAAAAAGTCGACCCGTGGCAATCCAAGGCGATCCCTCTGTGTCACGTCACTCCATCAAGGTCATGTCATGGGTTGGACATCACTGCAGCACGTCTTTAGTCTAGGAAACAAAAATCACAGAGACAGAAAGATAATAATACACATGCATTTATTCATCTTTTGGTCTCACGCCGACAGGACATCTCTTCAGCCTAGTAGCATGGATCCACTGTGGAAAAAGATCAGTTAGGATAGCAATACGAGTAATTGCGATTATTTCTGCTGGTCCGTCATATTTACAATCTCCCAGTTTTCTTGGGGTCAAAGATTTTACCAGAACAGTATCTCCCACATTAAAAGGATGTGTGGGTTTTGTTGAGGGTATTAAAGTCACATCAGCAATTTGTTCATAATGTTTAGTTAGAGTATCTATTAGAGCAGCAGAATATTCAGCAATATGTACATCAAGATCAGTTGTTCCTATCGCAGGTTTACCTTTCCTCCATGGCACGGGAAAGGGTCTGCCAAATATAATTTCATATGGTGACATGTGCACGTCTTTTAATGGTGTCATTCTTATTTCAGCTAGAACAGCAGGTAACAGATCAACCCAGTTTTTACTCCCCATAGTTTGCATTGCTTTAGTCAATTTTTCTTTCTAGTGTCCTATTTGTTCTTTCTACTATACCTGATCACTGTGGATGATAAGGAATGTGAAAATGCCAGGACAGTGAAAGATATTTACACAAATTCTGTGTTACCTGTGATGTAAAACGTGTTCCTTTATCTGAGTCAATAGCATAAAGCACGCCATAACGAGATATTATTTCTTTCACTAGGACTCCACCTTTGCCTTCTCTCGAGCACACGGAAAAGCTTCCACCCACCTAGAAAACTTGTCTACCCAAACCAGAAGATATTTAAACGTATTCTGAGCACACACCAAGCATCTAGATATTAATGAATCAATTGTTTCAAGCATGTTAGCTATGTAAAAGAGTTCTTTCATATCTTCTTTAACCCCCCTTCGCGCGCGATGTGTAACACCATGGAACTCACGCACGAGGAACGGAAGACAATGAGACGGCAGGCACAAACGACCATCAGCACAATACCATAAACTATCAGAAGCAACGTAGGCACCTTGAGCTTGCCAAAAAGAGGAATCATTCTGAAGCTTGTAAAGAAAATAAATCTACATCTGGAATCAAAGAGCTAGCAAGAAAGGATGTATTGATCAAATCAGAACCAGAGTCAGGAAAGAAAATCTCTTTTCAGGCTGCTTCTTTAACAACACTATAAGCTAGCGTATTACCTTGGACGTCCATAGATTCACCAGTTGTTGATGTAGAAGACATATCAGGACGTATACTAGTGGAGTGAACAATCTCTAAGCAGCAGTCATGATCTCTTTCTACTAGCCTGCCATCCTGTGCATTGATCAAGCGTGTAAGAGCATATCTGAGGGTGTCAAAAGAAGAGGTGGATTTTATCTCTAAGTTACTTGTAGGACAAAGGATAATCTCATACCCAGACCCAAGCCTTCATATGTTGTGTTTGAAGGTTCTGTAGCACTTGTTTAACCTGATATAGAGAATACAAAATTAAAGGACGAGAGAGATCAATCTTCTCAGCATCTTGTACCATCACCCCACAGGTGGCCACAGCCCTGAGACAGGCAGGCAAATCTTGTGCCACAGCATCTAAAGTTTTAGATAAGAAAGCACATGGTCTCACTCCCCCCCATGTTCCTGTGCCAATACAGCAATAGCGGTGCCCCGTGCTCACAGACCTTTAGATGGAACGGTTTTTGATAGTTAGGCAGGCCCAGCGCTGGAGCAGAACATAGGGCCTTTTCCAGTTCAGCAGTCCATGTCAGAGGCTGTTGGAGCGGATCGTTGTGTGAGATGACTCTCCTGATGCATTTATCGTAGAATGAGCAGTCAGGAATCCACTGACGACAGTAGTTGACCAGTCCCAGAAAAGCCATGAAAGCATGTTTAGTGCTCGGACGTTTAGTGTCGATGATAAGCTGAATTCGTTCCTTTAAGAGCCTTCTTTGACCTTGGGAGAGTTCAAAGCCCAGGTATTTTACAATGTCTCTGCAAAACTGTAATTTAGTCTTAGATACCTTGAAACCCTTCTTTGCCAGGTGTTTCAGGAGACAAGTGGTGGCTTCTTCGCAGCGGCGGACACCAGTAAAACATCTGCATGCAATAGGACAACAGAATCAGTGGGGAGAGCTAGATCACCAAGTGCATCTCTTACTACAGCCGAAAAAACATTTGGGTAGTCAATTAACCCTGCAGAAGACGAGACCAGGTGAACTGACGCCCCCTGTGGGTGAAGGCGAACAATGGCTGTGTCTGCCCTTCCACAGGAACACTGAAGAAGGCAGAACAAAGGTTAATAACAGAAAAATGCAAATGATGACAAGGTCTAGAGAAAACAATGGACAGCACATCAGGCACAACAGGTGCAACAAGGATAATTATGCCATTTATTTTTCTCAGATCTTTTGTAAATCTCCACGTACCATCAGGTTTCAGTACTGGATTAACAGGTGTGTTATAAGAACTTACACATGGTTTAACAACACCCTGCTTGAGCAGTGAGCTTAAAATTTTATCTATTCCTGAGGTAACTCGAAAGTACGAAGTAACATCGCGGGGCTGGAACTCTGAGGGCATCCCTATGCATCATATGCTCCTACCTGCATCCCTGAGAAGGGATTGGGTCTATATTGCTGTTGTTTTTGCACTCTCTATGGCGGCTGCTGGGAAGGATTAGGAGAAAACACCTCATTAGCATCATGCCACTGACCATCATTCAATCGAATATACATATTTTGTCCACTACGTTCCTTATCTCAGGCCTTCATGCGACATTCACAAGCCCAATGACCTTATTTATGACAATAATAAAAATTACCAGACCTACGGGGTGTACTCTGACCCTGCAGACCTCCTCTACCTCTGTATCCTTCACTCTCCACAGACAAACATGTTTATTTTCTAAAATACCATCTCCTTTATTTGTTCTCACATGCTCACCTAATTTTTTTAATATACATTGTAGAACCATCTGACAATTGAAACTTTAAAATTTTCATGATTTCTGGTCGACAATTATTCAAGAAGGTGGTAAGGAAAAGTGAGTTAGAGTTTGCTTCAGGCAGGGGCATACCACCCAAAAGCGTCCAGGTCTCTCAATACCTCTCAAGAAACTTTTTCTTTTCTTGTCTACAATTAGTTACCTGTGACAGATCTTGACTAGCTTGCTGACATGCAAGAAGATAAGTAGTTAGCTCATCTTTTAAGAGTTTCATAGCCTCATTAAAATTACCTCAAAGAAAGTCAAATTCATTATTTTTCCACTACAGCCAATTTGTCTGTTTTAGAGTCTAAGCATTTTACCATTTTTATCAAATCAGCCTCATCGTACCCATCTCCCAAAACCGATTGCAAAATAAAGCGATAATCCACACCCACGGGCTGACAGTGCCTAGAAGCCTTTATCAGCATATCAACAAAATTCAAAGCTTTGTTGGGAGAAGGGAGCATCTTAATAATGTCCTTCAGCGTGCTTACGGATGGTGGAAGGATTTTTTGGACCCTTTGGTCCCATAGAGAAAACAAACGCAGTGCTTTCTTGTCGAGGTTTGGGGCGAGACCTCTTATCCGGACCTTCATCGTCCAAATTATCATCATCCTCACAATCAGTATCCTCGGGATCATCCGATAGAGGGCTGTCAGAAGTTCGTCCTGACACCTTCTTGGGAGTCTTTCCCTTTCCTGAGGCACACACTTCCGACGAAGGTGAGCACGGTTTTGTGGGTACGGGGAAGACAGGCACAGATGAGCAACTCACAAAAGGATTTCAGATAAATAGTTGTGGTCTTATTACCCATTTTATAAATGTGAATTAACCCGCGACAGAAACAACCAATATCTTCAACAAACAACACACAAAGACAAGTAGCAGGCAACAGAATACAGCTTCCACACTTATGCTTCAGTTCAAGGAACCTTTCAGAAGCGAGCGCGCGCTAAACAGGCGTAAAAGCCCCAAGACAATCATCCCCCGTACTGTATATGGTCCAGATACCAAAAACCCAGGAAGTGTGCTTGCTCTATGCTTATAGAGAAAAAAATCTTAAAGCAGCACTCACCTGATTAGAGGTATCCCGGACAGAGCCCCCAAATTGTAAGGATTTCTTGAATTTTGGTAGACCCCCTTTGGTCTACTCAGTGCTCCGCCTGTATTCTGCTGTCCCGCCTGAGCTCAGGGAACCCCTCAATGAAGCACACAAGTCAGTGTTCAGTGAGACGTTCAAAGTTTATTGTGGGAGACAGGAGTATATATACGCACACACACAAAGAACCAAAGAAAAGGTGAATGTGGGAATGTTTACATCCAGTCTGGAATGCTTTTAAAAGATAAGGTAAGGAAGAACATAAATTTAGGAGTAGCTCTGCATTTACGAGCGTTCAACAGTTTTACGACCTTTAACATAAACTACTATAGAATCTGTTTATTGAAAGTGCAGCTTGTGTCATGGTAAAGAAAAGACAATCTGTTCTCACGCACACAGAATATCATGAAACACACTAAGAATTAAATATTTCCTACAGCACATCAGTCACTTTATTCCAAATAAAAGTTTTTTCTAAATGTTATAATAGTTGTAGCATAACAAATATACCAACCGAACAAACTAAACACTAAACCTAAACTGGGCATGAGGATTAATAAAAATCAGCTTGAGAATTAATAGACCGAGATGCGTGTTTCTTAGCCCCAACCCCGTGAAAATGGCATATTTAGAGAAAGGCTCGCCCACAAGAGGTTGTTCGTGGACGACTGAGCTTCTGCGGATTTCAAAATTGACATTGTTATTGTTTTTCAATCACTGGAATGGAAAAGATGGATAAACCCATTTACTAATCATAACATTCATTGTATTGTTTTTAATTACTCTATACACAACCCATGATTGTTATGCTAATTTCCAAATACAATTTACACTGTCACTTATTTTCTAAACTGCTTAACCCTGTATTCGGGGTCACGGGGGGGTTGGAGTCGATCCCAGGAGTCTTAGAGCAGAGTATGCCAATTAACCTAACCTACATGTCTTTGGACTGTGTGAGGAAACCGGAGTACCCAGTGAAAACCCACCAAGCACTGGGAGAACATGCAAACTCCATGCACACAGAAACGGGAATCGGACCTGTCCGGGAATCAAACCCGGACCCTGGAGATGCAAGGCGACAGTGCTTACCACTACACCTCTGTGTCGCCAATACAATTTAAAATAAAAATTTTCTTTGGTTCATTTATTTTCTTCGGTTTATTTATTATATATAAAATTTTTATATTCTACAAAAATACCTAAGAAAATGTTTTGTGTATAGAGTGATTAACAACAATACAATTTATGTTTTGATAAGAAAAATCTCAATTTCTTCCAATCCAGGGATTAAAAATTTTAGATTTGTCAATTTTAGATTTGAGAATCCAGAAGATGAAATTTACACAAATTTAAAAAGAGGTCTTCAGAAAGACTTCAGATCCAAAAGGCTCTTAAAGTGTGGAGAGGTGCATTTCAGTTTCTCTGAATGTAAAGGTGAGAACAGCTGATTCACTGGGGAGGGTGAATTATTTGCATTTAAATGTTGTCTGACATTGTAAAACACACACAGTAACAGTAAAACAACAACAACCCACAATAAATAAGAATAAGAGGCCCTGATTATACTGAATAAATATTATTTAGTACAATAAAATTCTTTTGCACTCTGGAAAACTTTGTGTGTGGTTGAGCGCTGATTAGACTACGTAGGAAATTAAAGAGCTCAACACCCCGAGCCCAACCCTCATTTAAATTAACTTAACAAATATTGTAAAAAAAAAAACAAAAAAACAACAACAATAGCCCACAATTAATTAGGCTGCATCTATTTTAGGCCACTTTTTATTTAGAAGTTTCAATACAAATCTTATAATGCCCACATGACATCAAACATTCGCCATCTTAACTATTTATTTTAATAGAGGGGGCGGCTGGGGATTTCCTGAACCTTAAATCTACACAAAGTTGGGGCATTTTTTAAATACAGGCTATCTTTAATAAACGATAAAGATTTTGAGCTTTTGAGTGTTTAAAGGACCGAAAATAACCCAGAATTTTGATCCAGCATGAACAACCTTACAATGTGTTTACAAAAATAACATAGAATTTTTTAGAGTGTATTCTTTTAGTTATTTTAATGTTCAATTCTGAAAGTCTATTTGTCCAGTTATTCCTGTAATTTAAGTTTGATGTTTTTAAATGTAATATTTTTTAAACAATAACAATAAAAATATACAAACAGAGATAGGCTATATAACAGTTTGTTTTAGTACAAATAAAAATGTCAGCTAGTGAACTTGATCATCTGTCTGAACAACTTTTAACCAATGTTTGTTTTTTAACTCATTATTGTACTGTATTTGTACAATATATATTATATTATACAATATAATATTGTATATTGTACTGATTTTTCATGTTTGTTGTATAAAGTACATGATGTGGAAATTATCATCACTGTAGTATTTCTTTGATACAACATATTATGACTTTTTAAGGATGATATGTAAAACTGGAGAATGAAAATGTCACTTTGCACCACCTGGTGGTAATTTCACGAATGACTTTGAAATACGGCTGTTTTATTTTGTCTGCTGTTGTTTTGCCACCGGCGGTGAGCACAGCGGTAATAGGCTTTCCCGTTGTCTAGCTACTCTACATAACAGATAGATTAATGAACAAATGATTCATGAACAATTGTCCACCTGCACTGTTTTATTTACTTGGATGGACACAATCAATCATTCTGTCTATTTATTTCAGCAGGTATGGCTTCTGTTGGCAAGTGTTGTGTCCAGTGCTCAGGAAACAACCAGGAGGTAACTACCTTCACGAGTGTGTGTATGTGTTTTTAGGAGAAAAAGCTAATAAACATTTACATTATTTTGTATTTCTTTTTACGCTTTCTTCCCTGTAAGAATGAAGAGAATAAAGACACCAGGCGACTTTGTGCATCAGATGTTGATATTTTCACCATTTCCCCTGCGCAACAACCTACAACCACCTCTGATGCTTCTCAAAATGTTTATGACAACACACTGTTACCCACAAGCCCCTGTGTTTCCACTGTTTATCATAATGCTGAATTTCCCACAATCCTCCTTGATCAGGACATCAGCACCACAGCTCAGTTACCTACAGATCTCCCAGCGTCCTCAGTCAGTGCTGCTCAGCAGTCAGGTGGAGAATCTGTTACAGGTCCTGTTTATGCAGCAGTGAGATCCAGCACTAAAGCCACCAGCTCGAATTCTACAGTCCCAAAGATAATCATTGATAAGGAATGATTTCTAGATTATCATCAGCAAGACTCACAACTTGCATCACAAGTTTGTCAACTGTGTTTGTGTAGTCTTTCTCACTCATATTTTTCTCCTCCACCTCTGTACATCCACACACTACATGGAGCAATCACTGAATCACGGCCTGAACATACTCAGTAAAGATATCTCTATCAGATTTACAGTCGTGATATAGCATCACCATTTGACTGCTCATTGTTACAAACGGTTCAAGCATGTACTTCCTACTGTAGTGCTGACTTAGATTCGGATTATGAGATATTGTTCATGATTTATGAATCTTAAATTACATTCACACTACAGGCAAAAGTTGCCCATATCCAATTTACTGACCAAATCTGATTTCTTTTGTGATTGTGTTAAGTATCGTGTTCCTTTTACTAAACTCAGACAAGACAGAGATATTACTCATCGGCCCAAAAACCCGCACACAACAGCTTTCACAATTCAGACTGCGTTTAGAATGATGTACTGTTACTACTAGCTCAACAGTAAAAGACCTGGGCGTAATATTAGACAGTAACTTGTCCTTTGAAAATCATATTTCCAATATCACAAAAACAGCCTTTTTCCATCTTAGAAATATTGCCAAACTTAGGAGTATCCTATCCGTATCTGATGCAAAAAAGCTAGTTCATGCATTCATGACATCAGTTTCTGGAGATTGTACCAGCTTCAGTAGATAAAGGCCAAACCTGTGAGGATCCTGAGGCATCCAGAGAAGGACCAGCTCCAGCTGAATTCTGCCTTATTATGATTGGAGCTACACATCCTGCTCCTGTGCTCTCTAATTTAAATAATTTCTGTTTATATTGTACTCTCAGCTGCATAACACACATGGTGTTATAGTATCTCTATCTGTTATCACCCAGATGAGGATGGGTTCCCTGTTGAGTCTGGTTCCTCTCAAGGTTTCTTCCTATTGCCATCTCAGGGAGTTTTTCCTTGCCACTGTCGCCGTCACCGTTGGCTTGCTCATCAGAGAAATTTCATTCATTTATCTCGTTATTATCTAGAGACACTTTTCTCACACATACACAATTTATTATTATTATTATTATTATTTTTTTTTTTTTGTGAATTTCTTTCATCTTTGTGAAGCTGCTTTGAGACAATGACCATTGTTAAAAGCGCTATATAAATAAAATTGAAATTGAATTGAATTGTATTGATAGTATGATAACATGAATTCTTATTTTGACTGTTCAGACTCAGGTCACATTGCAAAAAATGTGATATGTGTCTGATTAAAAATAAAAAAAGATCAGATTCCATGTGGTTTGGGTTGTTAACACTTTTTACAGCTGGGGGGGGGGGGCTGGAACACATTATTGTATTACAAATATATTGAAATCTTCAATAGTACATTGCAAATATACTAACAAAAAATTGTACCATCAGTAAATATATTAAAAGTATACTAACATCATGCTTTTACCAAATTTTGGAATTAAACTTTAAATATACTTCCAAAGAATTGTATTTTAGTACACTCCAAAAATATATTATTGGATAATATACTTTAAGTGAAAGGTTAGTCTAATTTCCAAAGTATACTTATTTAAACTTTGTTTAAATGTATTTTTGGTATATTAAAAAAATATATATGCTCGAAAAATATATATGCTTGAAATAATCATTGTAGAAATGTACAGGAAGTATACATTAAAATACAATTTTAATATACGGTAGTCTCTGTATATTATCAGTTAAATTTAAATGTACTTATTCATATGTACTTATATTTAGTGCACTACTCTCTCGTGACCGCACGCTTTTAGACTCGTTTTTACATGCTGAATCTCTCTCTCGCGTGCGCACGTGCTCCTAAACTTGTTTTTGCGTGCTGAAAATCACTTTTGCCCGTTCAAGATAAATTATGTTTGCACTTTCTCACTCTTATGTCCGCTCACTGTCATAAAGCTAAACTTGCACAAACTGCAGCAGCGTTATAAGTCTGCAACTATTCCTGCCAACCAGAGACTAGAATCGGCGCGACACCAGCCAGTCAGAAACTGAAGGCGGGTAGATTCGGACTGTTTCTAGTTTGAATTAACAACTGGAAGCTGCGTCATTGCGTGCGTTAGTTCGTATTGTTATTATATTATTTTCATCATCATAAGGTAAATTTCATGTTTTTTGTTAAGTAATTTTTAATTAAGTACATAGTTTAAACTATAGAATGTATTGTCTAATGTGTTGTTGCTAAATCTTATGTACTTTGCTTGTGGTATAATGGCTCAGTAGCTCTCAACCTGTTTTCAGTCTCTGTGTAACAGCTAGAATCAACACACCAGGTTTGAACTAATACTGTACCTGTATACTTTAATACTAATGTCTGTCAGTGTAGAGACTACAGTTTATATTTTAGGTTGTGTGTTTGTAAGACAACTTGACTAAACTATAGTAGTGCTTTTTTGTAACCTTGTGCAAATTAAATCTGTTGAACTCATGAATAAAATCTGCCTCCTAATTACTGACGTAATGCTTTTCAAAAACATGTTATAGTGTAACAAAACACTATATGAACACTTTTAGTGTACTGGTAACACATTTGCAATACTGTAGTATAGAAGGTTGTGTGTAGTGTATGATATAATAAAGTATATTTGTATTAACCACGAAGTGTACATTTTTAGTATTTGTAATTGACCAGAAGTATAACAGCATGCTACTGCTGCAATAAGAATATACTCATAGTATATTAATCATGTATTTGTAACACAGTAAAAATAGCTGTAATGCATTAAATATATACTTACATTTCATTAATTACTGTCAGGTATGTACGTTAGTACACACACAGCCATATACTTTAAGTGTACTAAGTATACTTAAAGTTGTTCCAGTTTACCACACAAAAGTATACTTAATACACTTAAAATTGTGCTTTTGTACAATTTAATTACAACTTAAATACACTTAGTACAAAATTAGTTGTTCCAAAATAGCAAACTTCAAGTTTACTAGTCATTAGTCTGGCTGCAAGTACATTTAAGTATGCTTTGGCATGCTAGGATTTAATATACTTAACATACTTTTTTTTTTGTGCTTAATCATATTAGGATCTGATGAGTTTGGGAAGTAACACTAAAAGCACACTGTAGCACTCTGTTTGAGTTCAGGCAGTTGAACACTCAAGGTAACAAAATGTGGGTCTTTAGCTACTGCCTTCTGATTGTTTTCCCAAAGCTCTAGCATTATTAGCAGGTGTAAAAATGCAAAGTATTTCCTTCAGTCATTTCAGTACTTGTGAGGTTACTTAAGTACAAGTTTGATACAAAATATACACAAAACACAAACGTTGAGATAATGGCTAAAAATGTTTTATCCTATTTATGATAAGTTTCCTAACTGTTGTGATGGCGGGCTAAAAGGCAGTGCCTTCATGCATCAGACAACTCCACGCTTGAACCCTACAACCAGGGCACCTACAGCATTCAGCACATTCAGGGGCTTCTGTGAGTGCTGAAAGGGGCGCCCTAACTCACCTGGCCTGGATGCTGATTATTGCTCACCATTCTTCTGTCTCACACTTCCTATAAAAGGGCCATGGAACCCCAGACCTGTGAGTAAGTAATTTCGTGTCCGTGCTTCATGGCGCCGCCCGTGCACATAGGGTCGAACCCGTTAAAATACTGCAATGACAAAGCAGTAGCGGTTGCACTTTTCTCTGTGCTTGGAGGCACAGGGAGAACATGGAAACACATTCCTTGTTGTGCTTGTCCTCCAGGTACTTCCTCTATAGTCCAAAGACATGCAGTAAAGGCTGATTAGTGTTTCCAGATTTTTTTAGAGTGTGATTCATGTTTTTTTCTCTTCTTCCCATACTAAAGTTTTCCGAGATTTATCAGATGTTTTAAAAGCATTAAGTATTTCTGAATTACTCACATTTGAATTTGCATCCCATCTGCTATCTGTTATATAATAAGTTGAGGCATTTGTCACTTAATAAATATCATCATTACCCACTTCATCACCACTATCCTTAACACCCTCATCATCATTGTCATCACCACCATCACCATCTTCAGCAACATCATTCAAGTGTGTGGTGTAACTAAACATATCACAGGCTTAGTAGAACTAGAGCAATGAGAACAGGAACAGGGTCAAACCAAAATAATGTTTAAATTCTCTTTTTTCCTACTTCCTACTGCAACAGACCAAATAAGCTAAATGCTGGAAACCTGCAAGCAATGTCTGAGATAATATCTGATCAGTTATGCAAAGGAGAAATAATAATAATAATAATAATAATACAGTGAAACATCGGATTGCGAGTAACACGGTTTGTGTTCCGCAAGACGAGCAAAGATCTTTAATAAAGTTTGACTTGGAAAACGAACAAGTCTTGGTTTACAAGTACCGAGTATCAGTGCCAAACGGCAACAGCCAAAATAAATCAGTTGCAATTTAAAGTAATTTGTAAAATGACCGCCAGGTGGCGCAAAGGGACATTTGCAAAACGGCTGCAATTTATTTTGTTTAGACAGACTCTGTTTCTATCTGTCTATTGTTATTATTAAAGAAAACAGCACAAAGAACAGCTCAAGAACTTGTAAAAACATATTTTTTTTTACGGTAAAAATTTTGTCAATTTTGGAATCTGCAGAAGCCCAGTGGCCCAAACACAACGTAATAATCTTTATATGATAAAATGACTCTTGGCATTAATTACAAAGCGCTTCAGTTTCAAATAATCATTCAATGCTGAGACCAAACATCAAAAGAACATAAAATTAATAATCAAAAAAATAATACTTATGGTGCCTAAAGCTGCTCACATCGCGCGCTTTCACTTCTCGCATTCACTTTTAAAAATGCAGTGTTTAATCAGCAAGTATATGTCGCCTCTCTTTATGATAGATTTAGTGATAGATTTATGATAGATGAAGTGTGTACCAACAACATAGCACAATGCATGTGTGTGAATGGCTGAAATGTGGTTGTGAATAAACCTTTTAGTGAATGTAAAATGTTCGCGTAAACCCGCGGCGCGTGTGCGCTCTTTCACTTTGCCGAGTTTTGATCTAAAGTCAGATGAAAGCACGCGTCGATAGGAGAGAGTTATAAGAGATTTCTCTTTCCCAGAAATACAACAAACACAATAATATCCATTATAACAAATTTTATACGCGTTAAATAAGTGCCGTCTTCGCGGCGCTGTGCAGGATATACTAACACGCTTTTGAAGTGGACCGCGCGCACAACCTCTCGTGGGCGAGCCCCTGCATACGCCGTTTTAACGGGGGTGAGGCTAAGAAACACCGCATCGGCAGAAGTTATGAATGTGTCGGGGAAAACATCAAGGAAACTTACTCTGGCCATTTTAATAATTAATTGATGTGGAGTTTCGGTTCATTTTCTGACGCGCTCAAGTTCACCGAAACCGATACAGAATAGCGCTGTATTCCTGTTTGCTTTCATTATTTTACATCACAACGTTGTGTCTTCATTGTGCGTGTACTCAAATAAAAGTAGAGTCTTATAAAGGCTATGTATCTTATATAGTTTTATTATAGAATTTTTGCCCATTAATCTGACAACACCTGTGGCTTAAATTCGATCATAATAAGATTTAATTTAATTTGAATTTTACATTTGTACTGTAATTTAAGCACTGTGATTATAAATTTATTTAACTACAATGTTTCACTTGATTTTATTCGCTACTACGTGCCGCTCTAAAGGAGCGCGACTCATTATTGAGAGAATTGACTGATGTCCGAGGCGTCAGTCTGTAGTCAGTGGTAAAAGCTAGCAAACACACAAACCCAAATGTCGCCACCGTGAGGCGTGGCGGTAAAACCAGACTACCGCATGAGTAACCACTGTATCACGCATGCTCTTCTTGTTTTGATGCTGAGCGTCACCTGAACACAACTGAGCCAACGGTTTTTCTCTCTCTTGCGGTGCGGAATTGTGGGTAATTGTCTCCCCTGCTGGGTCTTAGTGCGCATCTCTTACTGGTATAATCAACATTCATGTACACCTGTACTGTTTACTATTCAAAGCAAAAGCAAGTCTCATTAGAGAGGTTAAAAATCAATTTTCTCTTTCTGTTTAAGGCTCAGCCTGCTCTTTGCCTGCTCTGTGTGTCTGTGGACACCGTGCCACACACACACACACACACACACTCTCTCTTTCTCTCTGCTCTACACAGAAACACTGCTCTTTCGCGATTCTTTTCCAAGGTAAAGTGCAGGTTAATTTATTTTTACTTTACAGCAGTGATTCTGTTTGTGTGTTGCTCAATTAAGTGTCATTAGAGAGACTTCTTGTTTATTTTTCTCGATAAAACAGTGTTTCCATTGTGTGGGTAAAAAGAGTGGAGGAAGGGTCTGTGTAAGACAAGAAGGTAGGTAAATGTAAAAAAGGTAAAGTGCAGGTTAATTTGTTTTATTTTTACTTTTTATGTTGTGTTAATTATTTTTATGTATTTATTTTTTGGGTGGGCTGTGGAATGAATAATTTGAGTTTCTATTATTTCTTATGGGAAAATTAAATTTGGTTTTATGTGTGTTTTAAACGAGCCCGCTTCCAGAACAAATTATGCTTGTAACCCAAGGTTCCACTGTACATATATCCTGTACATAAGTAAAATATTACTCAAGTAAATGCACAAGTCCTTCAATTACATTTCTACTTGACTATAAAGTGATCAATTCAATTCAATTTTATTTATATAGCGCTTGGTCATTGTCTCAAAGCTGCTTCACAAAAATGAAAGAAATTCATAAAAAAATAATAAAATTAAAAAAATAAATAAATAAAAATAATAATAAGTTAAGTTTAAGTTAAGTTTTTTTTTTAAGTTAAGCCTTTATTCGTCACACATACATTACTGCACAGTAAAATTCTTTATTCTTCACATATCCCAGCTTCTTAAGTAGGCAGAGGTCAGAGCGCAGGGTCAGCCATTTTTACGGCACCCCTGGAGCAGACAGGGTTAAGGGCCTTGCTCAAGGGCCCAACAGCGGCAACCTGGCAGAGCTGGGGCTCGAACCGCAGATCTTCCGATCCGTAACTCAGAGCCTTAACACTAGAAGCGCCGCGCCAGTGTCACCTACTAATAACGCGGTTCAGCGGTCATATGACCGCCTATTGTTTTGAATGGGAAGCTGCTGCTGACACACAATGATCGCTAGATGGCGCTTTCACCCAAAGCAAATATTTTAGCTTCAAGATCAACTTGCACTTGGACAATGCGCCATTCATTCCCGCGTGGATAATCAGCGGTATCTTTTTTCATATTCAACTGAGAAAACCTACTACAGAGTCTCTAAGGGGACAAAGGAAAAGGGGAAAAATGGCAGAACAAAATAAAGTCATGTTTTGCATTATAACCCAAAGTTTTTGGCATGACATTTTTCTGCTGTTTTTTCTCCTCCTTTGTCCATCTAGGGGCTTCGTACTATAACAAAAAGGAAAGCTCTACTTAATTTTATATCGTATGAAGAAAAATTATTAGTTTGTTCATTCTATTCGAAGCTTCTGAACGTCTCGGAGCAGCGATTTAGTTCTGAACTCGCTTCCGTGAAATTATCGCTAAAACAATATTCAATTTGAATAAATCAGATCTACCACAGCAGATAATAAACTATGCTATGTCATAACCGAAGCAAACACCACGATTATGCCTCCTTTCGTTCAGTGTTGCTAGGCAACAGACCACGAGCCTAATCGGCGGGAACACTTTGCCGCGGTGTATTATAAACTTGCGAATTGTTTCACTGCTTATGCTTATGTAATAAAAGCGAGGGAATGTGGAAGTGATGTGTGGCCACTGAATAAGAGCTAAATCAAGGATTTTGGTAACTACACTGAGTGTAACATCTGCATAGTGACACTAAACAGCTGAACAACTTCACTTTTCCATTTACCTCTGAGAAAAAAAAGCTGTATTTTGTTTGTTCATATTTAGAATGTTTATATAAGTACACGAAGTAGGCGCGCACACGCACACACCTCCCCTGAGCCCTCGGTCAACATCTAATTACCGTCGGTATGCAAATGAGTCAAGACGTAGCCTAACGTGGTGTCGTGTCGGATTTCAGCGGTCACGGAGTGGAAAGACTTTGAAGCAGTTGCAGCGTTTTTTTAGTTACAACAAGCACAGCGATGAGTCCACGTTGTTTCACTGTTTATGACATAGTGACACTAAACAGCTGAACAACTTCACTTTTCGTTTACCTCTGAAAAAAACAACTGTATTTTGTTGGTTTATATTCAGAGTAACACCTTCCAACCACCTCTCATAGTCGATTTGGCAGAAACTAATTATCACTACGTAAGTACCCCAACACCATTGATCATGAGTTTCAGCTAAAACTAATTCTATACATGCAACAGAAAATGTAGATGCAGATTCCAAATGTATAAAGATGCATGCTATATATATGTGTGTCTGTGTGTGTGTGATCGAGGCTGGCTCTATTCAGGGGCAAGAGGGGAACCCCCCTCTCAACTAAATGTCTGCACATGTTAATATATTCCTAAAATTAATATATTACAAGTTGATAAACTGATCTGCGGTAGCAGAAAAATCAGCTGAAAAAGGGACACTACACGATACGGTATTAGATGTCCCTCATGTCTCTGTTCTCGGCTGTGCGTATTCATTTACAGGCTGCAGCGCCCGCGCACACACACACACACACACACCTCCCCTGAAGCAGTTGCAGCGTTTTTCAGTTACAACAAGCACAGCGATGAGTATAAGAATACAATAACAGTTTGGTCTGTGTAGTTAGTGCCCTTGTATAGAATAAATAAATGAATAACACATTCCAACCACCTCTCAAGAGAGTGCCATATTTTTGCAAAAATACTTGCAAAACATCAGCATACATTGGAGGGAACTTCTGAGGTGGTCAGTGATTTATGGCACGGTCGTTCGGAGGGGGTTGTGATCACACCTACAGTTCTTTTGTTCTAAGCTGTCGGTCAAATATCTCTTCACTTGAAATGGAAGCACAAAATTGAGGGGCAACATGCAAGGGATTTCAGCATCTCGACGCACAGTATAAGCTGTTTATAAAGAAGACACTGTTTGTTTTTTTATTTTGTAATCTTTCTCGTGTTTACCTTGTACTATACAATATATATATTCATTTTTAATGAATTGCTGTAAATAAACTACATATGCAGTTTTTTGTGTGCTAAACTAAACTTCAGGGTCAATTAATAGCGATTTTATTTGGAAATATATATATCCAAATAAAATCGGAAACACACTGAAGCGGAATCTAAACGAAACAATGTTGATAAGTTCAAGCTTAGATTAATATATAAACTGCTTCAAAGTCTTTTTACTCCGTGATTGCTAATACAGACCATATATATATATATATATATATATATATAGAGAGAGAGAGAGAGAGAGAGAGAGAGTGCATCTTTATACATTTGGAATCTGCATCTACATTTTCTGTTGCATGTATAGAATTAGTTTCAGCTGAAACTCATGATCAATGGTGTTGGGGTACTTATGTAGTGATTAGTTTCTGCCAAATCATTAAAACTAACAATAGACTATGAGAGGTGGTTGGAAGGTGTTACTCTGGATATAAACCAACAAAATACAGCTTTTTTTTTTCAGAGGTAAACGAAAAGTGAAGTTGTTCAGCTGTTTAGTGTCAATATGTCATAAACAGTGAAACAACGTGGACTCATCGCTGTGCTTGTTGTAACTGAAAAAAAAGCCGCAACTGCTTCAAAGTCTTTCCACTCCGTGACCGCTGAAATCCGACACGACACCACGTTAGGCTACGTCTTGACTCATTTGCATACCGACGGTAATTAGATGTTGACCGAGGGCTCAGGGGAGGTGTGTGTGTGTGCGCGTGCGCGCCTACTTCGTGTACTTTTATAAACATTCTAAATATAAACAAACAAAATACAGCTTTTTTTTTCTCAGAGGTAAATGGAAAAGTGAAGTTGTTCAGCTGTTTAGTGTCACTATGCAGATGTTACACTCAGTGTAGTTACCAAAATCCTTGATTTAGCTCTTATTCAGTGGCCACACATCACTTCCACATTCCCTCGCTTTTATTACATAAGCATAAGCAGTGAAACAATTCGCAGGTTTATAATACACCGCGGCAAAGTGTTCCCGCCGATTAGGCGCGTGGTCTGTTGCCTAGCAACACTGAACGAAAGGAGGCATAATCGTGGTGTTTGCTTCGGTTATGACATAGCATAGTTTATTATCTGCTGTGGTAGATCTGATTTATTCAAATTTAATAATGAGGCTTTATATCCTCAGGAGAGGTCATTACTTATGTAATAAGTAAAACAATATTGTTTTAGAGATAATTTCACGGAGCCTTCTAACAGAATAAACAGACTAATGAAATTTCTCAAAACGTTATAAAATTAAGTAAAGCGAAATCCCCTAAATGTCCTTATAAAATATCGCTGATATCGTTGATAAAATATCAACGCCAGAATTAATGGTGAATTGTCGATATTTCATGGAAGCATATATATATATAATAAACTGCATATATGGAATGAAACCTGAGACAGTTACATATACGCACTGAATGACGCATAGATAGTATGCGCGATTCCTTGTGCCATCTGCTGAGAGAAATGAGAATCGCAGGTTGGAAAAGGCAGGAAACGGCATGACCGGCGCGCAGCTGTCAGCGATTTCACGTAAATAAGAGCAAAATAGCTTTATACTGGCTTTTACTGGTGCGATTTTAAAAATGTAAGCATACAGGGTGATTAAGCTCACAGAACTAGGAAAAGTCATGGAAGGAGGGTCCTGGAATTTGATCGAGTGTGAAGTATTTTTTTTTTTTTTTACCCCCTTGCGGTCAAATGACCGCTGCTCGGCGCTTCTAGTGTTAACACACTGAGCCACCACTGCCCCTGTGTATGTGTGAGAAAAATGTGTCTAGATAATAATGAGATGAATTAATGAAATCTCTTTGATGAGCAAGGCAAGGTGACGGCGACAGTGGCAAGGAAAAACTTTCTGAGATGGCAATAGGAAGAAACCATGAGAGGAACCAGACTCAACAGGGAACCCATCCTCATTTGGGTGATAACAGATAGAGATGATATAACACCATGTGTGTTATGCAGCTGAAAGTACAATATAACAGAGATTCTTTAAATTAACATGAAGTCCAGTTCAGCACAGGGAGTCAGTAGGTGCAGAGGGCAGATGGGGTCTGGGTCACTGGAAGCACAGGAGCAGGATGTGTAGCTCCAGCCATCATAAAGCAGAATCCAGCTGGAGCTGGTCCTTCTCTGGATGCCTCAGGATTCTCGCAGGATTGGCCTTTGTCTACTGAAGCTGGTACAATCTCCAGATGCCTCGGGATGGGTAGAAAAATACAGAACAGATGGAGAGAATTAGCGTAGTTGCCATTCAGGATAGGTGTACTGGAGTATGAGGTTATGGGATGAGTTACGTGTATGCCAGATTAAAGAGATGCGTCTTAAGTTTACTTTTAAACTGGGAAACTGTGTCTGAGCCTCGAACACTATCTGGAAGGCTATTCCAAAGCTTTGGAGCTAAATGTGAAAAAGTCCTACCCCCTTTTGTAGATCACCTTCCAATTTTGTTAAGTATCTAAAGTATGAGCTTGTATTAGCTCAATGCTGCCTCTACGATCAGACTATGTGTAACCAGATCCAGTCTGATTTCAAACACCTGCTGCATGATTAAGCATTTTATAGAGGTAAGGCAAAACAATAATCAGCGATATTAATGCCTTAACTGGTAACATACCCCGGTGAAAATGTAATGCACCACATACAAAAATGTATTAAGATAGAAAGTGCAAAGAATTGTTTCAGGATGCAGTGGAGTAAAAACTATTCACTAATAAAACTACTCAAGTAAACTACAGATTCATGAAAACTGGAATTAAGTTCAAGAACAAAGTAAATTAAATTAGTTACAGTCCACTCTACATACAGGATTTATGTGTTGACCTAAATCAATTTTAATGTTCACCAGAAACTCACTGAGGATTTAGCACATGAGCATGAATTAATTGATTATTTTATTCCAATCAATGAAAAATTCAATCAATCAATCAATCAATCAATCAACCAATTACTTAATCACATAGATTAACCTATTTATGAGATGCCGGGCAACTTTACTGCAATGATAAGCTCTTTTTCTCACTGTTCTCACTTGGATTGTTTTTTTTTTCCTTCTAAGAAAATACTGGAGTGTTCAGGTGATACTGCATCTTTCTCTCATTATACCACCTTGTGCTCTAGAGGGCGGTAGAGCAGTACACACTGTATCAGTAAAGTTAATCTTGGAGCACTGAAAGAAAATCTAAGTCGCATAAAGAAAAATACTCACATGCAGAAACGCTTATATTAAACACTCATACATCTTCATATAATTGTTTAAACACCGTACCTGTTGCTCATTATTGTGTCAGAAATTTAAAAGTGTTTTGCATTGCACTGATGTAGTTTACATATTTCTCTTGCTGTACAGCTCTTTCTAATGAAGGTGAAAGGGGAAGTTATTACACATCACATTCTATTTAAAACACAGATGAAGACACAGGGCACATTTACAGAGCAGGACAGAGACAGTAAGAGCGTGTAACAGAACAGGAGCTTTAATATCTTTCTGAAGTGGAGTTGGTGTGGAGATGTGTGAGTGTGAACTCAGGATGAAGATCCTCCTCATCTTCACCCTCTGCCTGATCTCAGGTAAAGAAATGCACTTCAGAATAATCCTCACTCTCAGCAGCAGTGTTACATGAAGGAAGGTTTTGCTCAGATAGATCGTTTGGTGTTTTGTTAGATGGAGGAAATTCCAAGGCAGTAACAGCATGATGATGGGATAAACCAGTGTGGAGCTGATGCACATCAGTGGAGGACATTTTAACACTAGTGGAACTTAAGTCAACGGGTGAGTTAATACCTTGTACCATATACAATACCTTTTGTTATTTTTTTCAGAGCTCTAGTATGTAAAGGAGAGATGGAAAATACAACTGACCAACAAATCATACATCATTACCTTACTTAAGTAATAATTTTAGAACATTTTTACTTATATATTTTCTTATTTAGACTATTGTAATAGTAAGGTAATGATTCAAGTTTGAAGTGTTAACTTTCTTGTATATTCTTAGTTTTTTTATACAAATATACTATATAACTCTCTTTATGTAGTTACTAAGAGCAAGATTTGAACATCAGCTGTAAAGACCCAGAATCCCTCATGAGTGACCCCACCATACTCTGCAAGAGACTGCAAACTGCTTATTGTTATGTTAAAGAAAGTGAAAATGTTAATAAGGGGAAATTCTCCCTTTGTTATGACACAAAAACACAAATCTTGAGTGTGAGTATTAGAAACTGAGCGAGACCCTGGTTAATACAGGCGTGGAGCTGAAGCCTTTGGAAAATCTGATAATGGAAAGAAGGTTTATTTCACACAGATCAACCTGACAGTTACTGGTGAGTTTGTAGAGATACACATTTCCCCATCAGTAAAATTACATAACTTTTAATAATTTTCCTAATTCATGATCAGAATGAAGGTTAAAGTGTCTGATTCTTTTTCAGGATTTCCAGCTTCCATTTTGATCACTGTGTCTGTGATTCCACTGCTGCTTCTGATTGCATTCATATTCCTTATTGTGATTCTGCAAAGGAAATGCAGAGTGAAAGGTACCCATACACACACCACACATGATAAAACGTTTAATATGGTAACTATTTTAAACTAATTTTAACTAATTGTATTATATTTATTATTAAAATAAATATTATTATATTATTATATATTCTTATATACTTTTATTTTTTTCAACTATTTTTTATATCGTAAATATTTCATGTAACTGGTTGGTTCAGGTAGTGCAGTACATTACTGTACAGCCTCAGCTCAGGTTGCAAGCTCCCACAATGCATTTAATGTGTGTGTGTTTGTGTGTGTGTGGGGGGGGGGGGGGGGGGGGGCTTACAGTACATACAGTAACGATTAATGACTTAATTAGCGTCAATGTATCTGCAAGGATGCTACACAATAAGACAATACTTCAACAGCCATAACATTAAAACCTTTATCATTATAACCATCTAGGCGGTTTCTGGCACCGGGACATTAGTGATGGCTTTCAAGAATCTGCCTTTTTTTGTCCGCCACATCGCATGGGTGCTTAATCGTATTAGGATCTGATGAGTTTGGGAAGTAACACTGTAGCACTCTGTGTCTGACTTCAGGCAGTTGAACACTCAACGTAACAAAATGTGAGTCTTTAGTTACTGCCTTCTGATTGTTTTTCCAAAGCTCTAGCATCATTAGCAAGTGTAAAAATACAAAGTAGTCCCTTAAGTCATTTCAGTACTTATAAAGTTACTTAAGTACAAGTTTGAGATAATTATTTAGGATTGTTTTCTTTTGAATGGCTAAAAATGTTTTATCCTATTTATGTTAAGATTCCTAACTGCTGTGATGGTGGGCCAAAAGCCAGTGCCTACATGCACAAGACAATTCCACACTTGAACCCTACAACCAGGGCACTTAAAGCATTCAGCACATTCAGGGGCTTCTGTGGGTGCAGAAGGGGGTGCCCTAACTCACCTCGCCTGGATGCTAATTATTGCTCACAATTCCTCTGTCTTGCACTTACTATAAAAGGGCTATGGAACCCCAGACCTTTCTACGAGTTTCACGAGAGTTTTCCACGAGTTTGGAAAAGACTTTGCCTAATATAAATCATCATGCTGTGCGTCCCTTAGACCTTATCCCGCCACCTGTGCCTCTAAAGCGCATCCTGCTTAGTGACACGCACCTCACCTCCTTGGCTCACCCTGCCATAAGTCGCAGAACTCTACCTGCACTGAGTTACACCAGGTGGATCTGTGCCCCTGCCTTAAGCAAACCCGTTAAACCCCTGAGACTTTAGATAGTTTGTCTGACTATATACTTGTCACGGCATGCGCCTGTGATGGGCGTGCACCCAAATCTAATATCGCTTTTTGCTCACTCCAAAGCTCACTAGTTGCGGAATTAGGCATGGCTGGTAAGATATCGTCGCTAATAATCGGTCTGTTGGGTTGCTGGCGACTTCCTAAAGCAGAGAGTGCGATGCGCGCTACAATGGGTGGCATGCAAGTGGGGCAATGGAATGCTCCCCAGGGACTTCAAAGAGGTGAGTTCACCTTTGATCACCGCAAAAATGATAAATTTCACTCTCACATGGAGCCGGATACCGCGACCCTGCTGCCGAGGAGGAAAAGGCCGCAAGGAGGTGCACGTCAAGGCACATGTTCCCAGCCAGGAAAGGCCGTCTAGCCCCTGGACGTGTAAGAGAGGACACACATCTAAGGTGGCAGCCACAGAGAGCTGGGTGGGGCCGGTCCAGCCAGAGCAGAGCCAGCATGAGCTGACTGCACTGCCCAACGCTCACCAGCTTGTGCCCACACGCCAGTGCATGTGTAATTCCTTCCTTCCCTTTCTTTCCATCCTCCCTCCCTTTAACCCTTTCCCTTCCCATTTTCCTTAATAAATTAAGCTTTTTACGTAAGACCTCGCCTTGTGTCCGAGCTTTATGGTACTGCCCGTGCACAACGGGTGGAACCCGTTAAAATACTGCATTGAGAAAGCACTAGTGGTTGCACTTTCTGTGCTTGGAGGCACAGGGAGAACATGGAAACACATTCCTTGTTGTGATTGTCCTCCAGGTTCTTCCTCTATAGTCCAAAGACATGCAGTAAAGGCTGATTGGTGTTTCTAATTTGCCGGGAGTGTGATTCATGTTTTTTTCTGTTCTGCCCATATTAAAGTTTCCGAGATTTATCAGTTGTTTTAAAAGCGTTTAGTACTTTTGAATTACTCACATTTGAAGTTGCATCTCTTCGCTTCGCTGTCATATAATAAGTTGAGGCATTTGTTACTTAATATACAGTAGGTGGACAGGCAGTATGTGACTTTTACCATCGCCGCGCACGGCAACTGCATTTGGGTTTGTGCGTTTGCTGGCTTTTACCGCTGAGTGGCGCTATATAACTACAGACTGACTCCTCAGGCCTTAGTTTGTTCTCTCCAGGATTAATGAGTCGCAGCTCGGCTATAGTCGCACGTAGTTGCAGATAAAATCAAATGAACCATAGTAATTAAACGAATTCTTAATCACAGTATTAACATTACAGTACAAATTTATAATTACAATTATTTTAAAAATATTTTTAGGATTGAATTTAAGCAACGTAAACATTAACACACTGAGCCTTTAGATTTTATGTGTAATTAGAAAAGCTACACGTGTAGGGTCTTGCATCATCTTTTATTTTGTGTTCTTTAAATTTGTAGTAGATTTATTAACTGAAATAAATTAAACTAAACGCCCATAAAATTAAAACACTGTCAGATTAATGTGCAAAAACTATATAGTAAAACTATATAAGCTACACAGCCTTTATAAGACTCTCATTTTATTTAGTTGCGCTCACAATGACGAAAAAACTTTATGATTTTGTTAAATGAAGAAAGTAAACAGGGTGCGCTATTCTGTATTGTTTTCAGTGAACTTGAGCGGGTCAGAAAATGAGCCGAGACTCCGTGTATACTCGCCTCACAGACGTGAAAAATATATAGGCCTACTTATAAAAACCGAAATGTCTGCTTTTATATAAACATATAGACATTATCACCATCAGCACAGCCGAAACCAAAGAAATCACTAATTTATTAAGTAATTATTAAAATGGTCAGATTGAGTTTCATTGCTGTTTTTCCCGAAGCATTCATAATCATTGCTCTACTTCTGCCGGTGCGCTCTGGAAAACTTTACGCGCGCTGATGCAGGATCACATACACATACATACATACACATACAGGTATATCTGTATGAATAAATTGTTTAAATGTATGTATCTCACTGCTGTGCTGTTTGGGGAGGGACGTGCTAATGACGATTTGGTCTGCTGTGTGTGTGTGTGAGAGAGAGAGAGAGAGTTTGTGTGTGTCAACTTATCAATGAATTATTAAAATGGCCAGTCAGTTTCCTTGCTGTTTTCCCCGACGCATTCATAATCATTAGTCTACTTCTGCCAGTGCGGTGTTTTCTTATCCCCAGCCCTGTTAAAACGTCCTATTCAGACGCTCGCCAGCGAGAGGTTGTGCGCGCGCGGTCCACTACAAAGCAAACATATGTTAATATATAATCAAGCAGCTCACACCGGCGTGCGTTTCGCATAGCTCTGCAAAGACAGCGCTTATTTACCACGTATAGATGTGTTTTTGTCATATTTCTGGGGAAGAGAAATCTCTTATAAATCTCTCGATTTGACGTGAAAGAGTGCACGCGCGCCATGTTCTCTTTGCTGTTTGAGTTCAGCTTCGTGTGGATTCATGCCACGAGTCATTTTATCATATAAACATTATTACGTTGTGCTCGGACCATAAGCGTCTGTGGATTCCAAAATTGACATTTTTACCATTTTTTAATCACTGGAATGGAAGAGATAGAAAGTTTCCTTATCATAACACACCTTATATTGTTTTATATAGTTTCTCCAAATGTGTAAAGGTGGATTCTCCAAATGTGTAAAGGATTCACACCTGGGGAGGGTGATTTGTTTGCATTTGAATGTGTCTGCTGTGTGTGTGTGTCTGTGTGTGTGTGTGTGGGAGAGAGAGAGAGAGGTGTCAAGAGGTCTTACATACTCATGAAAAGTCGTGGATTATTCACTGAAACATACTGTAGGCTCTGCTGAAAAACGTTAGGCACATCAGTCACTTTACCCCAAATAAAAATCTAAGTGGCTCTGGATAAGAGCGTCTACCAAATGCCTAAATGTAAAAGGAGGTAAAATGAATAAACCGAGATGCGTGTTTGTTAGCCCCACCACCGTGAACACAGCGTATTCAGAGAAAAGCGCTCCTGCGAAGGGTTGTGCTCAGACCACTCAGCTCCTGAAGATTCTAAAATTTACATTGTTACCGTTGTTAGCGCTGATTAGATTACGAAGTTAAAGACGTGGATCACGATATGTCATGGCGTGCGCCTATGATGGGCGTGCGCCCAAATATACTATCGCTTCCCGCTCACTCCGTAGGCTTCCTAGATAGGCGGCAGGTATGTAAAGGGACGGAGCCGCCTATTCGGGCCGGCTGGCGATAATTAACACTAGAAGCGCCGCGCCAGTGTCACCTACTAAAAGCGCGGTTCAGCGGTCTTTTGACCGCCTATTGTTTTGAATGGGAAGCTGTTGCTGACACACAATGATCGCTAGATGGCGCTTTTACACAAAGCAAATAGTTTAGCTCCAAGATCAACTTGCACTTGGACAATGCGCCATTCATTCTCGCGTTGATAATCAGCGGTATCTTTTTTCATATTCAACTGAGAAAAGCTCTACTTAATTTTATATCGTATGGAGAACATTTATTCGTTTTTTCATTCTATTTGAAACTTCTGAACGTCTTGGATGGAGCAGGAGCAGCGATTTAGTTCTGAACTCGCTTCCGTGAAATTATCGCTAAAACAATAATGTGTTTGAATAAATCAGATCTACCACAGCAGATAATAAACTATGCTATGTCATAACCGAATCAAACACCACGACTATGCCTCGTTTCGTTCGTCGGGAACGTGGTTCACTTGGCCGCGGTGTATTATAAACCTGCGGAATGTTTCACTGTTTATGCCCACATAAGATTCATGTAATAAAAGCGAGTGAAATGTGGAAGTGGCCACTCAATGAGAACTAAATCAAAGATTTCGGTAACTACTCAGTGTATAGTGATACTAAACAGCTGAACAACTTTATCGTTTACCTCTGAGAAAAAAGCTGTATTTTGTTTGTTTATATTTAGAATTTTTATAACAGTACAAGCAGACACAGACACAGACACACACACCTCCCCTGAGCCCTCGGTAAACATCCAATCACCGTCGGTATGCAAATGAGTCAAGACGTAGCCTAACGTGGTGTCGTGTCTGATTTCAGCGGTCACGGAGAGGAAAGACTTTAAAGCAGATGCAGCGTTTTTTTCAGTTACAACAAGCACAGCGATGAGTCCACGTTGTTTCACTGGTTATGACATAGTGACACTAAACAGCTGAACAACTTCACTTTTTTGGGAAAAATAGCTGTATTTTGTTTGTTTATATGTAGAATTGAATAAATAAATGAATAACACCTTCATATCCCCTCTCAAGAGAGTGCCATAGTCTATTGTTAGTTTTAATGATTTGGCTGAAACTAATTATCACTACATAAGTACCCCAACACCATTGATCATGAGTTTCAGCTGAAACTAATTCATATGTGTGTGTAATATGTGTCTGTGTGTGTGTGTGTGTGTAATCGAGGCCGGCTCTACGCAGGGCAAGAGGGGCAGCGCACCCTCAAATATATGTCTGCACATGTTAATATATTCCTAAAATTTATATATTAAAGAAGCGTCCACGGAGTGGACCAGTTTATATATTAATCTTAATATTAATATATTAATCTAAGCTTGAACTTATCATCATTGTTTCGTTCAGATTCCGCTTCAGTGTGTTTCTTAATCTTTCCCCACATTTTTGTGTCAAACTATTATACACATATTATATATATGTGTATTTATATATATTATATAACAAATAAAATCCGTATTACTTGACCCTGAAGTTTAGTTTAGCACACAAAAAAACAGAAACGTCCTTTCTGGTAAATCAACTGCATATGTGTTTTATTTACAGCAATTCTTTAAAAATTAATATACATTGTACAGTACAAAACACGAGGAAGATTACAAAATGAAAAAACAAACAGTATGTCTACTTTATAAACAGCTTAGTATATTGTGCGTCGAGATGCTAAAATCCCTTGCATGTTGCCCCTATATTTTGTGCTTCAATTCCAAGTGAAGAGATATTTGACCGGCAGCCTAGAAACAAAAGAACTGTAGGTGTGATCACAACCCCCTCCGAACGACCGTGCCATCAATCACTGACCACCTCAGAAGTTCCCTCCAATTAATGTATGCTGATGTTTTGCAAGTTTTTTTAGCACCATTCAAAGGCTTACAATTCATTGAGCTTAGATTACTAGCAGATGACATAAATTTTGTTTCTGAACATCTGCCGCTTGATTTTTATTTGCTTACGAACACAAGTTCCCTTCAACAGTGTGAATTCTGCCCATGATGCTTGCATCGCTTTATTAACATTCCAAGCATAGCTTTGGTGCATTCTTTGAGCATTTGCCACAGACAAGCCGCTTATAGGTCTGGCAGATATAAGAGGTTTTGTTCCCTGCATATCTGCCAATTTGACACTGCCTCCTTTTCGCAGGTGGAGAAGGAGTTTCAGGTAAAGGTCGCTTGCATACCATTGCCATTGCCCCTGCTGCCTTTTCCGTTTTCTGTTGCGCACATAGCTCCTTTACCAACTCCAGAATAAATCTCCTTGCCGCCAGGTCTAGGAGGTTGTAAAACACAGCCACGGGCCAGCGCCGGGTGCCTGCCTTTACTGAATACAGCCGAGCCATTTGATCCATAACATCAACGCCAACTTTAGTGCTGTTGTAGTAGGAAATTGTTTCAGGCAGTTTCAACTGATAATGGCGGAAAAAAAACTGCCTGAAACAATTTCCTACTACAACAGCACTAAAGTTGGCGTTGATGTTATGGATCAAATGGCTCGGCTGTATTCAGTAAAGGCAGGCACCCGGCGCTGATGCATTGTGCTCAGAACGCATACATTTTTTTTTTAGTTTTGCCTGATAAATCGTGAGCGTGGCCTTTCCAGCCTTCAACAACCTGGTCGAATATCGTTCAGACTGTGCCTGTGTACAAGGGGGCAATTCTCGTCTGATTTTATTCATTGTGCCAACAATAGTGGTTTTATTCGCCAAAAGATAAATAGATAGAACATAAATAAATAGAACAAAATAAAATGAAATATCCTCAATTCAGATACTATTTTATTAAGCAACGACATAACATTTATCTTAGCTGGATGTTCTAATTCTTAAAAACGTTGAACCTATCACACTGTAACTAGAATATTTACAAAACTCAAAGGTTGTCTTATGAATACTAAAAAAAAACTAAATTTTCAGTTTACATATACATTACATTTTAAGCAGATGGGCCATAAAACTGATCATATGTTTATATATTTATATATGGTTTATATTGGTTTATAATCTTATAGTAGAAAACACGAGGTAAATTTGACTATATTTATTTACTTAGGTTAAATGAATTGTAAGCCTTTGAATGGTGCTAAAAAAAATGCAAAACATCAGAATACATTGGAGGGAACTTCTGAGGTGGTCAGTGATTGATGGCACGGTCGTTCGGAGGGGGTTGTGATCACACCTACAGTTCTTTTGTTTCTAGGCTGCCGGTCAAATATCTCTTCACTTGGAATGGAAGCACAAAATATAGGGGCAACATGCAAGGGATTTTAGCATCTCGACGCACAATATACTAAGCTGTGTATAAAGTAGACACTGTTTGTTTTTTCATTTTGTAATCTTTCTCGTGTTTACCTTGTACTGTACAATGTATATTCATTTTTTAAAGAATTGCTGTAAATAAAACACATATGCAGTTGATTTACAAGAAACGTTTCTGTTTTTTGTGTGCACACTTAAGCGGAATCTGGACGAAACAATGCTGATAAGTTCAAGCTTAGATTAATATATAAACTGGTCCACTCCGTGACCGCTGAAATCCGACAGACGGTAATTGGATGTTTACCAAGGGCTCAGGAGAGGTGTGTGTGTGTGTGTGTGTGTGCGTGCGCTGCAGCCTGTCCCTTTTTCAGCGGATTTTTCCGCTACTGCAGATCAGTTTAGCAACTTTATATCAACAATATATTTAATATATAAATTTTAGGAATATATTAACATGTGCAGACAAATATATTTGAGGGTGCGCTGCCCCTCATGCCCTGCGTAGAGCCGGCCTCGATTACTCACACACACACACATATATTACACACACATATGAATTAGTTTCAGCTGAAACTCATGATCAATGGTGTTGGGGTACTTATATAGTGATAATTAGTTTCAGCCAAATCATTAAAACTAACAATAGACTATGGCACTCTCTTGAGAGGGGATATGAAGGTGTTATTCATTTATTTATTCAATTCTACATATAAACAAACAAAATACAGCTATTTTTCCCAAAAAAGTGAAGTTGTTCAGCTGTTTAGTGTCACTATGTCATAACCAGTGAAACAACGTGTTTCAAAGTCTTTCCTCTCCGTGACCGCTGAAATCAGACACGACACCACGTTAGGCTACGTCTTGACTCATTTGCATACCGACGGTGATTGGATGTTTACCGAGGGCTCAGGGGAGGTGTGTGTGTGTGTGTGTGTGTGTCTGCTTGTACTGTTATAAAAATTCTAAATATAAACAAACAAAATACAGCTTTTCTTCTCAGAGGTAAACGATAAAGTTGTTCAGCTGTTTAGTATCACTATACACTCAGTGTAGTTACCGAAATCTTTGATTTAGTTCTCATTGAGTGGCCACTTCCACATTTCACTCGCTTTTATTACATGAATCTTATGTGGGCATAAACAGTGAAACATTTCGCAGGTTTATAATACACCGCGGCCAAGTGAACCACGTTCCCGACGAACGAAACGAGGCATAGTCGTGGTGTTTGATTCGGTTATGACATAGCATAGTTTATTATCTGCTGTGGTAGATCTGATTTATTTAAACACATTAATAAAGCTTTATATCCTCAGGATGGGTCATTGCATTTTTTAGAGATAATTGCAACAGAAATTTTTAAACAGAATGAACAAACTAATGAATTTTTTCGAAACGTTATAAAATAAAGTAAAGCTAAATCCTCTAAATCTCCTTATAAAATATCGCTGATTATCAACGCCAGAATGAATGGCGAATTGTCAATATTTCACGGATATATATATATATATATATAATAAACTGCATATATGGAATGAAACCTGAGATAGTTACATATACACACTGAATGACGCATAGATAGTATGCGCGATCCCTTGCGCCATCTGCTGAGAGAAATGAGAATCGCAGGTTGGAAAAGGCAGGAAACGGCATGACCGGCGCGCAGCTGTCAGCGATTTCACGTAAATAAGAGCAAAATAGCTTTATACTGGCTTTTACTGGTGCGATTTTGAAAATTTAAGCATACAGGGTGATTAAGCTCACAGATCTAGGAAAAGTCATGGAAGGAGGGTCCTGGAAATTGAACGAGTGTGAAGTATTATTTTTTTTTTACCCCCTTGCGGTCAAATGACCGCTGCTCGGCGCTTCTAGTGTTAACCTTAAGATCTCAGGCTCCGCATTATAAAGGCAAGGCGCGGAGTTGAGTCCGGGAAGTACGTGATGCGGTGGAGCAGGACAGAGTTTGATCCTCGCGTTCTCACGGCGCCTTCACTCTGTGCAGGCGTGCTGCCTCCACTCTGTGCAGGCGCGCTGCCTCCGCATGCTCCGTTCTGCCACTCTGCCCACTGCCACCAAATAAAATTAACAAATATTTGTAAGTAAACAACAATAGCCCACGTTTAGAAATTCTTTACAAGGCTGCGTTGGATCGGTGTTATGCGCAGAGCGCTGGGGATGTAGCCTACTGAAGCTCAAATTTCCGAAAACTACACCTGTGACACAATAACAGTAATATTTCAAACATTTTGCAGGCTGACGTTTGGAGAAACCAGAGAATAAAGAATAAACCAGTTGTTGGGTCAAAACAACCCAACCAGGTGTTCATTTGTAAATGACTTACTTATCTGACCCAACATGAGCAACACAACGTGTTTAAAGTACCCGAAATAACCCAGAATTTTGACCCAGCATAAACCACCCAACGATGTGTTTACAGAAACAACAGCATTTTTAGTGCGCCTTTTTTGAGTTATTTAATGTTTTATTCTGAAAGTCTATTTTACCAGTTATTTCTATATTTATTTGAATTAATTTTTTAACATAACAATAAACAGTTACAAACAGAGATATAACAGTTCATTCTTTGTACAAATAAAATTATCAGCTAGTGAACTTGATCGTCTGTCAAAACAACATTTAACCAATGTTTGTTTTTTTGACTCATTATTATACAATAAATATCAATAGCTCTGGTTCAGATTTTTCATTTTTGTTGTATAAAGTTCTCAGATGTGGAAATTACAATTACTGTAGTATTTCTTCTATACAACAAATTGTTAAAACTTTTTTATTGACTTAATTATATTTTAAACTGCGTAGAGTAAAAAATGTCACTTTGCGCCACCTGGCGGTCATTTTACGAATGACTTTAAAATGCAACTGATTTATTTTGGCTGCTGCCGTTTTCCGACGTTAAAAGTTTAAATCACTTGCAAATTTCTTTGTTTTTGTTTAATGATTTATTTTCTACATTCTACAACAATACTGGGGATTTCAAAACTATAAAATAACACATATGAAATTGGGTAATTACGCAACAACAACAAAAACAACAGTTCCCTTTTTAAGGCTACACTCGATGCTGCGTGAAAACGCTATGGTTAATATCTTTTCGTGTTGCCGGTTGTGAAGCATGTGTGTACTAAACACGCCAAATTTTGGCTTATATAACCTTGACCAGGTGACGTCATCTGATGAGACGCACCTGCAGGTTATAAAAAGAAGTAAACTGAAAACATTCCTCAGATCTTTTGTCTTCACCGGATTGTGTGCGTGTGCGTGTCAGCAAGCATACTAAAACACTAAAATACATTTAAAAAGCAGAAATAAAAGCATATAATATTCACCAGCAATAATGGCCGAGTTTAGAGCTAGATGTCCCCCTCCTTGCAAAAATTTTCTTTCTGAGGGCGATCTACATACTTTCTGCTTTAAATGTTTGGGTGAAAAGCACACTCTCAAAGGGTTTAATGAAGAGTGCAAGCATTGTGATCTTCTCCCCATGAAGGTGCTGCGCACGCGTCTCGCGTTCTTTTACGGAACCATAAGCCACACCCCGCTCCTGGGGGTCACAAGCTGTCCCTCTTTTCTCTCGCCCTCTCCTCCGATCCCGAAGTCTCCCCTTCCAATTCACGAGTGCACTTCGGTGCTTCTCGTGGGTGTGTAGAGGAGACTCGCTCCCCTGCTTCTGTAAAAATGGAAGTAGCTACCTCTGAACGCTCCTCTAAAGATGACGACTGCATGCATAACGTGTGCAGTCTAACGACTGCACATTAATTGGCCACAGGAGCAAGCTCACCCGAAACAGTCAAAATTAGACGACAGATTTCTGTTGGGTGGCCAGGAGATGGAGCCACAACACCGCTCTTTCCCCTTTTTTGATGACCTCCACGACGAATTATCTCGTTCTTGGAGAAAACTCTTTTCATCCGGTAGTTTTGTACCAGCACGGGGTTATATGGTGTTGCCCCAGATAGAAGAGATGCTTGTGAGCTATGTCTTTGCTGGGACATCATCCTCATTAAAGAAGCCTATACTCCCCTTCAAGCCGTGTAGAACAACTTCTACCCTGGTAGGTAAGGCATTCCAAGCAGTAGGTCAGGCTGGCGCTTCCTTGCACACCATGGCTGTCTTGCAGGCGTACCAGGCTGATCTGCTAAAAGATTTGAGCACGAGCGGCACAGTGAATCAGGAAGCATTCACAGAATTGCGTCAGGCTACTGATTTATCCCTGCATGCGACTAAACAGACAGCCCGTGCTATCGGCTGTTCTATGGCCTCCTTGGTGACCGCTGAAAGGCACCTTTGGCTTAATCTGACAGGCATCAAGGATAAGGATCGAACATTTCTCCTTGATGCCCCTGTCTCACCCTCCGGCCTACTCAGCAACGCCGTGAATTCCGTCGCCTCAAGGTTTCAAGAGGCTAGGCTGTATGAACAGGCATTTGGGAAAATTCTCCCACGCCGTGCTTCAGAGTCGAGGCCGTTGGCCACGCAGCATCGACCAGATCTGATTCTCGCCAGGCGAGAGGCGCAGAAGGAGAGTGTTAGTAGCCGGGCACCCCCCCCCTCCCCGTAAGGACTGGGGTACGGCTCGCCGCCCCTCACAGGCTGCCTCTAAAAGATCAGAACGCCGCACGTTTCTTTTCAAAGAAGAAGTCCTGAAAGCCTACGCGCCCAGGATCGTGGGGGTGACCCCCCCCGGAGAGGCACTTAATGTGCTTTTCTACAAGATCATGCCCTCCCGAGCACCCCCAGGAGGCACCGACCTCTGACACATTAGTCCATCAGTCATATCCTGCTATATTTCAAGATGCCGAACCACTAACACCCCCCCTGTTTTCTACAGGTGTTAAAGACTGTAGAAAAAGGCTACAGAATTTAGTTTGCACATCGCCGCGTTTCAACGGTGGTCCACACTTCCGTCATACCGGAAAGGTATCTGCTGAACTCCGAACTCCAGGCATGGCTGGAGAAGGGAGCCATAGATCAGGTTCCTCCTCCAGACATGGAGTCAGGCTACTACAGTCGTTATTTCTTGGTCCCCAAGAAAGACGGGGGGGCTGCGTCCAATCTTGGATCTTCGCGGGTTAAACCGCTATCTCAAAAAGTTCAGATTCAAAATGTTGACTATCAAAATGATTGTTTTACAAATCCAACCAGAGGATTGGCTCGCTTTCCAGCCGAGCTGCAGGTAGCGCTGTATTCTCCGTGTCGAAGAGTGGAGGCGGCGGAGGAGGAAGCGCATCGTCCTCGCTGTCCAGCCGAGGTGCAGGTAGCGCTGTATCCTCCGTGTCTAGCTGAGGGGGAGAAAGAGGATGAAGGTCAGAGCCTTCTGTGTCGCTCTCCTAAAGCTCTGAGCCTATTCCTTGACTCTTGCGAAGCTGAAGCTGCACAAGCAGGTTTTGGATCTGTCTTGCCTGCTCCCACAGTCTTTGAATGTGCTCCTCACTAGTCTCTGCCCAGAGCTTTAAAGTTGCCTGGTTCCTTCCTCCCTCTTTGTCGCTCCTTCTGGGTTTCCTGTTCCCTTTCGCCTTCGACGTACCTGATTTGTGGTTTGTGACAATAGACTTGAAGGACGCATACTTTCACATAGAAATTCTGCCACAACACAGGAATTTCCTGAGGTTCGCTTTCGGGGGAAAAGCTTACCAGTATTGGGTCCTTTCATTTGGTCTAGCTCTCTCACCCCGCACATACACAATGTATGGATGCAGTCCTGGCTCCCTTGTGACTCCAGGGCATCCGCATTCTCAATTACATAGACGACTGGCTGATCCTGGCCCAGTCTCAGCAGCTAGCGCTTCACCATTAGGAATTCGTCCTAGCTCATCTCCATTCCCTGGGATTGAGACTCAATGCTACCAAAAGCGTTCTCTTTCCGGCTCAGAGGACAACATACTTGGGTGTCAGGTGGGATTCGATCACTATGCAGGCACAATTGTCTCCTGCTCATGTCGAATCCATCCTCAGCGCCCTGAAGGAAATCAGACTAGACCAGAAAGTGACGGTACATCACTTTCAAAAATGTTTAGGCCTTATGGCAGCTGCATCCACGGTGATGCCGTTGGGCCTTTTGCACATGAAAGCTTTTCAGTTGTGGCTAAGAGCCAGGGGATTTCATACGAGGGCCAATCCCCGAAGGCAAATAAGGGTTACGCGCAAAGGACTTTGTACCCTTTCTATGTGGTTCAGACTTTGGTTCCTCACCTTGGGTCCCACTCTAGGTCTGTCTTGTCGTCGCAAGATGCCTCCCTTACCAGCTGGGGTGCGATCTTGGATGGCCGTCCAGCCCAAGAGAGCTGAAGAGGCCATCTTCTCACATGACACATCAATTGCCTTAAAATGATGGCTCTATTTTTGACCCTACAGCACTTCCTCCAGCAGCTGAGAGGCTACCATGTTCTAGTGCGGGTGGACAACACATCGGTAGTCTCCTACATAAATCGCCAGGGCGGACTGCACTCGTGCTGCTCGAAGGAGCTAGCGCATCAGGTTCTGCTCTGGGCACAGGACAAGTTCCTGTCCCTTAGGGTGATTTACATTCCAGGGCACATGAATGTGGGAGCAGACTTACTGTCCAGACAAGCTGTGACACACAGGGATTGGAGACTCCACCCTGAAGTGGTCAGTCAAATCTGGGAAAGATTCTTTACAGCAGAGGTGGACCTCTTTGCTTCCCAAGAGACAGCACAATGTCCCCTCTACTACTCTCTGACTTATCCAGCTCCCCTGGGTCTGGACGCGATGGCCCATACGTGGCCCTATTTACACCTTTATGCGTTCCCCCCGATAGCTCTGCTCCCGGGAGTCCTGGCGAGGGTCCGTCAACACGGTTTGCGCCTCTTACTGACACAGATGTCGCCATTAAAACCGCACATTTCAAGAAAAGGGATCCCGCGGCAAGCTGTGAAAATGCCCTTCATTACCTGTAGGGCGCAGTCGTGTTTCAGTCTAAAGTATTGTGTGTCTATTGAAGCCGAAAATGTGTTCTCTCTATTTACCTAACCCTAGGCACGCATTAACAGCAAGCGACAGAGCTTATAAACGTGTCGAGCTCAAACTGTAAATACTAAAATGTATTTATTCTTCATTTTCTTCTCTCCTTCAATGATGGTACTTCTTTGACTGCCCATTCAGTATTATAATTATTATTAGTAGTAGTGCTCCGAATTTATTATTGCTATTAATCTTATTATTATTGTAACGTACCCACGTGTGTGCAAAAAGGCGGCGGAGGAGGAAGCGCGTCATCTCTCGCTGTCCAGCCGAGTTACAGGTAGCGCTGTATCCTCCGTGTCGAAGAGCGGAGGCGGCGGAGGAGGAAGCGCATCGTCCTCACTTTCCAGCCGAGCTGCAGGTAGCGCTGTATTCTCCGTGTCGAAGAGTGGAGGCGGCGGAGGAGAAAGCGCATCGTCCTCGCTGTCCAGCCGAGGTGCAGGTAGCGCTGTATCCTCCGTGTCTAGCTGAGGGGGAAAAAGAGGATGAAGGTCAGAGCCTTCTGTGTCGCTCTCCTAAAGCTCTGAGCCTATTCCTTGGCTCTTGGGAAGCTGAAGCTGCACGAGCAGGTTTTGGATCTGTCTTGCCTGCTCCCGTAGTCTTTGAATGTGCTCCTCACTAGTCTTTGCCCAGAGCTTTAAAGTTGCCTGGTTCCTTCCTCCCTCTTTGTCGCTCCTTCTGGGTTTCCTGTTCCCTTTCGCCTTCGACGTACCTGACCTCCCCAGCTGGTATCTCACCGTCGGAGCATGAGAACCTGTTTTCACTAGCTGCAAAACCTTTGAACGGCGTCCGCTGGATGGGGATTCTGCAGCCTTCCCAGCTCTGACTCGCCTTTCTCTCTGTTCCTCGCTGTCGTCCAGCAAGTCCGCCAGCTCGGGCGAGATGTTGATAGCTCCCCCCAAAAAAACGTCTAGGGGAGAGACCTCAGCTATGCCACTTGTACGGTCTAGCTTTCTGTCATGAACTCTACGTGGGTGTTTGCGTGGCATAACTGCAGAGGCATAATGTTGGTTCCAAACTCGTCTTTATTAAAGTAAAACAAAACAAAAAGCTCTTTTCCTAAATCACTTTAACTTTAATATAGTTCTCTCAATAACCAAACCACCATTACTAAACTCATAATTATAACAAAAGCTAGACCTTCTGAACTTAAGTCAGGCTATTTATACTTATGACCCTAATGGGTCGCCTCGGCTCAGGTGCGTGCTCCCATCACCTGACCGAGGTGCGCCATGGGAAACGAAGTCCAAACTACTAAAACCAAAACATAATCAGTAGGCGTTTGGCGCCCTCTAGGGGTTAACCCTTACAGTCAATGTGTTTTCTTTATTTTCATGACCATTTATATTGGTAGATTCTCACTGAAGGCATCAAAACTATGAATGAACACGTGGAGTTATGTACTTAACAAAAAAAGGTCTCCACAGTCACCGGACCTAAACCCAATCGAGATGGGTTAAGGTGAGCTGGACCGCAGAGTGAAGGCAAAGGGATGCTAAAAGTGCTAAACACCTCTGGGAACTTCTTCAAGACTGTTGGAAACCATTTCAGGTTGAAGCTCATCAAGAGAATGCCAAGATTGTGCAAAGAAGTAATCAGAGCAAAGGATGGCTATTTTGAAGAAGCTAGAATATAAAATTCTATTTCACCTTTTTTTGTTAAGTCCATAACTCCACATGTGCTAATTCATAGTTTTGATGCCTTCAGTGAGAATCTAAAATTTTAAATGGTCATGAAAATAAAGAAAACAAATTGAATAAGTGAAGGTGTGTCCAAACTTTTGACCTGTACTCTATATATATATATATATATATATAATTTTACACCAAGTTTCTTCTTTGGGTTCTGCCAAAGTCGCATGCATTTTCGGAAGCGGAGCCACGTTTTATGTGACGGACTGATGTGAAATAAATCAAATATCTATATATAATAATAATAATAATAATAATGTTGTTGTAACAGTGTTTTCAAAAATACACACTACATTAATGTTGGCAAACAGCGTTTCATCTCATCTGTGGAGTTGTGTGAGGACAGGTAAATGCAGCGAAACTTTACTCAAAACGGAAACTGATTAATGCCATATGTACAGGTCCTTCTCAAAAAATTGGCATATTGTGATAAAGTTCATTATTTTCTGTAATGTACTGAAACATTAGACTTTCATATATTTTAGATTTATTACACACAACTGAAGTAGTTCAAGCCTTTTATTGTTTTAATATTGATGATTTTAACATACAGCCCTAGAAAACCCAAAATTCCTATCTCAAAAAATTTGCATATCATGAAAAGGTTCTCTAAACGAGCTTCTAACTTAATCATTTGTTAACCTAATCATCAACTAATTAAATCTCCCAGCCTGGTTCATTACTCAAAACCGCAATCATGGGTAAGACTGCCGACCTGACTGCTGTCCAGAAGGCCATCATTGACACCCTCAAGCAAGAGGGTAAGACACAGAAAGAAATTTCTGAACGAATAGGCTGTTCCCAGAGTGCTGTATCAAGTACCTCTGGAGTAGAAACATCCAGAGCCACCGTGTACAGGCGTGTGCAGGAAATGGGCTACAGGTGCCGCATTCCCCAGGTCAAGCCACTTTTGAACCAGAAACAGCGGCAGAAGCGCCTGACCTGGGCTACAGAGAAGCAGCACTGGACTGTTGCTCAGTGGTCCAAGGTACTTTTTTCGGATAAAAGTAAATTTTGCATGTCATTTGGAAATCAAGGTGCCAGAGTCTGGAGGAAGACTGGGAAGAGGGAAATGCCAAAATGCCTGAAGTCCAGTGTCAAGTACCCACAGTCAGTGATGGTCTGGGGTGCCATGTCAGCTGCTGGTGTTGGTCCACTGTGTTTTATCAAGGGCAGGGTCAATACAGCTAGCTATCAGGAGATTTTGGAGCACTTCATGCTTCCATCTGCTAAAAAAGCTTTATGGAGATGAAGATTTCATTTTTCAGCACGACCTGGCACCTGCTCACAGTGCCAAAACCACTGGTAAATGGTTTACTGACCATGGTATTACTGTGCTCAATTGGCCTGCCAACTCTCCTGACCTGAACCCCATAGAGAATCTGTGGGATATTGTGAAGAAAAAGTTGAGAGGCGCAAGATCCAACACTCTGGATGAGCTTAAGGCTGCTATCGAAGCATCCTGGGCCTGGATAACACCTCAGCAGTGCCACAGGCTGATTGCCTCCATGCCACGCCGCATTGAAGCAGTCATTTCTGCAAAAGGATTCCCGACCAAGTATTAAGTGCACAACTAAACATAATTATTTGAAGGTTGACTTTTTTTTGTATTAAAATCACTTTTCTTTTATTGGTTGGATGAAATATGCTAAAATATGCTAAAAATGAAATCTTCATCTCCATAAAGCTTTTTTAGCAGATAGAAGCATGAATTTTGGGTTTTCATGAGCTGTATGCCAAAATCATCAATATTAAAACAATAAAAGGCTTGAACTACTTTAGTTGTGTGTAATAAATCTAAAATATATGAAGGTCTAATGTTTATCAGTACATTACAGAAAATAATGAACTTTATCACAATATGCTAATTTTTTGAGAAGGACCTGTTTATATCTCACTAGTGTTGACTTTATTATCTAAATATTACTGGTAAATCATGCATTATAATCACTTTAAACGACTAAAACGACTTTAATGACTAAAACGTTTTTGCCCCAACTCTCCTTCCTAATATGCATATGTATGATTATATATAAATAGTGTCATGTCTATGTTTGCTACAGTACAGTATTAAATTATTTTTAAATACAACAAAACGTTTTTTTTTGTATTTTTTGTGTTTCTGTATAGGCTTATTTGCATTTCTATTAGCTTTTATCCTCATGAAGAATGAGGCAATGGAAGGAGGAAGGAAGAAGAAACCTCTACATGTTATGGGCAGAGGACAATGAGGAGCGCATTCAAAGCCTACCGGAGCAGGTAGAACAGCTCCAAAACCTGTTCGTCCAAATTCATGAGAGCCATGCTGTGGGCTCTAATCTTCACGAGAGCCATGCTGCGGGCTCTAATTTTCACGAGAGCCACGCAGCAGGTTGAGCTTCTTCTTCCTCCGCATCCGCCTAAGTCTTGAACTTGAACTTGAGTCTGACAATGAGGACGTCGCTCTTCATCCTCTGCTTATCAGTGAGGACATTGCGCTTCCTCCTCCACCGCCTCTGCTCATCAAACACTGCAAGAGAGTTCCTCGCGCTTCCTCTTCCTTCACTGCTCAAAATCGAGGATGCCGCACTTCCTCCACCACCTGTGTTCGACAGCGAGGACGTTGCGCATAGTAGGTATTCTGCCCACTCAAAAAAAACCTGGTGAAGAGTTATCACAGATCGTCTGAGCGCCAGTCGAACCGGTTTTTACATGTAAATTACATTTCGCACCTCACTGGGGGAAGAGATGGCGAGAAGAGATTGAGTCAAGAGCATACTAAAACTTCCCCCAATTTAATCCACTAACAAACATCATGCAGTCTACAGTATATTAAAGCTGTGAAGCAATCAAGGTAAAATATTAAATCAGATTAAAACAGATCAGTGTATCAAAACTATTATAGTATGAGGAGGCTCCTGTTTTGCAAATCACTTTGGATGAAAAATATTTTTCGGCCAGGAAAGCATGGCAGCGGGCTCGGTCTCGGACACTTCGTTCCACCGTGGGGGTGGGGGTTGGGAGAAAAAAAAATTGTTGACGGTGGGGGGCATTTTGAGCACAAAAATTAGAATGTTTTATTTTGAACTTATTCTGAACAATATTAGTCTAAAAATATATCACCATAGGAGCATGGCTCCGGAGCTACAGCAGAGGCAAGAAAGACTTGCACTTTCACTTAACTGATAATTGCAGTGTTTTTATCCAGCTCGTTAACTAAGCACTGCCAAAGTGGGTAAAATAAAACCCGGCTATGAGCGTTTAGCTCGCTAGCTCCTGTACATCTAGTCTCAGCTTGTGTCCCTCATGAACTGCATCACATTATATTCCAGTCACAGAAATACAGTAACCTGCAGATTAACTCTTACCTAAAGAATAAATAAACGCTGAATTTATCCAGACAACACGCGGTCAGATTCTGAAGGTATTTTCAGAGAGCACAGACACTCTTCATCGGGTAGTGCAGCTTTTGTAATAGGGACATTAATAGTATTTTCAACGTTTTTGTAATCTTTTTGATTAAAAGAGGAGTGACATTGTGAGTTTGTGACACTGACAGTAAGCTGTAATGTTAACTCCAGACTTGGTAAACAGATCATTAAGTTATCTAAAGTTACATCTGACCGCTGCTGGTGCTGCCAGTGCTTTTCAAAACAACCAATAAAAAAACTAAACTGGGAAGTAAGTATTACGTGTAAACTACCCCAAACAAATTTTTATAAAATAAAACACCACTTACCGCGAATAGTCCGCCATCTTTATCTCTGTAGTGCAGTTTGGTAGCGTCAGTTCAGCAAGGATGGGGGCGGATTGTTAAAATCACGTGACTGCAACTCAGCGCTACTAAATTGCTGGCTTGTTTTAACGTGTTTTTGAAAACGAAGCGCCATCTAGTGGTGGAACCAGGTAAAGGAATAAATAGGGATTGAATGGGCGTGTTTACTGTGAAATCTTGACATGCCTTTCTGGCAGTAGAGGGAGGGGGATCACGGGGTCCATAGGGCAGCCATTCACACAGCCACGGTTATTTAACGTGGCTCCCTCTGTAGGTCATAATCTTGTTATGAAATGCTGGGCAACTTTCACTGTCCATTTAAAAACACACTTGGATTTTGTTATATGTTTACAAGAAAATAAGAGAGGATTCAGCACACAAGCAAAACAAATGGATAAATAAATAAATTATTTAATTAATTAATACGTTCATCACATGAACCTTGTGATGAAATGTTTACCAATTTTACTTCACTGACTATTTTTTTCTTTTTTTATCTTTTTCTTTTAAGAATATAGGAATATATATTTAACTGAAAATATGTGTATTCAGTTTATACAACATCTTCCTTTCTCTGTTACACACCTCGTGCTCTAGAGGGCAGTAGAGGCCCTCGGGCGGTGGAGCAGTACACACTGACATCAGTAAAGTCAATTTTGGAGCACTGAGAGTATAAATAACTTACATGGAGAAAAAAAAGTCATATGAAGAATGCTAATATCTAACACTTGTACATCTTTATCAGAATCAGGATTTCAGCAAGTATGTTGTTATGCCAATCATATTGTAGCGTTTTACCGCCGGAAATAATAATAATAATAATAATAATAATAGATTTTATTTGTAGGCGCCTTTCATGACACTCAAGGACACCTTACACACCATAAAAAAAAATTTAATAATAATAATAAAATAAAATAAATAAATAAATAAAAAACCAACAACAATAGTAAAGGACAATATACAAGCAATGCAGTGTTAAAAGTATGTCTGCCTGAAGAGATGTGTTTTTAAACAGGATTTGAAAACAGAAATAGAGTTACTATTCCGGATATCAAGAGATAGTAGATTCCACAGGTAAGGGGCAGCGTAGCTAAAAGCTCGAGATCCCATGGTTGCCAAACGCATACCAGGAAGAACCAAATTTGGTGACGATGATGATCTCAGATTTCTTGAAGGAGTATAGGTTAGGAGAAGATCTGTTAAATATGACGGAGCCAGGTTATGTAATGCCTTATAAACAAAAAACAGAATTTTATAATGCATGCGCTGTTGAACAGGAAGCCAGTGTAACTGTTGAAGAACAGGAGTTATGTGGTCCATTGTAGGAGTTCTAGTTAGTATTCTAGCGGCTGAGTTCTGTACTAATTGTAACTTATGTAGGAGTTTTAGGGGAAGACCAAAAAATAGAGCATTGCAATAGTCGATGCGTGTGGTGACGAGGGCGTGTACCAGGATTGCAGCGCTTCTCATTGAGAGGGCCGGACGAAGACGGTTAATGTTTCGGATGTGGTAGTACGCTGTCCTAGTGAGTTTATTAATATGTGCTTCAAAGGATAGGGTGCTATCAAGAATAACACCCAAGCTTTTAACTTGTGTTGAAGGAGAGATTGTAGAACCATCGATACATAAGGAAAAACTATTGGCCTTCGATAGAGTATTTTTAGTGCCCACGAGGAGTAATTCGGTTTTACTACTGTTGAGTTTAAGAAGATTATTTGAGAACCAAGATTTAATTTCAGCTAAACAATTTGAAAGAGAAGATGGAGGAAGGTCAGAAGTAGGTTTGGAAGTAATATAAAGCTGGGTGTCGTCAGCTTAACAATGAAATTGAACACCGTAATTCCGGAAAATGTTCCCCAAGGGCAATAAGTAGATGATAAAGAGTAAGGGCCCCAAGACTGACCCCTGAGGCACTCCTGCAGTGATGGGTAAAGGTGTAGATTTGATCTGGCCTAGCTGAACAAACTGAGTGCGGTGAGAGAGATATGAAGAAAACCAAGCCAAGGAAGTATCTACAATTCCAATGGACTTTAGTCTTTCTAATAGAATATTATGGGAGATGGTGTCAAATGCTGAGGTTAAATCAAGAAGTATTAAAATAGACAGAAGTCCTGAATCAGCTGCTACCAGAAGATCATTGGATATTCTGACAAGGGCAGTCTCAGTACTATGCTGAGGACGGAAACCTGATTGAAATTGTTCATATAATTTATTAATTGACAGGTGATCGTGTACCTGTGCTGAAACAACCTTCTCTAGGATTTTTGATAAGAATGGCAGATTTGAAATTGGACGAAAATTATCAAAATTGTTTGGATCAGCACCTGGTTTCTTGAGTATAGGAGTTATTAATGCAGATTTAAAGAGATTGGGAACGATGCCAAAAGTCAGAGAAGAGTGGATGATCTCAGTGATGAATGGTAAGAGAACCGGAAGACAAACTTTGACTAATTGAGTTGGAAGAGGGTCTAATTGACAGGTAGTTGGTTTCGATTTCCGAATAACAGAAGCGATCTCATCAGTTGTAGGTAGTTTAAAAGAAGAGAGAGGAGAGTTGAACACATGTGAAAGAGTGAAGGAAAAAGGAACTTGAAGAGGATTAGAAACGAACAGAGATTTATGTATGTTTTCTGTTTTTTCAGAAAAATAAATGAGTAGTGTGTTACATAGTTCAGCTGTATGCAACTGTACAGGTAGAGAATCAGGAGGCTTTGAAATGTTTTTAACAAGAGTAAAGAGAGTTTTTGTATTACCTTCATTAGATGCGATCTGATTTGAATAGTACTCGGATTTAGCTGTATTAATAGCGGTTTTGTATTGTTTCATATGGTCAGAATACATTTCTTTGTGAACAACAAGTCCAGTTTTAATACACAGACGTTCTAGACGGCGACCTTGAGCTTTTAGCCTACGCAGATCAGATGTAAACCAGGGAGCAGAATTAACAAATGAAACAGTTCTGGATTTTATAGGTGCATGCATATCAAATGATGAATGTAGCGCTTCATTGTAATGAGAAACCAAACCATCCGGAGTTGCTAAATAGTCTTTCATAAGAAGAGTAGTAAGGTCAGATGTAAATGCCATTGTATCAATGTTCTTAGTATTCCGAAATGTGATGGTACGTCGGTTATTGGGCTTTGCTAGATTTAAGCTAGCTTTAAAGAAAACCAGAAAATGGTCGGAAAGTGTTAGGTTGGACGTGGTGAGACCAACGGGAGTAATACCAGAACAACAAACAAGGTCCAATGAGTGGCCTTTCAGATGAGTTGGAAAATCAGTGTATTGCTGTATGCCAAAACTGTCAAGACAAGACAAAAAATCCTAAGTGCATGCACTTGATTCATTGTCAACATGTATGTTAAAATCGCCAACCAGAATCACATTTGGAGACAGAGAACTAATATAGGTTAAGAACGTTGAAAAATCATTTAAAAAGTTGCTATTAACCTTAGGAGGACGGTATACATTAACAAGAATGGTCGGAACTGGACCATTTATTTGTATAACCATGGACTCAAAAGAAGTAAACTCAGGTGCAGAAACATGTGACACTTTCCATTTCTCGTGATATATCACTGCTAGACCTCAACCGCGACCAGTTGTGCGAGGTTTGCAAACATAAGTATATCCTGTTGGAGTAGACTGATTAAGCTGTGTAAAGTCATCCTTATGCTGCCAAGTCTCAGTTAAACACAGGAAATCAAACTTATGTTCACATAGTAAGTCATGGAGCACAGGACCTTTAGTTGAGAGTGATCGTGTGTTCCATAGGCCAAAAAAGAGAATAGCACTAGAGACAGTACCTGTATCAGCAGACCTGATGGGGTGCGCCAGCACGTTGTGGTCAACAGTTCGTATAGTTTTTGTTGGTGGACGAGGTTTTGAAGTCCAGAATGAGCGTATTGCTCTTGTGTCATCGAAGTTGTAATTCAAATTCAAATTCAAATTTTTATTTGTCACATACACAAACATACACAGTACGAAATGTAGTGAAATGTATTATACGACTGCCATTGACCCTAAAAGAGAGTTAAATTTTACAAATAAGAAATAAATATGAATAAAAGAAATACGATAGAAATTAAATTACAAAATTAAATTAAACTAGGAAAAATTGAACTAAAAATAAAAATAGAAATGTGCTATGAAAAAATAGAACTAAAAATAAAAATAGAAATAGGATGTACAAAATAGAAATATACTGTGCAAATTGAAATATACTTTACGGTGTGTGCAAATATGCATGGAACAAAGTGTCTTAGTGCAGAGGTTATTAAAGTGACTTTGTGCACTGGTCCAGGATGTAAACGTAAAACTGTAAAATGTAGTGTAGTTGTGAAGGTAGGTGTGCAAAGTTATTAAAGTGTCTTTGTGCGATGGTCCAGGATGTAACGTACGACATGTAGTGTATATATGAAGGAAGGTGAGCGTGTAATTGTCCATAGTGTTCATGGATGTAAGAAGATTGATGGATTTGACCAATTATGAAAATATTGTGTAGTTCTGCATAGTGGTGTGGTTGTGGTTAAGAGACCTTATCGCCTGCGGGAAGAAGCTCCTCCTCAGTCTCTCTGTGTTGGCCTTCAAGGAGCGGAATCGCTTCCCAGACCGCAACAGAGTAAACAGTCCGTTATTGGGGTGGCTGAGGTCCTTCACGATCTTCCTGGCCTTGGTCAAGCACCGCTTGTTGTAGATCGAGTGCAGGTCAGGGAGCTCGATGCGGATGATGCGCTCAGCTGATCGCACCACCCTCTGTAGAGCTCGTCTGTCCTGCATGGTGCTGTTCCCGAACCAGGTCGTGATATTTCCCGTCAGGATGCTCTCGATGGTGCAGGAGTAGAAATTCCTGAGCACCTTGGAGGGCAGTCTAAAGTCTCTCAAGCGTCTGAGGTGGTAGAGACGCTGCCGGGCCTTTTTTACCACGGTGTTGATGTGACAGGACCATGCCAGGTCCTGCGTGATGTGAACACCGAGGTATCTGAAGCTGTCCACTCTCTCCACTGGGCTCCTGTTGATGACGGGGGTCTGGTAGTTCCTCACCTGCTTTGTACTAAAGTCCACTATCAGCTCCTTTGTCTTACTGACGTTCAGGAGGAGATTGTTCCTCTGGCACCAGTTCTCCAGATTTCCAACCTCCTCCAGGTAGGCCGTCTCATCATTGTTCGTGATCAGGCCCACCACAACAGTGTCGTCAGCGAACTTGATGATGGTGGTGGAGCTGGTAGTGGCCACGCAGTCGTGGGTGTACAGAGAGTACAGCAGGGGGCTCAGAACACAACCCTGGGGGGCTCCAGTGCTGAGAGTGAGAGGGGCTGAGACATGTCCGCCCATCCTTACTGCCTGTGGTCTGCCAGTTAGGAAGTTGGAGATCCACTGACACATAGATGAGCTGAGTCCCAGGTGCTCCAGCTTGGTGGTAAGTGTGGAGGGAATTATGGTATTAAATGCAGAACTGTAGTCGATGAAGAGCATTTTCACATAATTCCCCCTCCGAGTGTCCAGGTGAGTGAGAGATGTATGGAGGAGATGAGAGATTGCATCGTCCGTGGAACGGTTTGGACGATAAGCGAACTGTAGTGGGTCGAGTGTGTCTGGTAGTGAAGAGATGATGAAGTCTCTGACCAGGCGTTCAAAGCACTTCATCACTACTGAAGTGAGGGCTACAGGGCGATAGTCATTGAGTGAAGCAGGATGAGGTTTCTTTGGGACAGGAACAATGATGGACTCTTTGAAGCATGTGGGGATCACCGACTGAGATAAAGAGATGTTGAATATCTCAGTGAACACAGGTGCTAGCTGGTCTGCGCAGGCTCTGAGGAGACGGCCTGAGATGCCGTCTGGTCCTGCTGCTTTCCTGGTGTTCACTCTCTTGAAGGCTCTCCTCACGTCATGCTCGGTGATGATGAACGCGCTTCCGGTGCTGGCAGTGACTTCCTGTCTGCAGCCGTTAGCGCCGCTAGCATTAGCATCGCTAGCGTCCTTAGCTGCAGCCTCGAAGCGAGCATAGAAAGTGTTCAGCTCATCTGCCAGAGACACGTCTGCGTTTATCATACCGGATGTTGGTGCTTTATAATCCGTTATTGTTCTCAATCCCTGCCACAGGCTCCTAGAGTCACTCTGTTGGAGTTGTGACTCTAGTTTCCTCCCGTAGCGCTGCTTCGCCTCTTTCACCGCCTTCCGGACGCTGTATGACGCAGCCTTGTATGGTTCCATGTCCCCCGACGCGAGTCCCGTGTTGTAGGCAGCGGTGCGAGATCTCAGAGCATCGCGGATGGTTTTATCCACCCACGGCTTCTGGTTGGGAAACGTTTTAATAGTCTTTTTTTCTACGGTATCGTCCGCTAATTTCCCGATGAATCCCACAACCGCTTCCGTAAACACGCTGACGTCACCATCGGAGCTGTTTCTGAACATGTCCCAGTCTGCGTCATCGAGTGCGTCCTGTAACGCGGCCACCGATTGGTCCGTCCAGCGCGCGACCTCCCTCTGAACCGGAACTTCATGTTTCAGCCTTTGTTTGTATTTTGGCATGAGGAAGATGGCGGCGTGGTCGGATTTACCAAACGGTGGACAAGATTGTGCCTTGTAGCCGTCCTTGACCGTTGTATAGCAGTGGTCCAGTGTCCTTTCGCCCCTGGTGGGGCAGGTGATATGCTGATAAAAGTTTGGCGCTGCACGTTTGAGGTTGGCACTATTAAAGTCCCCCGCCACAATAAGCGCAGCATCCGGTGTCAGCATCCACTCTCAGCAGCAGTGTTACATGAAGGAAGGTTTTGCTCAGATGGCTGTTTGCTGTTTTGTTAGATGGAGGAGCCTCCAACCAAGTAACAGAATATTTAGGACTGCTTATGAAGTTCCAGTGTTATACAGGATGCACACAAGATCCAAAAATACTCTGTAAGCTTTCAGCACCAGAATCTTCTTCTTTGTCTTTCGGCTGTTCCCTTTCAGGGGTCGCCACAGCGAATCATCTGCCTTCATCTAACCCCATCCTCTGCTTCCTCTTCTCTCACCCCAACGAACTTTATGTCTTCTCTTACTGCATCTATAAATCTCCCCCTTGGTCTTCTTTTATCCCTCCTGTCTGGCAGTTTCAACCTCACCATCCTTCTACTAATATGCTCACAATCTCTCCTCTAAAAATGTACAAACCACCTCATTCTGGCCTCTCTGACTTTATCCTCAAAACATCTAACATGGGTTGTTCCTATGATTAACTAATTCTTGATCCCATCTTTCCTTTTTACTCCTAAAGAGAACCTCAACATCTCCATCTCTGCTATACCTCCAACTCTGTCTCCTGTCTTTTTCTTAGTGCCACTGCCTCTAAGCTGTAGACCATTGTTGGTTTCAGCACCAGAATGTTTTTACCAAATAGACACAGATTGGATAAACAAGTGTGAAGCTGCTATGCAATCAGGTAAGAACATTTACATACTGGTGGAACTGAAGACTTTAGGTAAGTTTCTATCATCTGTGGGTCATTAAACTTTTCGAAGTTTCACAAAGCTGTGGTATGCTTAGTAGAGATGGAAAATACAAAGGACCAAAAAAACATACATCATGACCATACTTAAGTAATAATTTTAGGAGATCTCTACTTATATTTTCTTATTTAGACCCTTTTAATAGTAAGGTCATGATTGAATGCTTTTTTTTTCTTTTTTGGCTGGCTGAGAAACCAATTAATTTCTTATTGTAATTAAACTCTTTACTTAAATCCATTATTATTTGCACACCTGCATATTGAGGTCACTTGTTCATTGAGAAGACTTAACTACCTTGTATATGCTTTAATCTTTTGAGGAAATATACTGTATAACTCTCTTTGTGTTTTTACTAAGAGCAAGGAGATTTGAACATCAGCTGTGAAGACCCAGCATTCCTCATGAGTGGCCCCACTGATCTCTGCAAGACACTGCAAACTGCTCATTATTCTCTTAAAAAACCTAATAATGTAAATAAGTGGACGTTCTCCCTTTCTTGTGACACAAAAACACTAAACTTGACTATAAATATTAATGTAACTGAGCAGAAGTGTGATACATATTGTTGTGGAGCATTAAGACCATCTGTCAGTGGAAACAAGGTTTATTTCCTGCAAATCAACCTGACAGTTACTGGTGAGTTTGTAGAGACACAGAGACACACTACTTTAATTATTTTGTGTGTGATACCTCCTGACCATGATTAATCTGTGACATTACTGGACATTTGCTGAATATAACAATAATAGCAAAAGAAATATAGCAGTTACAGTATGTTTAGAATTTCCACACATGATGTAGCTGATATTATTTGTCCACCTTCTGAGTTTTGTCCTTTCAGGTTAGATAATGTAAAGAAGCAGCAGCATCCTGTTATTTATCAGATGTACAGAATACACAGCCATCTGTATTTCCAAAGTTTGAAACATACAGAATGTTGACTTTATTATGTTAAATCTGTTCTGCTATCAGTCGTACACTAGATTCACTCTCTTAATGTTATTTATTATCTAACGAAACTTTTACTGCTTTACATCCATGTGTTTCAGTTTCAACACATCCTTCATCATCATCATTAACTTCTCCCCCAGCAGGTGATTCTGCTCAGACACACATTTCCCCATCAGTCTAACTACATAACACTGATGAATCTTTTCCCTTAAGAATGATGTAGCTGATGTTATTTAACAGCTTTCTGAGTTCTGTACTTTGGGGTTAATTAATGTTAAGAATCAGCAGCGTCCTGTGATTTATCAGATGTACTGACTACACAGCCATCTGTATTTCTATAGTTTTATACATACAGAATGTTCACTGTGATGAATCTGTTCTGCTATCAGTCGTACACTAGATTCACTCTCTTAATGCTATTCATTATCTAACAAAACTTTTACTGCTTTACATCCATGTGTTTCAGTTTCAACAGCAAAAACAACACAACCTTCCCCGTCATCAACTTCTCCTCCAGCAGGTGATTTTGCTCAGACACACATTATCGCATCAGTCTAACTACATAACACTGATGAATCTTTTTCCTTATAAATGATCAGAATGAAGGTTAAAGTGTCTGATTCTTTTCCAGAATTTACAGCTTCCATTTTGATCACTGTGTCTGTGATTCCACTGCTGCTTCTGATTGCATTCATATTCCTTATTGTGATTCTGCAAAAAAGACGCAGGATAAAAGGTACCCCATCACACCACACATGAACGTTTTATATGGTAAATATAATGTAACTGGTTGGTTCAGGCAGTACAGTGACACAGGGGTAACATTACTGTCCAGCCTCAGCTCAGGTTACAGTTTTGCATTTCTAAGCTCCCATAATGCATTTAGTGTTTATATTAAATAAACAAATGATTCACGGCTAATTCTTCAGCTTATAATTTTTCATGTGTTTTAACGGAATCAAAAATCTGCTTACTTTAGTAACCTTAGCCATGGCTCATGCTGTGGTATACAGAGATGCAGCAATTTTTTTTTCTCAGCATTTAAATATTCTTTATACCCTAAATGTGCACATTGTTTTTGTTTCACGTTTCAAGTGAAGCAGGCTTCAGTGCTTTTTAGTTGCTGTATGTACATCCACAGTAGCTCTTCCTTGTTCCCCGAGTTCCCTGGCATGAACTCCAGGTTTCCCACATCCATACACAAGATAAGCAATATACGTAACGAACACAGATTGATGAACAAATGGTTCATGACTGATGTTCCACCTGCTTTAACTTAGATGGAAAGGTTTCAGATTTGTGCTTAATTGTTATGGTGTTGTGTGTGCGATTTTGTGTGTGTAAATACTCAGTAGTAGAATCAATAAATTGCTTGAACAAATTCATTAGGAGAAAAAGTGACACAGTGACGATGTTCCAGATGAACATAGATGGAAACAGATCTATACACAATACAGATTAATAAATACACTACAGGATTCCTAGTTATCATAAAATCATCATGAAAAGTAATAACAACTGTCTATTTATTTCAGCAGGTATGGCTTCTGCTGTCCAGTGCTCAGGAAACAACCAGGAGGTAACTGCCTTCACCCGGGCACATGTGTTTGTTCAGTATGAAAACATATTTCTTTTGAGAAAAAAGCTAATAATATAATATGTTTCTGTTTTTGTGCTTTCTCTCCTTAAGAACGAAGAGAACGAAGACACCAGGCAACTTCGTGCATCAGATGTTGATATTTTCACCATTTCTCCTGCTCAACTACCCACAACCCCCACTGATACTTCTCAAAATGTTTATGACAATGTACTCTTACCCACAAGCCCCTGTGTTTCCACTGTTTATTCTACTGCTGGATTTCCCACAATCCTCCCTGATCAGGACATCAGCACCCCAGCTCAGTTACCCACAGATCTCCCAGCGTCCTCAGTCAGTGCTGCTCAGCACTCAGGTGAAGAATCTGTTAAAGGTCCTGTTTATGCAGCAGTGAGATCCAGCACTAAAGCCACCAGCTCGAATTCTACAGTCCCAAAGATAATCATTGATAAGGAAGAGATCTCATGTGACAACGAAACACAGCCATGATTTCAAGCTTATCATCAGCAGGACTCACAACTTGCATCAGAAATTTGTCGGCTGCATTTGTAAAGCCTTTCTTACTTTTAATCGTGTTCTCCACCTCTGTACACACACACACTACATGGATCACTGCCTAGTTAAGACCCAGTAAAGATAACTGTAACAGAGTTACAATTGCTGCATTTGACTGAAAAGACTTTCTGCTTATTCTTACCAATGGTTTAAGCTTGTACTTTCTACTGTAATGCATACTTAGAATCTGATTATGTGCTATTGATTTATAAATCATACCTTACATTTACACTGCAGTCAAAAGTGACCTGTATCCAATTTACTGGCCAAATCTATTAACAAATCATATGTGGGTCTATTTTAGATTTGAAAAGATCAGATTCCATGTGGTTTGGGTTGTTCACACTGTTCTCATTTGGAAAAAAACACAAAGAAATAAGAGATATGGGCCGCTTTGTCTGTTAGTGTAAATGTAACCTCACTCCCAATAATGATGACAGGTGCATCTTTAGCTTAAGTTAAATTTTCTAAAGCTAGAAAGGATGGACTGTGTAGAGTGTATTACACTTCTTTAGTATCATTTGGTATTGTCTTTCTTAATAATTGCAGATTTTTAGGTGTTTACTTTTGGTTTTATTAATTGTGTTTTTTCATTTATTTATAGTGATTTTCTAAAGAAGGACTCCTACAAGTTTTGCATTTAGAATGTTACTTTGTACAACTGGTAATAATTTTTTTTATTGTAAAATCACTGCAACATTTAATAATCAATGTTAAGTTGTGATTTTTTTCTGGCAGAATTATACACAATAAAATACAACTTTTAAGTATTTGCATTTTAATTCATACTTATACACCAATCATCAATTACATTAAAGTCATTGCCATTATAGCCACTTAGGTATTGGGTTCCTCTTGTGCCACTGGGGTGGCTCTGGCTTCTCGGGGTGTGACTGACCAACTGGTATTTGACACTAGTATACTAGTGGCGGATCCATTAAGTGCTGTGTGTTGTTGGGTGGGGAGTGAACTTGTTTGTCCAGTGAATTGTGTGGGTGCTTAAAGAGATTAAAATATGAGGAGTTTGTGCGTACAAATGTAATTATGTTAAATATCTAATAATTCCATGCCCATTTCTCTATCTGTCTATTTCCTGTTAGCATGCATTTACTTCTATCTGGTGATGGAAACTTAAAAAGCATTTGCATTTTTTGTATGTTGTCCTGGATAAGAGCGTCTGCCAAATGTCTAAATGTAAATGTAAATGTACTTCCCTGTTTATTTTAGTTTATTTATCATTGATCTTTACAGTGTTTAGTTTCACCAACAATGTGTGTTTTGTTTGTTTATATAAATATATATATATATATATATATATATATATATATATATATATATATATATTTTCTAACTCTGGTTCTGGTGACACAGCAGCTTAAAGGTTAGGGCTTCGAATGGTTTGCATGTTCTTGCATGCTTGGTGGGTGTCCTCCAGGTACTCTGTGGTACTGTGGTTTCCTCCTACAGTCCAAAGACACGAGGTATAGGCTGATCCTGTACAGAATAACCTGTCGTTAATGGATGAATAAATTACACTAATTGTGCTGCAGTATTATGTTTGGCTGACATTTGGTCTTTTGTTAGTGAATGGAATAATGTGAAAACAAATAGAGAAGTTCTATAGAGGAACTATCGAGAGCATCCTGAGCGGCTGCATCACTGTCTGGTTTGGGAATTGTGCCATATCGGACCGCAAAACCCTACAGCGGATAGTGAGGACAGCGGAGAAGATCATCGGGGTCTCTCTCCCCTCTATTGAAGACATCTACACCACACGAACACAAACACAAACATTATCACACAGCTTAACTCAACTACCTCAAAATATTGGGACTGGACTGACTGATCAACACAAGTGCAGACACACTGACCTACACCACCAAATTATCGTACACACCAACCTGTAAAATCTTTACTGTTTTTAACAATCTTTTGCACAATGATCATGACTGGACTACATTTTGCACTAATTCCTCAATTCTTGCTGCTGTTTTTAAAAGAATGTTTATGTTTACCCACCACCTCAACACCATATTTTATGTTCTGTTATGTCGTGGTTGCGCACTGTCACTTTGTTGTTGCTCTTGTTTGCACATTTGCACGTGCACTTTATTATGTTGTTATTTATGTTAGGTCTCTCTGTCCTGTCTCTGCTAGCCAGCTAACTAGGCCTCTTGGTTAGCTAGTTTAGTGTCTATGGTAATTTATGTTGTAAATTTATGTTGCATGTAGCACCTTGGTCCTGGAGGAACGTTGTTTCGTTTCACTGTGTACTAACTGTATATGGTTGTAATGACAATAAAACCTACTTGAACTTGAACTTGAAGTTACCTCAAAATATAGAAGTGATCTAGCTGATATTGTCTTTTGAACATCTCACTTCTGTCTTTTCAATGCTGTGATGAGCATTTTTTTTTAAGTTTAAGGTTTCTTACCTGTTCTTCCCATACAAATGTTTTGAGTTACTTTCCCCCATATATAGTAGAAGTTAAAAGCAATCAGTGTTTCCGAAGTTACAGAAATACAAAATGCACACAGAATTCCGTTGATTCTGTTCTGCTATCTGTCATATACAGTTCTAATTTTTTTATTTATTTTGCATATTTGTCACACATACATTATTCAAACAAATTGTAAAGGGCAGTGGTGGCTCGGTGTGTTAATGCTCTGAGAGATCAGAGGTCGGCGGTTCGATCCCCAGCTCTACCAGGTTGCCACTGTTGAGCCCTTGAGCAAGGCTCTTAACCCTATCTGCTCCAGGGGCGCTGTATCATGGCTGACCCTGCACTCTGACCCCAGTTATACTGGGATATGTAAAAAAAAGAATTTTACTGTGCAGTACTGTATATGTGACAAATAAAAGCATAGCTTAATATCATACAAGGATAACCCAAGCAAATACAAAATTAGGTTTTTAAAAGATAGGATAATGAGATCAATTTCTTAATAAAAAAAAAGCTGCCCCATCCTGCCTGACCCTATGTAAAAAAAAAAAAAAAAAAAAAAGATTTATACCAGCCCACCCCCCACTTTGCTAAATGATAAATGACCCGTGGTTAAAAAAAAAAAGAAAGCTGTAGAAAGCTGAACTCTGCATACAGAATATTCGTTGACTTCAGGTAATTTTAATGTTGTATCTTCACTAGAAACTCAGCATATAAACAACATAAAAATATATTATTAGTTTTTTAATTATTTAATCAAAAAAGTATTGATTAATTAATTGATTAATTAGTTATTTCAATACATAGGTGAAGCTTGTTATAAGATGCTGAGCTAATATAAAATGGGCGGCCCCTTACTGTCTGATTAAAAATACACTTGGGTTATGTTTTTTTTAGGTTTATGTTTATATAGGATCAAAAATATACTGTATCTTTCTCTCTCTGTTATCTTGTGCTTTAGAGGGCGCTAATGCAGTAGAGGATGGTAACGGCTGCTTACAGTTTGTTTTGGGCACTGTATGTATTCTGACATGGTCATCAGCGTCGTTATTGTCGGGAGGAAAATTGGATCATGTTTAAAAAATTTTGTCTGCCCCCTTCCGGCATTAACACCTGGTTAAAGCCTTGGTAGCAACACTGATCAAGTCATTTGTTGTTTTGTTTTTTTTACCCATTCTTGGAATCAAATTTTGTCACCTTCCCACTTGTTCAGCAGCATTCATCTTCATATCTCCATTTTAAAAGGAGATGGAAGTAATAAAATTTAAAAAAGTAAAAACACTCACGATTAAACACAGTTGAAAGATAATATTAAATGTTAAAGTTTGATGTACAATAATTTCTGATGACAAATTTACCATATAAATTTTATTTCTAAAATGTGTGGCATGGCTGCCCACTTTTTAGAAAAGTGGAGTGAGATTTAAATGAAAATAAGGGCATGTGGCACACCACACACCTCTTACCCTGCATGGCTCAGACTCGGTAGAACAGACAAAATAAAAAATCTGCATTGAGTTTAATCAAACACAAAATAGTGCATCACTATTTATATTCAAGAGAAAATTTAAGGAATAACACACTTGATTAAGAGAGGATCCTGTAAAACACACAATATTATGTGTAATGTATGACCTTAACTGCTCAGATGTATGAGATAAAAATGTAAGTCGCTCTGGATAAGGGCATTTGTCAAATGCCGAAATTTAAATGTGTGTTTCTGTGAATGAAAAGATATGGTAGCAACCTCCAAAAAAATAATGTACGTAAATGATTTTCATTTCCAAATGCATTGGAGACCCCCCAATGGGGATAATTGATAATTGAACCCCAACATTTCAATTATCACACACACAGTCACACAAGCACACAATACCCAGTGAGATTACTGTTAAACAACACAGCACAACACTGCACACAGTGACAGGACAGCGCCATCTAGTGTGGATAATCTGCCTCTCTACTTTGGGTTGAAACCACAGCCCCTGTAATTAAATAAACTGAAAACAAATATTTAAAAAAAGAAAAAGGCCAATAAAGAAAAAGAAATTACAATTTGAAATACACACACCCCAAAAGAAAATTAACAATCAGATTGTAAAGTTTAACAGCCACCAGATGCTCAGCATCCAACATGGGGGCTGATAAGGCCTGTTAAAATATAAGGTCAAAATTAACCATCTACCAGTGAAAGCAAAGGGAAAAAATAAATTAAAATCAAAAAGTTAATGATACCAAACAAAGTCATAAATACAAGACAGTAAATAAATCAACCAAACTTAATATGGGAACAACAAAAATCAACCTAGGAACAAAACAGCAGTGTAGTTCTGGTTACTGGAATTCAGGACTAGAACACATGCACCGCAGCAGGCACCCTGCAACACATTACTAAGACAAGGAAGATAGGACGTCATTAAGTAAGGGTAATTAAATATATGAAACCTACCACCCTCAAAAATGTTCCATCGATACATAATGTGGCTCATGCTGCAGCAATGAGCCACATTATATTTGCCAAACTGGCGTCAAGGCTGAACAGCCTTAGCAACGAGTTGAATTAATCAGCTGGATAATGCGGTCACCTGCCACACCTAAGTAGAACCTACAGCGATGACGGTGTAGAAGCAAGGGCCTAACAGCAACAGAAACATACTGGCTAATACAGCTACCTGCACACCAATAAGACTGGCACCATATCGGAGCAATGGACCGCTTGTATTTTGTTCTAACATAGCTCAACTTCCATAGCTAAAAGCTCCCATTAAATGCTAGTTTGCACATACCTAAATAGGCAGTCTGACCAAACACAGGTTGCAACTATTAACCACTTGACATCTCATGCAGCATGCAGCAGAACCCTCCAGGTTCCGGGTTTGATTCCCGTCTCTGTGTACATGGAGTTTGCATGTTCTCCCTGTGCTTGGTGAGTTTCCTCCGGGTACTCCAGTTTTCTTCCACAGTCCAAAGACATGTAGGTTAGTCTAATTGGCGTTTCCAAATTGCCCATAGTGTGTGTGTGAGTGTGTGTATGTGTGTGTGCCCTGCGATGGATTGGCACCCTGTCCAGGGTGTACCCCGCCTCATGCCCTAAGCCTCCTGGGATAGGCTTCTGGTCCCTGGAACCCAGAATACAGGATAAAGTGGTATAGAAGATGAGTGAGTGAGTAATCTAACAAACCGACACAAAAAGGTGCTAAACCACGCTGCTGTACTGCTTACCTTTCCGAATGACATACAAAGTCCACTCAAAAAGTGACTGAATTAGCCATACTACAAACACTTGAATGTCAAGGCCGGGCAGGGGCAACTGAGAGTGATGTGTTTAACTGATGAATCAGCCCTATATAAACCTGCCTATGCCTACTGATAGGCTAGCAGTCTGCTGACATCACAATAAGGATGGTTCTACAACCTTATTGCTCATGTCAAAATGCACTGTATGGCATTTTCATGTTTCCTAATTTATTTGTTTTCATTGTTAACAGCTCCCCATTTTAACCAGAAAGAATTTCAAGTTACTTATATTTAAAAAATTAACCAAACTAATAGAGACCACAAGGACTTCAGAGCCAATTTAAAGACATCAGGAGAGGTCTGTACCTAATTCAGCTGAGTGGAATGAGGATCTAATCTTGAAGCACTAAGAGAAAAGATAACTCAAATAGATACTGATATTAAACACTCAAACACACTCATATGATTGTTTACTCACTGTACCGGACCAGACGCTCATTATTATGTAAGAAATTTGAAAGGGTTTTGCATTGCGCTAATGTCATTTACATATATTTCTGTGTAAACGATATGTACAGCTCTTTCTAATTAAGGCGAAAGGGGATGTTATTACTGCGTCACATTCTGGTTAAAATGCAAATGAAAACACAAGAGCACATTCAAAAAGCAGGACAGAGACAGTAAGAGTGTGTAACAGAACAGGAGCTTTAATATCTTTCTGAAGTGGAGTTGGCGTGGAGGTGTGTCAGTATGGACTCAGGATGAAGATCCTCCTCATCTTCACCCTCTGTCTGATCTCAGGTAAAGAAATGCACTTCAGAATAATCCTCACTCTCAGCAGCAGTGTTACATGAAGGAAGGTTTTGCGCAGATGGATGTTTGGTGTTTTGTCACATGAAGGAAATTCCAAGAAAGTAAAATTATGTAGCTGCTATTTGTCCACCTTCTTGGTTCTGTACTTTCAGTTTAAATGTAAAGAAGCAGCAGCTTTCACAGCCGTTAGTATTTCTAAAGTTTTACACATATACTGTAAAATGTTGACTTTGTGTTACATCTGTTCTGCTATCAGTCATACACTAGATTCACTCTTAAGGTTATTTATCCAAACCTTTACTGCTTTACTTCTGTGTATTTCAGTTTCAACACAACCTTCACAATCATCAACTTCTCCTCCAGCAGGTGATTCTGCTCAGACACACACTCCCACATCAGTCTAACTCTGTACATACTGTAACACTGATTAATCTTTTCCCACATAAAGTGATCTAGCAGATGTTAAATGAAGAAGCATCAGCATCCTGTGATTTATCAGGTCTACAGAATACACAGCTGTCTATTTCTGAAGTTTTGCACATATAGAATATTGACTGTGTTAAATCTGTTCTGCTATCAGTCATACTGTACATTAGATTTACTCTCTTAATGTTATTTATTATCTAAATAAACCTTCACTGCTTTATATCCATGTGTTTTAGTTTCAACAGCAAAAACACCACAACCTTCACCATCATCAACTTCTCCTTCAACAAGTGATTCTGCTCAGACATATCAGTCTAACTACATAACTTTGACTAAAATTTCCCATTATGAATGATCAGAATAAATAAAGTGTCTGATTCTCTTCCAGGATTTCCAGCTTCGATTGTGATCCCTTTGTCAGCCATTCCACTGTTGATTCTGATTGCATTTATATTTCTGATTATGATTCTTCATCAGATACAAAGGATGAAAGGTACACACACACACACACACACTAATGTGTAGTATGGTAACTGTCACAAAGGGCGAAACGAGCAGGCGGAGAGATGGATCCAGGTGCAGAGAAGCAGGTGGTTTATGTGAGGCGTTGGTCGAGCTGTGCGGCGGGAAGAGATGAGAGACAGTGACGTAGTCGAGGGGCGAAAGGGAGAAACCGCGCGATCCGTCAGCGGAGGGCGTCGAGCCAAAACGGGGGCGAAACTAGTCGTAGTCGAGGGACGAGAGCGGAAGTCCAAAGCCGTTAAATCCGAGTGCAGTGATAAATCCAAAACGTGAGACGAGAGGCAAAAACAGACAATAATCCAGCAGCGAGCTCGCGCGCTGGGCCTCCTTATAAACCGGAAGAAATCAGCGCCGGATGAGAAACAGGTGTGTCGGCGGGCCGGTCCGGGGGTGTGTGAGGAGAGATGACAGCGTGGGGAAACAAACCAGCGTGGTTAAGAGCATAACAGCGTGAGAAAGGAAATGTCAACAGACAAGAGCGGGCTGAGAGGCGTGACAGTAACACATTTAAATACAGTGACACGGGGGTAACATTACTGTTCAGCCTCAGGTTACAGTTTTGCATTTCTAAACTCTCACAATCCATTTAGTGTTTATATTAAATAATTTATTTAGAGCTGATTCTCCCCCTAGACATTGGGGTTCAGTTCTGAGCTTTTACTGTTTTACATACTATGGCCAACTTGCAAAAAATGCTGGTGGGAGGATTGGCTGTGTAAAATAGCTCCTAGTTATGAGTGTGTGTGTGTGTGTGTGTGTGTTATACAGTAATAATAAGTAACCACCACTGACATTTTTTTAAAGTAATAATAATAATTACTTGACATAAGCGCAGACAAAAACTCTGACCATCCGTATTTTATAAAATATGAGGTTTAACTACACCTATTTTTTTTTCATGTGTTTTAATAAAATAAAATAAAAATTTCTTTAATAACTGTGATCATGGCTCATGCTGTGGTATACAAAGATCATATGATGTACAACAATTTCACTCTCTGCATTTGATTTAAAATGTTTTTGCCTTTGTTTCACATTTAGAGTAAAGCAGACATCAGTGCTTTTTAATTGTTGTACTGTATGCACATCCACAGCACCTCTTCCCCTGTCCTGAGTCCTGAGCCCTCTGCTCTTGCTTTGTGCCTTGAGTTCTCTGGTATAAGCTCCAGGTTTCCCATGACCCTACACAGAATAAACTATACATAATAGAAGGTTTAATAAACAAATGGTTTGTGAACCATTTGTTCATGAAACCATCACATTCTCTATCTAACTGACTTGGTTTAAAAGGTTTTCAGAGTTGTGATTTATTGAAAGATTCTAGACTTGTGCTATTTCCCAGATGAACACAGAAGAGAACAGATCTACACACAATACAGATCGATAAATACACTACAGGATTTCTAGCCATCATAGAATCCCAAAGTAAAAATAACAAAAGTTATGATATTTGTCTATTTATTTTAGCAGGTAGGACTTCATTTGGCAAGTGTTCTGTCCGGTGCTCAAGAAACAACAGGGAGGTAACTGCCTTCACCAGTGCACGTGTGTGTTCAGTATGAAAACATATTCTCTTTTAGGAAAAATTGCGAATAAACATTTGCATTATTTTGTTTTTGTTTTTGTGCTTTCTCCCCATGAGAATGAAGAAATGTCTTCAACCAGACGTCTTCATACATCAAATGCTGATATTCACGTCATTTCCCCTGATCAACTATCTAAAACCACCTCTGATGCTTCCCTAACTGTTTGTGACAACACACTGTTATCATCAACCCCCTGTTATTCCAGTACTAGTTCTACTCCTGATTATCTTACAATCCTCCCTGATCTGGTGTCAGGTGGACAAACTGGTGAAGGTTCTGTTTATGCAACAGTTCCCGAACTAAAGCCACCAGCTGTAATCATACGGTCCAGAAGATAATCATTGATAAGGAAGAGATCTCGCGTGACTACGAAACACCCAGCACATACAGACACATATCTGTATCAGCGTTACAGTGGTGGTATACTGTAGCCTCACCATTTGACTTTGAAAATACTTTTTGCTCATTCTTACAAACGATTCAAACTTGTACTTCGTATTGTAGTGCCTACTTAGATTCTAATAAACTATTGTTCATGATTTGTGAATTGTAACTTACATTCACACTGCAGGCGAAAGTAGTGTTGTATTGATGGTAGAGTCACATAAACTCTGATTTGACTGTTCAGACAACGATTGTGTAACCCTTGAACGTTTCACATGTTTTAGAATAGCACTGCTTAATTCAGTATTTTCCCTTTAAGATGGGGGGGGGGGATGGGGTAAGCAAGTGCATGGAGAGAGTGCACGGGAAAAAGTATCAGATTAAGTGACGGTGATGAGAGACAACACATCGCATGTGAGAGTCTTATTTTTCTGTGTAAAAGGTTGTATTTCTGTCTCAAAGAATATCTCTTGAATATGTGCTTCACTGTTATATGCATAATCCCAGCAAGAGTTGACGAAGTAGAAGCAAATCCTTGTTTTTCCGCGATGTTCTGACTGGTTTCTTTCTTGACTTATTCATCGGATGATACAAATGGAAGTTCTTCAAATAATTCTTCAGGAGTAAGTCTTTCCAGCAGACATTCTACTAGCTGTACTTCATCCCCCCCCCCCCCCAAGTCCAAAGACTTTCAAATTGCTCAGGGTGTGTGACTGAGTGTGTTGGCTTTGTACCAAAGCCAGTGTCGGGGATCGGCTTCAGGTCATGAGGAGTAGTGCCTTTCCTTCAGTCATTTTACTTCTGTTAAGTTTAGCATTATTATGGCTTTACCTTTTCTTCCATTGTTTTATTACTCAGATAATTTTTTTATTTTGTCTACTGTGTGTCTTCAGAAAATATCAAAATATTCCTTTTTTATGTACCATTATCAATTATCACAGATAATTATGACGTTTACAAAGGCAATTCAATTCAATTCAATTTTATTTGTATAGCGCTTTTAGCAATTTTCATTGCCGCAAAGCAGCTTTACATAGTCAAAAGAATTATTTAAGTTTGTATGAAATGTGAATTTGTATGAATCAAAATGGTCAGTTTGTCCCTGGTGAGCAAGCCGAGGGCGACAGTGGCAAGGAAAAACTCCCTGAGATGGTAATAGGAAGAAACCTTGAGAGGAACCAGACTCAACAGGGAACCCATCCTCATTTGGGTGAAACAGAAAGCAGTAAATGATCTGCATTTATACAGTGTGTAGGGTTTGAGGCAGTTCAGCTATAATAGCTGATGTTAATTGATGTTAATATGAAGTCCAGGTAGTTATTGAAGACCCAGGTAGACTTGTAAGAAGTTCCAGTCCTGAACTATTGAACTGTCAAGTCCCCAGAGAAACAGTTGCCAACACCAGTCAAGGCCAGAACCATTTTCTAGGTGGAGAGAATCATTCCCAGACACCAGACGCATCCCAGAGAGACACACGGGGCATCCATGTGACGAGATCTTCAGCCTGAAGCGGGACACCAGGATGGGTCAGATAGGTCCGGAGGGCAGAGGGAGTCTGGATCACTGGCAGCTCAGGAACGACATGTGTAGCTCGACAGAGAGAGAGAAAGAGTGAAAGGGGGAGACAGGAGGAAAGAGGAAAGAAAAAGAGGGGGGGAAAGAGAAGAAGAGGAGAGATGGCAGTTAGGTATGGTCACAGTCACACAATGTATAATGTGAATGTATATTAACTGTAGCGTGCAAGCAGAGACTCCGGCAGGACTAACTATGACAGCATAACTAAAAGGGAGAGCCAGAAGGAAACACAAACATGAGGGCTTCCTGACATGTAAAGCAAACAATCACCTCACCGTCAGCAAACCTGAGTGATCAATGAGAGTGAGGAAGACAGCATCCAAACATACCAGTTCACCATAATACTCTACGTCCATGAGTCCCCCAGATCTTCTCCTTTACCTATGGCAAATCTATTTATAAAAATGCTTGGCTAAATAAATAGGTTTTTAGCCTGGACTTAAACACTGAGACTGTGTATGAGTCCTGAATACTATTTGGAAGACTATTCCATAATTTTGGAGCTTTGTAAGAAAAAGCTCTGCCCCCTGCTGTATTTTTCATAATATGCAGTACTAACAAGCACACAGTAAAAACAGAAGTGTTAATTTAACTCCTAAAGAGTTGAATTTGACTCTGTTTCAGATAACATTTGGTCCCACTCGAAATCAGTGTAAAATTTACTCTTTGGTCAGTGTCAAGTTTTTAGAGTTAATTCTACTCAATATTGAGTAAAAAATAACAATGAATTGTGTAAAAGTATTTAACACTGTAGTTTAATCACACTGTTAAGAGTAATATGATTACACAGTATAGAGTTAATTTATCTACAATTTTACTTAAAAAATTACACTTTAAGTGTAATGTTTACTTTATTTCTCTACAGTGTTTTAAAATATATATAAATCAAAAGATGCATTGTTACTGAATTATATAGAACTATCAATACTATCCAAATAAAAACAAGCACAATAACACTAGATCACAGAACTCACAATTTATTGTGAAAAAGCATTTCAATGTTGAATTGAGTTGAACATTGAATTTACAATGCCTTGTATCTGACAGAAACATGTATAACAATGTTTTTTTACAAACATTTTTCTCTTACCAAAGAAAGCAATATGGCACGACAAGGAGAGTTGTGTCAGTCCCTCCATATGACATTTGTATGTCAAAAGGCCTAGGGTAATGCAGGTTGTCGACATGAAAAAAAAACAAATCCTGCTTTGATCTGATCACCTCATATGCGTGGAAATGTTCTTGAAAAGTTTCTGTAACTAAAGGCACTGTGAGTAGCAACAGTTTTTTACACATTATCAGAACTGACTCAATTTGAAAAAACACGGGCACTTCAGATTCAACTTTGCCACAGATAACCAAGTTTGGCCGATAAATAAACCCATTATGTTTCGCCCATTTAACCTTCATAACCTGAATGCTACTAGCCACTTGCATTGCCATAGCAATTTCAGAACCTCCTCTTACCATATTTAAAGACACCATTTTTCCTGGACCAATATCTAACCGACTAAAAGTTGTTGAACTTCGCCAACTGTGTGCCATATGAAATCTGATGCTTTTTTGCAAGCGTTTTAGTAATATTTTTAAATGATTTAAGCTGTTTTTTGAAAAAATTATGCTTGCCTTCATACCTCATACACCAACTATGAAGGACAGGCCCAATTTTCTGAATGCAGCGGGGATAGTGGATAAGAAAATGGTGCTTTGGTAAAAGGTTTTTCTGAGGGTACAACTTCTTAAACAGTGTGTGGTGATCCACAATTAAATGTTTTAAATATACACATAAACCTTGAGATAACATGGGCGAGAATATAATGTTTATTATTTGAAGTAATAAAAGAAGCAGGCCCCAGTGTTGGTCAGTAGAAGTTACTAAATCTCCAAAGATAAGAGGAACATTCCGAAGTAAGCACCAGGACTGAACTGCATTCAGTCCCAGATCATTAGATCCTTCAGCTAAATTAACAGATACAGGCCTGTTGTTTCTCTCCATGAAACCATAATCAAAACTTTGTATTCTTGAATGTATTTCTGCTGATGTAACATGTTTTTCCTTCAAATACAGAAATAATAACTTCAATTCGTACTGGCCCACCCCTTCTAACACATCATGCATCACATCAACTGAAAAGTTCTCTGTTGTGTGAAAATACTCCAATGAATTTAATATGCATGACCTTTTCACACCAAAAACGTATGGAAGGGATGGATTACAAGCCATTTCTTGACAGTGAGCAGTGTGTATGTCTTTGGTGCGCAAAACTACTTTGGAAGAATCTTCAGAGAATTCTGTCTGAAAGTCCTCCTTTTCTGCTAAACAGAACCTGCAACAGTACCTTGCACTGAAAGACTCCACCAGTCCAAACAAACTATGTAAACCCAAATTATCACCAGTAACCTGTACTACAGTGCCACGAACATAACCATTGTATAATGGAATCTCAATACCATCACTCTCTAACACTTTAATGTCTCGAACAATGGGAGCAAAAATTTCACTAAAACCATACCGTTTAACATCTTGAGTATGAAATAAGGCGCACAGGTGTATGTTAGCCAAGAAAGAATTCCATTTTGGAGAGAAGTTTCTTAAAGTAAAATATACTCCACCCAATTTATGAATACCTCGCTTAGGACCCAGAGGGTTGGCGACCTCAAAATCATCATAGAACATCTGGATCTGTATTGTCTGCTTCTCAGTTGAGAACAGGGGGTGACTTTTAAAAAAAGATCCATCACAAATATCTCTCAGTCTAGAGTCGCTAGTAGCTGAGCTTTGCAACATTTCTGCAACATACTGACTTTTAAATATTGACTGCAGTGTAAATAAAATTGGAATATACATGAATTTATCTTGAACTACTACCTGATCATATGTTCCAGTCTTTTTATTTCGTCTTGTGTCAAATCTTGAACCAATCACACATTCAACTGGTTCTACTATTTCCCACTTGTCAGTCATAAATTTGGATCTCTTGTATTCCGAATTTAGAATTGTGAAAGGATTCTCTAACCCCTCAAAACATGCCTCAACTTTCTTGCACATTTCCGTTTCTCTTTCATTACTAAATACATCTTTTATCACTGTCTCTTTAGCATGCTCATGGATATCTTGAACGATCTCTTCCATGGAAATCACTACAGAATTCAGTGTACTTTGACCAACACCTGCTGCCTTTAGATCAGAAATTACAGCTGAACAACTATTTACAATGTATGGCGAAGATAACTGTGACTCGGCCTCTAAATATTCAGTCGACTCTTCAACATGAGAAACATTACCTGTATTGACGGTACTTTGAGGATATGAATGATCATAATCTACAGAATCAACTAAACTGCTTCCATGGCACTTATTAAGATGCTTTCTTAAACCAGAAAAACTACCAAAAGAACGTGAGCATCCTTCTTGACCACACTTCAGAAAAAGAGTCCTGCCTGTAAATAGCCCATGAATTACCTTAAAGTGTTTAACAAGGTTGTTTGGACTTCCATGGTCACTTTTGCAAAGAAAACACTTCATCGTTTTATCTCAACTAATGCACCATTCTTGCTCGCAACTCTGCAACTCTAGGAGTCTCCTTTGTTTCCCCCATGTCGATGTTATAAATGGTTGTTTGCACAAAAGTGAAAAAGCTGCTCAGAGAAAAACTGTATGACGTACCAAAGACATAATGGGCTTTAAAGAGTTCGTCAAAAACTTCAACTGAACCTGTTGCCTTGCATGGAAGTGCATGCTTGTCAACCACAATGAAGTATGAGTGAATGGTGCTCTGTGTGGATCCCTGGGCGAGAAGGTAGGGCTGACTGCTTTGGGTGATGTTATCTAGATGTTGCTGCACACTGGTTCCAACCTACATCAAAGCACATTCAACAGAATTTTTAGGTGACTAACTTCTGACAATAGATCAGATCACCTTAAACTGTGCACAAGATTAAGGTTCCAGGATTAAAACATTCCAGGATTAAAACATTCCATGGTGACCAACGGTTTGAGGGTTCAAATGAGGGGTCAAATGTCCAAAAGTATATAATGTTTTTATTTATTTTGAAAACGACAGATTGTTTTGCTAGATAAGAACCTTATTTCTCTGATGGGATTGTGTCAAGTCTTTGAAGCAGTATTGAGACAGACTTTGAACCCTCATTTGAACCCTCAAACCGTTGGTCACCATGGAAGTCCATTATATGGAGACAAATCCTGGAATGTTTTCCGCAAAAACCTTAATTTCTTTTCGACCGAAGAAAGAAAGACATGGACCTCTTGGATGACATGGGGGTTAGTAAATAATCAGCAAAACAATTTTTATAAGTGAACTAATCCTTTAAGCATACCTTTTGAAATCTGATGAGCTGATCTACAGCTTGATATGCAGACAGCTTTCCCGGCCTCTTTCTACCTTGTGCAGATGGTGGTAGCAAATGTAGCAGCAGCAAGATGGCGGACATGTCACTTTCCCAGCCTACAAATAAGTACATTAGAACCTGGTTAACATTATGCCATGGCATAGTATTCAAATTGACAACTTGCACCATTACGAAAATGTACACTACACACCTACATTAAAAAGTAAAACAGTTCCATTCATACCATTCTCAACTTCAGCAGCTGACTCAGCATTGTGGATCAAATCCAAGAGCTCTGTGGTGGGTACAAGTCCGTGACTTTCCTTTATTACTTTTGCTTTGAAAGTGGTTGGCCACTTCTCCAAGAATTTGTTGGCCGTGGTCTCACCAAACATAAGTCTGAAATCTTGTTCTATCTGCAATGTAACACACACAGACAGAAGTGATGAGTGATGCCTAATGCTACATTGGATATTTTGGTGATGCAGTGAATTAAGATGTCATACCAGTCCTGGTGTGTCCAGAAATCGTGGGAAGACCAAGAAGACATCTGATGATTTGGCTTCATCGTTGACCATTGCTTGCCGATATATGAAGGTCATTTCCATCTTCTCGCGGACAGTCTTTTCATCAGCAGAGTGTCTCAAAACAGAAATAGCTGCTTCCACATCCTCATCAGATGGCGGAAGGGCTGAAGGGCTGACGGGCTGACGACCACTGCCTGGCCCACCAACTTAAGAAAAAATACAATGTTAAGAACTGATTTCTGTACAATTCACAGGTCACCACTATAATCACATCACTGATCAGTAAACATACCTTTAGGAGATTTGCTGACTGAGGCACCTTTCTCCTCTGCTGTTTTTCTTTGTATGGTCTTCAATCGCCATGCAAGGTATCCCGAACCACTCTCCGGATCGTAGTAATGTTCCTATGTGATTATAAATAAATTATAAATGAGTACTATTAACATTTCAAAGAGTGAATATGTGCATAATGTTGCAATAACCCATTTACTTACATATCCATGCTGTGAGTATGGGTCTTCTAGATAGGGAAACAAAGCTACTATCCCCTGTGCATACATCACTCTGACACTTTTGGGGGGGGATGTCCTAGCATATGAATTCAAATTTAACATCACACTCAACTGACATTGCACAACACAATTTACATAATTAATAACTGTACAACAATAACAATGTTTCTTTACAGCCCATCTATATGCTTAATGCTTACCCATGTGTTTCTGTCATCTCAGCAGCAAGTATGTTAATCATCTGTCTTCTGGTGGTATCTGTCAGAGATTTGTTTTTTCCATACTCTTGCATAATGCGTTCACCACCAGGCTTTGATGTTAGTATTTCTTCAATCAACTATAGGTGGAATAAAATGTGCTTTCCGTTATTGTAAAACCATATGTAATGCTGAAAAAAAAAAGCTATCTAAAGAACACTTCCCATGGTGAAACAACATTCAGATTGGACTTAACAGCAATTTCCACCACTTACCGCTTTTGCCTCATAGTTTATGTGACATGGCCTTTTAGGCTGGCTTCCTTCGGCAGCAGCTATTTCTTCAACAGGGTCATACATCGTGAAATTCAGGATGACGGTGTCATCAGATGTACCCGAGCATGATGATGATTGAGAGGCACCTGTTCATTATGAAATTTGTACAAAACATAGAAACATATTACAAGAAACAGTTATTTTTAAAACAATAAATGTTCTCATTCCGGCCTTTGAACTAAACAAACTAATTTGTGAATTGTCTGAATGAATACCAAGTCCTCCATTGCCCAGCATGATTCTGAAAGTTCCAGGTGACTCCTTCACTATTTCTTCAAAAACCTCTGTGTCAACTTCTGTGTCTGACTGGTCATACACCTTAATGTCTGGCTGCCTGCTTTCTGGTATGTTGAATTTTAGACACGCTGTTTAAAAAAAATAAAATAAAAAAACATGCATTCCCTCACAAGAATCAAAGGTCATATTTAAGTTTGCCTCATGTATTCACAAAATGATGAAAGACAAGTATCTGCACCCAATTTTATGTAACTGAAAATATAAAGCACAGCAGAAATGATTAGCTAGATATCATAACATAATAGGTGCTGTATCATTGGGTGATATTGCTTTAACCTAATGACCCACCTTCTTTCAAGAAAGCATCCAATGTCAGCTCAGACAGCTTGACATATTTCTGCTCTTCCCCGAATTGAACACGCAACAGCATTTTGCCCCTGTTAACAAAAAAATATATATTCAAAATCATAATTTAGGGCTGGTTTAACTAAGAATTATCTATCCATTTCTCTCAGTAGTGGCAATGCACTATGCATTACTTAGATGTTACACTGCAATTACAAAGAGTGGCTGAAGTTATGCTGGTTGAATATAACGTTAGGCTATTTTCTGCAGCAAATGGGTTAACGTTAACTTAGGCTAGTTAAAGTTTAGAGGCACCGCGTCCCACTAGCTACCAAATAACTGTGCCAAAGTTAGCTAGCTCATTAGCTATTTTAGTTCAAACAGTAACCCGTTAAAATGGTTAAGCCATGTTAAACAAACACGTCATGCAATCAGTGATCTAGAGCTAGACCAACATCAGAATCATGCTAACATTACCAGTATAAAAAACCCAGATTAACGTTGAATGGGAAGCTAAAACAATAGATATTAAATATTTTGTTGTTATATCGACCGAGCTAACGTTATTTTACGCATAAATCATTTTGACCAAATTCATTCGTGAAAATATTGCAAGTAAGAAACACAGTTACCGATACGGATTAGCTGGTTAGTTGTATTATGACCTCAACTAATATCAGCACAACTCTAAAATTATGTAAAGTTAAAAAATACCGTTTGTGTGTTGACAACACAGGGATTATTACTTACCTAGCAATATCAGTGGCCTAACGTTACTCCAGAGCGATCTTTCTCCACCGACAAACGTGCCAATCTTCAGCACAACAGAGTGGCGGGTATTCATCACTGCTGTAGAGTTGAAATTGTCATGCGTTTCTGCAGATTTTTACACTCACTTTTAACTCCACTGATAGAGCAACTTTACTCTCCCAAATGTTGAAAATACTCTATTTGGGTTAAAATAACTTTACTCTGAAATATTAACACCCCATTTTTTACTGTGCAGCCTGCATCGTTTGATCAAAGTAGGCGTGGCGGATCGTAAGGCACTAGCAGTTCGCTTAGGTACTGCGGCGCGAGACCATTTAATGCTTTATATGTCAAGAGTAGTATTTTAAAATCAATGCGAAATTTTACAGGGAGCCAATGGAGTGAAGATAAGATAGGGGTGATGTGCTCATATCGTCTGGTTCTAGTGAGGACTCTTGCTGCTGCATTCTGGACTAGCTGAAGCTTATTTATGCATCTAGCTGAACAACCAGACAGTAAGGCATTACAAAAGTCCAACCTAGAGTTGATAAAAGCATGAACTAGTTTTTCTGCATCGTTTAGCGACAATAAATTTCTTATCCTGGCAATATTTCTGAGGTGAAAGAATGCTATCATGGTAATATTATCTACATGAGATTCAAATGAAAGGCTGGAATCACACCGAGGTCTTTCACTGTTGCATTTGATGGAACAGAAAGGCCATCTAAAGTTACGGTGTGATCTAAAATCTTACTTCTAGCTGTATGCGATCCTATAACTAGAACTTCTGTCTTATCCGGATTTAGCAGAAGGAAGTTAATTAGCATCCAATTTCTTATGTCCTGCACACATTGCTCAATTTTAGTAAGCTGTTTTTTCTCATTAGGTTTTTCTGAGACATATAACTGTGTATCGTCAGCATAACAAGGAAAACTAATACCATGCTTACGGATTATGTTGACCAGAGGAAGCATGTAAAGGGAAAAAAGCAGTGGACCTAAAACTGAACTCGGCGGAACGCCAAACTCCACTAGAGAATATGCAGAATAATCACCATTTAAGTCTACATACTGATAACGATGGGTCAAATAGGATCTGAGCCAGGAGAGGGCTGTACCCTTAATTCCCACTACATTTTCTAATCTGTGAAGAAGAATAGCGTGATCAACAGTGTCAAAAGCTGCACTGAGGTCAAGTAATACAAGCATAGTTACACAACCCTGATCAGAGGCCAATAGAATGTCATTTACTACTTTAACGAGTGCTGTCTCTGTACTGTGATGAGGCCTAAATCCTGACTGATACAGTTCATGTATGCCATTCCTATGTATATATGAGCATAGCTGCTCCGCTACTATCTTTTCCAGGATCTTAGAGATAAAGGGGAGGTTTGATATTGGTCTGTAACTGGACAGCTGACAGGGGTCGAGGTCAGGTTTCTTAATTATTGGTTTGATAACTGCTAATTTAAAAGATTTTGGAACATAACCAATGCTGAGTGAAGAATTAATTATTCTCAACAGGGGTTCTATTATTGCTGGTACTATCTGTTTAAGAAAATGTGTCAGTACATGATCTAATATACAGGTTGATGAATTTGCAGAATAGATGAGTGAAATTAGTTCATTCTCTTCAAGGGGAGTAAAGTATTCTAGGTTCTGATCTGACATGGCTAGATTAACATCTGCATCAATTACATTGTTCGGTTTCAAAACCTCAATTATATGCCTAATATTTACAATTTTATTATTAAAAAAGTTTATGAAGTCCTCCCTATTGCATGATGTTGTTGTGGAGATTTCTGCAGTGGTCTTATTTCTGGTTAATTTGGCTACAGCATTAAACAAGAATCTAGGATTATTTTTGTTATTTTCTATAAGAGTGGAGAGATATGTTGATCTAGCTACACTAAGAGCTTTTCTATAGTTCAGGATGCTCTCCTTCCATGCTATTTGAAATACTAGTAATTTAGTTTGACGCCATTTACGTTCTAATTTCCGAGCAGTCTGTTTTAAAGTGCGCGTGTGATCGTTATACCAGGGAGCAAGTTTCTTATCTCTAATAATTTTTCTTTTAACTGGAGCTACATTATCTAGGGTATAGCAAAATGTCGACTCTAAATATTCAGTCGCCTGATCGAGTTCTGTGGGGTCAGACGGTGATCTAATCGAAGTTGGGAACTCTGGGAGATTACTGATAAAACTCTGTTTGGTAGTTGATGTGAATGTACGTTTCATACGGTAGCGCGGCGCTGTGTGTACATTATTATTGTGACACACTTGAATTGAGACAAGATAGTGATCTGAGATAACTTCAGATAGTGGAATTGTGAATAAATTTCTTATACTTAATTCGAATAATATTATTAAATCTACAGTGTGACCTGCTTTATGAGTGGGTCCTACTACACACTGATTTACTCCTACCGAGTCCGGTATGGACATAAATGCTGTTCTTAGAGGGTCTTCTGGGTTTTCAAAATGAATATTAAAATCTCCAGCAATTAACACTTTGTCTACAGAAACGACTAGGTTTGAGAGGAAATCTGCAAATTCACTAAGAAATTGCGAGTACGGCCCTGGAGGTCTGTAAATGACAATTAGCGGGATCGACTAAGCTGAATTAATATAGTTAAATACACTTATGTTACTATAAAGAATTTTAAATGAATTACATTTGCGTCCGTGTTTTTGTAGGATAGCCAGATTATCATGGTAAATAACTGCGACGCCTCCTCCTCTACCAGTTAACCGAGGCTGGTGTATGTAGCTGTATCCAGGAGGACTAGCTTCATTTAGAGCTACATACTCGTCCTGTTTAATCCAGGTTTCTGTTAAACAGAGTATATCAAACTCCTGATCCGTGATAGTTTCATTAACTATAACTGCTTTAGATGCGAGAGATCTAATATTTTACAGTCCTAGGTTCAGATCAGAGGTGCCGGCTGCGCATTCAGTCTGATCCAAGTTTGTGGTCTTTATGTTAATTAAATTACTAAAACAGACTTTCTGAGTCTTTCTAAATTTGTTTTTAGCTCGGGAAACAGACACAGTCTCAATATGATAAACCCTGAGTGACGACTCTATGCAGCTAGCAGATGGTTGGTTTAGCCTGTCTGTCTGCTCCCTGGCCTGGGCTCTGGATTGTCACCGATTAACTAGGCTTCTTCTGAGACTATGAGGTATACTGCAAGAAATGAGAGCAGCACCTTCCCGAGTGGGATGGACACCGTCCCGCCCTAACAGGCCAGCTTTGCCCTCAAAGGTCTTCCAATTATTAATAAAGCCCACGTTGTTTTCGGAGCACCACCTGGACATCCAGCGGTTCAGCGACCATAACCTGCTGTAAGTTATGTCACCACGTCTTATTGGGATGGGACCAGAGCATACTACTCCATCGGACATCGCCTTCGCTAATTTAAACACCTCTATAAAGTTATTCTTACTAACCTCTGACTGACGAAGGCGTATATCATTAGCTCCAGCATGTACTACTATCTTGGAGAACCTGTGCTGTCCTAGAGCCCTAAGATTACCTGCTATGTCCGGTGCTCTGGCTCCCGGGATATACCTAACCACTGCCGCTGGCGCCCCTAAAGGTCTAGCTAATTTCACGTGCCTCATTATAGAGTCTCCTATAACCAGAGCCTTTCAGGTTTCTCAGCGGGTGCATCACTGAGGAGAGCAAACCTGTTGAACACGTGAAGCGCAGAAGAGGTGCGCTCCGGTGGGATAGCCTTAGCGTTAGCTTTGGCTGAACGAGTATGCCGCCGAGTCGTCACCCACTCGCCCCGCTGTGAGGGCTCTAATGCCGGAGTCGAGGGCTGGTTATCTCTGCCTGTGGCACCCAGAGTGTCTGCTACAGGAATAACGCTGCTCTCACACTCTCTAACTCCCTCTAAAGTCTGGATGCGCTCCTTTAACGCTGATATCTTCTCCGTCAGAGTGCTCACTAACACACACCTATCACAAATAAAATTACCACTAACGATGGAGGAAGAATGTCTAAACATCCTGCACTCTACACACTAAACGAGCTGAATATTAGACATGATAATGTACCTGAGTTGGAGTTTTAGTTGTTTGGAGCTGAATTCCGTTTGTTGTTCTTAGAAGAAGAAACTCGCGCGTTCTCCGAAAAGCGCAAAAAAAGGCGAAGCCAAATAGTATGAGATGTAAAAACTAGTTGCTATTAATATTATTATTGTATAAATGAAAAAGATATGTAATTTAAACGCTAATACAAACGCAAAACTTTCGCAATGGTACACAAATCCTGTACATGAGAAATATTAGATACCTTAGCAAAAGTATGTGTTTGTATTAGCTTAACTCTAGTCTAAAATTATAGTAAAATACTCTCTCTATCCCTCTCTTTCTCTCTCTCTCTCATTCATGTGTCAGAGGGTTGTTATTTCAAAAGTTATTAAACGTCCAAATATGTTGGGAAGGTTCAGTAACAAAGTAAATGTAATTAGTTATCGTCCACTCTGCGATGTGAACATTAAAAGTGTGTGTGTCTTTTAATGTTCACAAAAAACCCAGTGAGGTTTAGAAAAAAACAAAGTTAAATAAATAAATTATTAATTATATCTAAATCAATCAATTAATCAATTAATTAATTCAACACAGATTAATCTTGTTATGAAATGCTAGGTAAAATTGATGTAGTGACAAGTTCTTCTCCTCACTGTCTGTTTAAAAAATACACTTGGATTCTGTTGTATGTTCACTAGAAACTCAGTGAGGATTCAGAATTCATAAATAAATGTAACACACAGATGAACCTTGTGATGAAATGCTGAGCAACTTTACTGCACTGACCAGCTTTTTTTCTTTATTATCTTCTGAGAAATTACTCAGTGTGTTCAGTTTATACTACATCTTCCTCTCTCTGAGAGCAGTAGAGGCCCTCAGGCGGTAGAGCGTTACACAATGACATCAGTAAAGTTAATTTTGGAGCACTGAGAGGAAAAATAACGTGCATGGAGAAAGAAAGTCACATAAAGATTGCTTATATCTACACATTAATCCGAATCAGAATCAGATTTTTTTTTCAGCAAGTATCTTGTTTAACCGCTCATGTGTTTATTTACGCACTGTACCTGACCAGATGCTCATTGTTATGTCAAAAATTTAAAAGTGTTTTGCATCCGCTAATGTAGTTTACATATTTCTTTTTCTGTGCAGCTCTTTCTAATGAAGTCAAAAGGGGAAGTTATCACTGCGTCACATCTGTTTAAAATGCAGATAAAGACACAGAGCACATTCACAGAGCAGGACAGAGACAGTAAGAGTGTGTAACAGAACAGGAGCTTTAATATCTTTCTGAAGTGGAGTTGGTGTGGAGATGTGTGAGTGTGAACTCAGGATGAAGATCCTCCTCATCTTCACCCTCTGCCTGATCTCAGGTAAAGAAATGCACTTCAGAATAATCCTCACTCTCAGCAGCAGTGTTACATGAAGGAAGGTTTTGCTCAGATGGATGTTTGGTGTTTTGTTAGATGGAGGAGATTCCAAGGCAGTAACAGGATATTTAGGAGGAGGAGTCCTTATCAAGTGCAAGTATCATAAAGGATACACACAAAATAAGAAATATTTCTGTAAGGGTTCACCACCAGGATGTTCTGACGAAATAAAGACAGAAGCTAAAACCAAGTGGATGAACTCAGGAAGATTCTCACTGTATAATGACACCAAATCATCAGAGTTCAGGGTGATGATCAGAGAGCTCACTGTACAGGACACTGGGTCGTACCACTGTAGAGTTGATAAAGATCAAAAAAGGGGAAAAGATGTTTACCTTCCAGTGGAACTGAAGGTAAAGGAAGGTGAGTCTCCCACCACCTGTATTAGCAGACATACAAAATACCAAGTATTGTTGGTATCATTACTTTACTTATGTAATATTCTATGAGTATGAGTTTTTTACATAATTAGTTTATTTTGTATTTAGCTTTTGCCCTGCTGAGAAACTAATCAGTGCATTTTACATTAAATTCCTAATTGTAATTAAAATATCTAGTCAAGTTTAAATTTTATCTGTGCATTATATTCAACGTTGTTTATTACAGTTCAGTCATGCCAATCAGTCAATTTTTGCAAGATTGAATCATTCCAGTGTGTGTTTGTGACCTGAATTAGACTGTTACAAAATTACACACTTACTACCATCTGTAACCAAACAATAAAAAAATGTATTGTCTAACCTCACCTCTGATAAAATATAAAGTAGCATACCATACATGTGACTTGGATCATTTTGTTTAAATTGTTTGGGCCCACAGACTCCCTAAGGCCATGGTTCTCAAAGTGTGAGGCGCGCCCCATAGTGGGAAATACAGACATGACAGGTGAGCACAATGAACGGGAAAATAAATTAGAAATTAGTGGAAAATAATAAGAAAAGTACCTATTCTAATTTATGCTTTTCTTTATTGACCATGAAGATCGTACACTCAAAACAAATCAACCTTACACAAAGAAATGGATCAATAATACAAGTAAATTAAAATAAAATCAGTTGGGGGCCGGGAGAAAAAGTGGAACCATAGTGCAACAAATAACAGTTTAACGTCAGCATGTTAATTGCAGAGGAACAATATAGGGAAACTTTCGGTATTATATATGTAATTATCATGTATTCCAATGTGTATGCTGATTTTTTTTTTTTTTTATGTATTTTTGTAAAAAAATTATATTTTATCCCAAGGGATAGCCCAAGGGAGCTGGAGAGGTCATATTCTCGTGTGGCACATCAATTGCCCCGAAACGATGACTCTATTTCTGGCCCTGAAATACTCCCTCCAGCAACTGGGAGGCAGCAGGGGTTACGCGCTCAGAGCTTCATACCCTTTCCATGGAGCTAGTGCCTCGGCATCGACATGTCGTCGTAGCTCACCTCGTTTTCTTTAGGATTGAGTCTCAACGCCACGGGAAGCGTTCTCTTTCCTACACAAAGCATACGTTGAGTGTCATGTAAGATCCGCCCGCAATGCAGGCACAGCTGTCTCCTGCGCGCATCGAGTCCATTTTGAACACTCTTAAGGAGTTCAAGCTAAGCCAGGAAGTAACTTTCACCGCTTCTGTGGTGGCTTCATCCAAGGGCCAATCCCCAGAGGTAATAAGGGTTACGCGCTGGGAGCTTCGTACCCTTTTTATGTGGTTTAGACCCTCGTCCTTGACCATGGGTCCCACTCTAGGTCCGTCCTGTCGTTGCAAGTTGCTAACGGCAGACATTTTTCCCTTAGGGGCCAGAGTGCGGCCTTAGATGGCTGCCCAGCGCAAGGGATCTGGAGAGGTCATCTTCTCGTGTGGCACATCAACTGCCCCAAATCGATGACTCTATTTCTGGCCCTGAAATACTCCCTTCAGCAGTCAAAAGGTTATCATGTCCTAGCGCGGACACTACGGCAGTCTTGTAAATATTGCCTGGGCAAACTAAGCTCGCGCCGCTAAGAAGACTAGTGCACTAGGTTCTGCTTTTGCCCTAGTACACTCAGAGCATACGTAGCCACTTCTCGCCTACGTCCTGACTGATGGGACTGGTGGAAGGCACCCCTTAGTGTGCTTAGGCTTTGCCAACTGGCTAGAAAAAGCTGTTCTGCATTCTTACCCAACTATCTTTCACAGTTAAAGCCTTCTGTCCTCTGCCGTTAGCTCCGGAGCAGTAAGACTTCATTCGCTGTGCCCAACTCATGCTCTTCAATTTACAGTGCACCTCCGCATTAGCTAGGGCCGTAAATTAGAGCACGGTTTCATACGTCTTGGGGCCGTGGCCGAAGGGCAGCCGCCATTAGACGAGTTGGATTAGAGATGCTAGTGCCCTAGCCTATAAGGACCAGGAGTATTCTCGTTTCCATAGCGCTGTCGCGCAGCATTGAGTGTAGCTTTTGAAAGGGAACGTCTCAGCTTACTTTGCTGTAACCCTGTTTCCTGAAAAAGCGGGAACGAGATGCTGCATTTCAATGCTGCACTGCATGCGTGACTGGACATCCTTCAGACAAAATTGACCTGAGGGTGTTTCCGGTTCATGCCTATTTATAACCTCCAGGTGCACCTCATCGGTTGACGTCACCTGCCTGAGGTTATACATGCCAATATATTTGGCGTGTTTGACACACACGTGCTTTACAACCGGTCACGATGAATCGTTTCCCATAGCGCTGTCGAGCAGCATCTCGTTCCCGCTTTTTCAGGGAACAGGGTTACAGCAAAGTAACCCGAGACATTCTCCCAGTGTTTCGTAGGTTTTCTCTGGGTACTCTGGTTTACTCTCACAGTCCAAAGACATGCAGATTAGGCTAATCGGCATTCACAAATTGCCCATAGTGTGCAAATGAGCGTGTGAGTACAGTAAGTGTATGTGTGCCCTGCAGTGGATTGGCACCTGGGTGTACTCTGCCTTGTGTTCCTACAAAAAATATATTGTTTGTAGGAACTAAGGTTACATTCGTTAACTTTTGGTTTTGTGCTTTGGGTCAAGATTGCGTGTCATGATTGCCTAACTAAAACCCCAGTATCAGCTCAAGATGAAGCATGAATCCCCCATTCTCGACACTATAACCTCTTCCACCCCAAACACACACTCCTTCAAATAGACACATTTACATTTAGGCATTTGACATTGACTAGTTTTTAGGGATCACAGTGATTTTCTGGCTCTCGATGATGATTGGCTTATTATCCGTTTCAGATTTCCAAGAGCTATCCTCTTGGAGCTCTGTGCTGAGTTGGGTCCAAATTTGGAAAGAGAGACAGCGAGGAGTCACGCATTACCTGTTCCCTTACAGGTGCTGACAACGCTTGGTTTCCTGGCAACTGGTTCTTTCCAAAGGGAACTGGCAGACCGCTCGGGGTTAAGCCAGTCGTCTTTGAGCCGTGCAATGCCAGCTGTATGGGACGGGATCATCCGCATGTCTAGCAGGTAGCCTATATAAGGTTTCCATACCATGCAGTTGACCAGCCAAACATTAAAGCGCAATTTGCAGCGATCGTCGGTTTTCCTAATGTATTCGGAGCGATCGACTGCACGCACATTGCTATCTGAAGACGAATTTGCGTACGTGAATCAGAAACATTTCCAATTAATAAATGTGCAAATAATATGTGATGCTCAAATGCGCCTAACAAATATTGTGGCAAGGTGGCCTGGGTCAACCCATGATTCATTCATCCTCACAAACAGCATGGTTGGGATGAGGCTCCAAGGTGGCAGGGTGCGCGATGGGTGGCTTTTTGGTGAGTGATGTATTTAAAGATAGCATTCCAGCTAAGTTTTTAATTTTATTTTGTTATTAATTCCGGAGGACAAACTTGCAAATAACACAGTTTTTCTCCGGTCTACCTCCAATAGGAGCACCTCCAATTCACATTCTATGATGTTTCTCTTCTTGCTTGTTTTTGCCATTGCTTTTTCGTTTGGTTTAGCCAAAGTGGAGTCATTACCATATTTATACGGGGGAGGCAGGGAGGGGTTGCGCTCAATTTCACTAAATTCGGATGTACAAAGAGAATATGTGTGGGATTCCGTGTACGCAGTGTTTCATACAGCAGATTTTTTTTACTGCGTACGCACATTTACAGTTTTGTCCGTACGCAATGTTTTAGTATGAATTCAAAGCAAGTCTTTGTACATCAGGCCCCTGGACTCTACGGCGACTCTTATGCTGCTGCTACATACCAGTGTTTACATACTGCACAACTCACTTTATGTTTAATCTATCAATATATTCGTACATAAATTTTACCTACTTCTTTCTTTTCCTTTTCTTTATTTCGGCTATTAAGCAGTATCTATTTTCTACAGATTTATACTTAAAGCTGTTATGTGGCGCAGTATGGAGAGCCTCACCTCAAGATGTTAAGATGCTTATAAGAGCCCTAACGCAGGTGAGTGAGAGTGCTTATGATACGCACGGGAAGAAAACTGAAAACACAAAATAAACAGAGCTCCACCATCTACGCAAAGACAGACAAGGCTCTACTAACTAAAAAAAAAACTATATCCTCTTGGGTCTTATGCCCTTACCAAGTTTGTGTGTTTTTTTTGTGTACACTTTATACTTCATTTTGAGGCAACCGCGTGTATAAATGGCCGCGTTCTGCCTGTTCAGAACACTGCGGGGTAGCAGCATGGATCTGCCCGTTCCACACAGGGCAAAGCATTTTTGCATGGCCCTCCCCTTTTTTCATCATTACAACAATTGTATTTGTGTGTGTGTGTGTGTGTGTGTGTGTATATATATATATAGAGAGAGAGAGAGAGAAAGAGAGAGAGAGAGAGATGGAGAGAAAGAGAGAAAGCTTCGCAAGGTATACCAGGTGCTTTGTAAGGTCTTTGTGTACAAAGGCTTCATCACGTCAAGAACGTCAAGACAATCTTACAAAAAAAGCTGAACTTCGGCTAAGCAGTACTTATCAAGTAATTGTAACTAAAATTCAAAACTAAAAACAGTAATGTTAACTAAAGGCTATGTGCTGTTTTTCAGCAGGTAGAGCTTCTACTAACCAGTGTTCTGTCCTAAACTCAGGAAATAACCAAGAGGTAGGCTAATTCTAATGTAAATAGAGGCAAAACATTTTTTTAAAATAAAAATAGTGGGAAAACATTTGTAATATTTGTTAATAATTTCTCTTTGCGCTCAGGTTCCTCTTGCTGTTTGTGAGTATGAGGAAATTAAAGACACCAGACGCCTTTATGCCTCAGAGCGTAAAACTTCTGCAGTTTACTCTACTGTTCAACTACCCACAATCCCCTCTGATCAGGACATCTACAGTACTCCACAGCTCAGTTACCCACAATCCCCTCTGATCAGGACATCTACAGTACTCCACAGCTCAGTTACCCACAATCCCCTCTGATCAGGACATCTACTTTACAGCTTAGTTACCCACAATCCCCTCTGATCAGGACATCTACTCCACAGCTCAGTTACCCACAGGTCAATCAGCTGAGAAGGTCTGACTTACGCAGCAGTGAGTTTTCACACAAATGCCACCAGCCCTAATGATGCAGTTCCAAAGATTAGGGAAGACGTCACTTCTGACTAGGATTCAGTCAATCACATTATTTCATCTGTTTAATCTCCCCATCTGTCTCAGGACAAAATTTTTTAGCAACTGCCATTTCAGCAACATAAACAAATACCCATTTTTTTTATTATGCATTGAAGATACCTTTTTCTTACTCTTAACAATTATATTTTGCTTTGGGTTAAACCCACAGCTTTTGCATGGCAAAAAAGGGCCAAAGTTTTAAACAAGTTTTAGCCTAAATTATCTGATCACTGCTGGGCCTTCAGCCTTATATCCACTTTAATGCTGGACCCTGTTATTTCTTCTGTAAGGGTGATAAGTGCAGTTCATGTTTGGTCACATTTCCACAGTCCTGTGGTGTCATTTGGTATACTGTACTGTATAATGGAGCTCTGTCTGGTAGCCAGAATCTCCAGAAAGTATTAAATATCAGTCACAGTCACAATAAACACTTTACCTTTAGGTGTTCATTTATACATGTGAGCCAGACTGATAAGATGTGATAAGATGTGAGCTAGTGAGACTAAGACACTGTTCAGTTTCTATCACAGGTTTAGGTCAAAATAACAGCTCACACTGGCTCTTATTTAAAAAAAAAAAAAAAAGTAAAGGACAACACACAGGCTGTAGGTTTGGTTAAAATGTGTATTATTTTGTTGAGCTGTTACATGTTATAATCAACATAGTTATATAAGATGTACATGTCTGTTTTTATTAAATTATATTCTATCATTTTCAAGAAAATGTTCCTTCTTTTTATTCTGAAAGTTCAATAAAGCTATAAATTAGACTGATTTCTTGTGACTTTTTAAGCATGAATTAGCTACTGTGCAAAGGCTACACCCTAATGTCAAAGGGAAATCAAACAGTCTCAGTGCACAGGGTATGTACTGTATGTCCATATAGAGGTATTTTACTAAAAGTCTTTAGCCTTTAAGTTACCTTATTAAAGCCTTAGAACAAATAACATATAATGTTGGTTATGTAGACACACCATTTTGACCTTCACGTAAAGCTCATTTTTGGCTTTCTGTCATAAAATGGAGTATGTAGGCACTGCATACATGCAGAAGAAACTGGAGCTCGATATAAGAGCTGGGCTGAGCTTGAACATGAGGCTTGGGACAGAGTCTTGTGAAGATGGAGATGGAGCTTGGCACAAGGACTGAGATCAAGATCTCTGCAAAGGTTCTTATCAACTTTACATTGTGTGACAGTCACCATCTTGTTATCATTCCTACTCTTCTGCTCTCTCTCTCTCTCTCTTTCTCCTGCTCTTTCTGTTAAGCTATACATGATGCTCCTTTTCCACGAAGAAAGTTGAGGACTGGAGTTATAGAGAGGTCAGGACTACAGTCTACTGGAGCCTCCAATAATGAACTGGACTCTATTAACTTAAACATTTCCAGCCTCCTAACACACAATATGACTGCAGATCAATTTCTGTTATCATTTTTATTTTATCATTTTGATTCATACACATTTACATTTCATACAAACTTAAATAATTAGTTTGATTGTGATTGTAATTTGATTGTAAAGTTGCTTTGCGACAATAGCAATTGTTAAAAGTGCTAAACATATAAATAAAATAAAAGTGCCTGACCCCTGATAGAGGCACAAGTATAATGTCTTCGAATTGTGAATATAATTTAGGTGGCACATTAAGCATCATGTCCTTGAATCTGGTTGGTGGTGTAGTATCACTATAGTATCATTGTCACTCAGGTGACAAAATGAGCATAATGTTCTCAAATTATCAAAGCCAACAGTGAGACCAGGATACAACTCTTGGACTCATCTGATGGAAAAAGTACATCCTTAGCACCAGAAGACACTGCTAGGCTAATTGGAGATGGTGCAGTGCCTGACTGAGATAGGGAAGTGGATGGGTCAGGTGGTGCAGAGCGTACAGTAGCTCGGGTACAGGGCTGAGAGGGAGTGTCTCAGCATCTACAGGACCAACAGGAAGCATATCAGTGCTCAGGTAGCTCTCTGGAAGCATATTAGGGTTCTCAGATATGATAACTAGACTTTCAGGAACCCTAAATAAACTTTCAGGAAGAGTAACTAGACTTTCAGGCAACATAAAGTCTAGTTACTGTCTTTAAATAAACTAACAAATTGTTAACAGGATTATCAGGCACTATAATATGAAGGTAAAACAGTAGCAAAACCCGAGAGCTTGCAAATTCGAATGTGAGAACTTGTAAAATTAATATTTGTATTTGTAAGTTGAAATTTATACTCACAGCTCTGATGTGAAAAGCTGCATCTATCGATTTGCACACCTGTGTTTTGAATTCGAAGTTGCAGATTAATAGTGACAAATGTGTAAAGTGTCATTCACATAAACAAAATAACAGGCACAATTGTGTACTACACATTTATCTTTGCGCTTTACTTCAGTTTCGCTGTACAACCACAAGTCGGCACTCACAACCTCTCAGATCTTGCAGTACAACCTCAAATTCCGGCGCTCTGACTTTTGCTACTCATTTTGGGATATTCCTGTAGCAAAACTCACTTGTGCACTTGTAAACGCGGGGGCGGGGCTGGGGTGGGAATGAAGTCATTTTATTAGTCGATGCCTCACCAATGAACAACGCCAGCCACAATGCAAACATTTGTATGCATATGTATCAGCTATTTTGTTTTAAACGCTTGGAAAACATTTAAATGTAATATCATTAGTTTTACTGGATTTTAGCAGCAATGTCGTTTAATTGGTTGGCATAGACGACCACCACCGAAACGGCGTGAGCTGCTCTGTGTAGTCTGTGACGTCATCGCGCACAAAACGTCCCACTTCATTGGCTGGCTCTAACCAATTAAATGTTCATTGGTGAGGCATCGACTAATAAAATGACTTCATTCCCACCCCAGCCCCGCCCCCGCGTTTACAAATGTGAGTTCACAAGTGAGTTTTGCTACAGGAATATCGCAAAATGAGTAGCAAAAGTCAGAGCGCCGGGATTTGAGGTTGTACTGCCAGATCTGAGAGGTTGTGAGTGCCGACTTGTGGTTGTACAGCGAAACTAAAGTAAAGCGCAAAGATAAATGTGTAGTACACAATTGTGCCTGTCATTTTGTTTATGTGAATGACACTTTACACATTTGTCACTATTAATCTACAACTTCGAATTCAAAACACAGGTGTGCAAATCGATAGATGCAGCTTTTCACATCAGAGCTGTGAGTATAAATTTCAACTTACAAATACAAATATTAATTTTACAAGTTCTCACATTCGAATTTGCAAGCTCTCGGGTTTTGCTACTGTTTTACCTTCATACTATAACTAGACTCTCGGGAATCCTAAGGCATAAAGAGAGGGCAATCAGAAGGCATAAAGAGATTCTTAAAAATCTTAGCAGGGTTAAAATAACTATCAAGACTATCAAGTAAAAGTACAGGTACCTGTACCAGCCTAAAAACATACCTCACTACAAGAAGTGTCACTTCACATTTTAACCCATATTAAAGTACAATATTCATGTTTTAAAATGCACTTCAAGTATCCCAAAGAAATTTGTCCATTGTGGCGACCCCTTACCCCTGCAGCCGAAAGACCATCACCTCCACACAGTTGGGTATACTGTAAGTAAGATCAACAAATCTTAATTTTAGGCCAGTTATAAAAAAAAAACAGCATTGTCATTGGCATGAAACACAAACCAAATGCATAAGAGTTCACAGTACAATGTATTAGTTAGTTAGCTAGATTGCTTCTAAGCTTACCCTGACAAATGTGCTCATTTAAGAGGCTTAAAAAAGGAGCCAGAGGTATCAGCAGCCCAGAAGTGGGCTGCATCTGTTGTCAAGGTATAGTAACTGTCATAGTAACCAATAATTTCTGTATACTTGGGCTGCTTGGACTAATGGAATTGTATTGTTCCTGTCCTTACTACTGGGAGTGTAGCACAGGCATGATATTGTATGAGTGACATCATGATCGCTTATGTTTAGCACTTTTCTGTGATCATCCATTAGGTGAAAAGTAATTAATCTATATTTAAAATGTAATTTTTTTTTTTTACTTTTTTTTTTTTTTTTTTACCAAAAATGTAGTGAGTAAAAAAAATTAGTTTTACCATACTTTTACAGTAAGGTTAATTGTGGAAAAATAATTCACATGCAGAATTCTAATACTAAAACACTCATACGCCTTTTTATAAATGTTTACACACTGTACCTGACCAGACACTCATTTTTGTATTCGAAATTTAAAAGCGTTTTGCATCGTGCTGGTATAGTTTACATATGTTCCTCTTATTGTTCCTCTAATAAAAGCAAAAAGGGAAGAAGTTATTATTGCAACACATTCTGCCTATGACGACACAGAGCACATAGAGCAGGACAGAGACAGTAAGAGTGTGTAACAGAACAGGAGCTTTAATATCTTTCTGAAGTGGAGTTGGTGTGGACATGTGTGAGTTTGAACTCAGGATGAAGATCCTCCTCATCTTCACCCTGTGTCTGATCTCAGGTAAAAAAAAATGCACTTTAGAATAAACTACCACACAGAGCTTTATCAATAATCTCCCAGAGTTCCCCAGAACTCGATCAGGCGACTAAATATTTAAAGTCGATGTTCCGTTATACCTTAGATAATGTAGCTCGAGGTAAAAGAAAAATTATTAGAGATAAGAAACTCGCTTCCTTGACCACACACGCACCTTAAAACAGACCGCTCGGAAATTAGAACTTAAATGGCGTCAAACTAAATTGTAAGTATTTCAAATAGCATGGAAGGAGAGCATCCTGAACTATAGAAAAGATTAGTTAAACTAACCATGTCAGATTGGAACATAGAATACTTTACTCCCCTTGAAGAGAATAAACTTTTCATCATCTTCTCTGCAAATTTATCAACTTGTATATAAGATCTTACACCGACCGTACCAGCAATAACAGAACCACTGTTGAGAATAATTTATTCCTCACTCAGCATTGGGTATGTTTCAAAATCTCTTAAATTAGCAGTTATTAAACCGATTATTAAGGAACCCTTCATCTCTAAGATTCTGAAAAAGATAGTAGCAGAGCAGCTATGCTCATATCTACATAGCAATAGCTTAAACTGTATTAGTCAGGATTTAGGCCTTATCACAGCACAGAGACAGCACTTATTAAAGTAGTAAATGACCTCCTATTGGCCTCTGATTAGGGTTGTGTAACTATGCTTGTATTACTCGACCTCAGTGGAGCTTTTGACACCATTGATCATGTTATTCTTCTTCACAGATTAGAAAATGTAATACTGTAGAAAAATAAGCGTACAGCCCTCTTCCTGTTTAGATCATACTTGACCGATCGTTATCAGTATGTAAACTTAAATGGTGATTATTCTGCATGTTCTCTAGTGGAGTTTGGTGTTCCACAGGATCGAGTTTTAGGTTCACTGCTTTTTTCCCTTTACTTGCTTTCTCTGGGCAACATAATCCGTAAGCATGGTATTAGTTTTCATTGTTAGGCTGACGACACACAGTTATATGTCTCAGCAAAACCAGATGAGAAAAAACTGTTTACTAAAGTTGAGCAATGTGTGCAGGACATAAGAGATTGGATGCTAATTAACTTCCTTCTGCTTAATCCCGATAAGACAGAAGTTCTAGTCATAGGATCGCATACAGCTAGAAGTAAGATTTTAGATCAAACTGAAACTTTAGATGGCCTTTCTGTTCCATCAAGTGCAACAGTAAAAGACCTCGGTGTGATTATACTGTAGATTCCAGCCTTTCATTTAAAGCACATGTAGATAATATTACCAGAATAGCATTCTTTTACCTTAGAAATATTGCCAAGACATGAAATTTATTGTCGCTAAACGATGCAGAAAAACTAGTTCATGCTTTTATCATGTCTAGGTTGGACTATTGTAATGCCTTACTGTCTGGTTGTTTAACTAGGTGCATAAACAAGCCTTAGCTAGTCCAGAATGCAGCACCGAGAGTCCTCACTAGAACCAGAAGATATGAGCACATCACACCCATCCTATCTTATCCATTGTCTCCCTGGGAAATTTCTAATTCATTTTCAAATGCTAGTTTTAAAATATAAAGCATTAAATGGTCTCGCACCACAGTATCTGAGTGAACTGCTAGTGTCTTACAATCTGCCACGCCTACTTCGATCAAAAGATGCAGGCTGATTGTCAGTACCCCGTAATTTGAAAACTACAGCAGGGGGCAGAGGTTTTTTCTTAAAAAGCCCCAAAGTTATGAAATAGCCTTCCAAATAGTGTTTGGGACTCAGACACAGTCTCAGTGTTTAAGTCTAGGCTAAAAACCTATTTATTTAATCAAGCATTTTAATAAATAGATTTGTTTTGGGTAAAGGAGAAGATCTGGGGGACTCATGGACATAAAATATTAGGTGAACTGGTATGTTTAGATGCTGTCTTCCCCACTCTCATTGATCACTCAGGTTTGTTGACGGTGAGGTAATTGGTTGCTTTACATCTCAGGGAGCCCTCATGTCTGTGTTTCCTTCTGGCTCTCCCTTTTAGTTATGCTGTTATAGTTAGTCCTGCCGGAGTCTCTGCTTGCACTCTACAGTTATTATACATTCACATTATACATTATGTGACTGCGACCATACCAAACTGTTATCTCTCCTCTTCTGCTCTCACCTCTCCTGTTCTCTCTCCTCCTATTTCTCTTTCCCTCTCTCTGTTGAGCTACACATGTTGTTTCTGAACTGCCAGTGGTCCCCACTCCCTCTGCCCTCTGGACCTGTCTGACCCATCCTGGTGCCCCGCTTCTGGTTGGAGTTCTCGTCGCATGGATGCCCTGTGTGTCTCTTTGGGATGAGTCTGGTGTCTGGGGATGGTTTTACCCTACCATGAAGACGATTCTGGCCTCAACTGGTGTTGACAGCTTGACTTGACTGTAGTTGCTCGATAGTTCAGGACTGGAATTTCCTACAAGTCTACCTGAGTCTCCAATTACTACCTGGACTCCATATTAACATCAATTAACATAAACAGTTATAGCTGAACTAGCTAACACATCCAACACACTGTATAAATGCAGATCAATTCCTGCTTTCTGTTTCACCCAGGACGGGTGAAACAGGAAGAGGATAGGTTCCCTGTTGAGTCTGGTTCCTCTCAACGTTTATTACTATTTCTATCTCAAGGAGTTTTTCCTTGCCACTGTTGCCCTCGGCTTGCTTACCAGGGACTATCTGACTATTTTGATTCATGCACACTTACAGTACATTCCATACAAACTTAAATAATTCTTTTGATTGTGTAAAGCTGCTTTGCGACAATGACAATTGTTAAAAGCGCTATATCAATAAAATTTAATTGAATTAACATAAGGTCGAGACAAATCAGCGATGTTCAAATCAAATAAGATCAAAACTAAACAGTGAATGGTCACATGATGGCAGATTCTCAGTTCATGACAACAAAAGTGCAGGTTTCTTTAGTGTGTTTATCAGAGAGCTGATTACGGAGGACACTGAAACATACACATGTGGTGTTGATGTGTTTGATAGACAGACCTACACTGTAGTGAATGTAACAGAAGGTGGTGAGTTACTGCACACACTGCACACGCTGTGTATGTGTATAACTTCATCGTCGCTCTCTTCTTACACTGTAGCCCTCCCTTCCCTCTTAGTTGAGAATACACACTGCTGTAAAGTAAAAATAAGACAAATTAACGTGCACTTTACCTTTGAAAAGAATTGCGACAGAGCAGTGTTTCGATTAGAGAGAGAGAGAGAGAGAGAGAAAGAGAGTGTGTGTGTGTAAAGGTGAGAGGAGGAGAGGGGGAGGCACACACTCTTTAATGACACTCGTGTACGCACACACAAACAGAATCAATGCTTTTTTAAGGATATACAGTATATAGAGAGAAACAGGATCTTTAACAAGAAAGATCTTTACAGAACACACACAAAATTAAAGATAGTTTATGCCCACACACAGTCACAGTGTTATAGTAAACAGTACATGTGCACACTGAGACACGCACATGGGAGACGATTACCTGCAATTCCGCAGTGTGAGAGAGAGAAGAACCATCGGCACAGTTGTGATCACGTTAAACTCGGAGTCAAAACAAGAAGCGCACGTGTGCCACATGATACTCGATGATACTTGGTACTCGTATATATATATCAAGACTCACTTGTTTAACAAGGCAAAATTTTTTAAAAATTTTTGCTCGTCTTGAGAAACACTCGCAAACCATGTTACTCATAATCCAAGGTTCCACTGTGCTAGGGAATTTTATAATTGAGACCGTAAGTTTTTTCTTCTTTAATCCATACACACTTATAAACTGATCAGATGTTTTCTGATTTGCAGATCTGTCCTATATGAAGTCCATCAGTGAGACTGTCCATGTAGGAGGAGATTTGAACATTAGCTGTAAATACCCAGAATCCCTCAGAAGTGATTCCAAGTTTCTGTGCAATATAAGGCTACAAGAGTCAGTTTGTTTTAAAAAATCTGTTAAAGAAAGTAAAAAGTATGTAAATATGGGAAAATTCTCCCTGTATGATGACACAGAAAGACAAATCTTGAATGTGAGTATTAGAAATGTAACTGAGCGAGACTCTGGTGAATACTGGTGTGGAGCTGAAGCAGCCTGGGAATCTGATAATGGATACGAGGTTTATTTCACACAGATCAACCTGACAGTTACTGGTGAGTTTGTAGAGACACAGAGACACACTGCATTAACTATTCTGACATTACAGAGGTTTAGTGTGAAGCAAAAGTGCACATCATAACCAGAACTAGTCTTTGATATTATTAGCAGTTAGTGAATATAACAATAATAGCAGCAATATTAGAGCAGTTTAAAATTCACACACAAATTGATTTATTATCGAACTAAACTTTCACTACCGTACATCCATGTGTTTCAGTTTCAACAGCAAAAACAACACAACCTTCACCATCATCAACTTCTCCTCCAGCAGGTGATTCTGCTCAGACACACGTTTCCCCATCAGTCTAACTACATAACTTTTATTAATATTTCCCATAATGAACGTTCAGAATGAAGGTTAAAGTGTCTGATTTTTTTTCCAGGATTTTCAGCTTCCCTTTTGATCACTGTGTCTGTGATTACACTGCTGCTTTTGATTGCTTTCATTTTCCTTATTGTGATTCTGCGAAAGAGATGCAGGGTGAAAGGTACCAATACACACAACACACAAAAATGTTTAATATGGTAAATTTCATGTAACTGGTTGGTATAGGCAGTACAGTGACACAGGCGTAACACTACCCAGCTCAAGTTTTGCATTTCTAAGCTCCAACAATGCATTTAGTGTTTATAATAAATAAACAAATTATTCAAGGCTGATTCTTCACCTAGATGTTTAGGTTTTGGGTGTTCAGTCCTGAGCTTAGGTTACTGTTTTACATAGCCAACTTGCAAAGAAATGCTGGTGCTGTGTGAAATAGCATCTAGTTATTATTATTATTATTATTATTATTATTATTATTATTTTTTTTTTTTTTTTACATTATTATTATTTTTTTTTTTTTATTATTATTATTATTATTAATGGCAATAATACCAATAAAAAGACTACTACTACTACTACTTATAATACTAATAATAATAATAATAATAATAATAATAATAATATGTCTCACTGGCATAATCTTCATGTTTCTCACAACCCTACATTAGGTAAGGGGTATACAGATGGTACCAAACAGGAATAAAGGTCTTACAGTAACAGCATTTGTTTTGTTTAAACGGTAACAGGTTTGTTCGCTTGCTGGCTTTACCACTGAGTGGCGCTATATAACTATAGACTAATGCCTCAGGCCTAAGTTTATTCTCTCAAAAATCAATGAACCGCAGCTTCTTTAGAGCTGAGTATCAGATAAACCTAAGTGAAACATTGTAATTAAATTTAATTAAATATTTTTAAAATATTAGAAACAAATTTAAGTGAAGTAAACGATAAAATAGTAAGCCTTTAGATTTTATCCTGTATAATTAGAAAAACTATGCGTGTAGGGTTTTGTTTTAGTTGCTGTAATTCGCATAATATGTGTATAAAGGCGCATCCACTGCTGTGAAGATGACAAAATGACATGATCACCTTCATCACTACATGAGATGAGGAAAATCTTTTTTTCTTCCATTCCAGAAATTAGTGGTAACAATGTGTAAATTTTAGAATCTAGAATCCAGAAGATTTGAAATTTACACAAATTTAAGAAGAGGCCTAAAGCACTGTAGGTCTTCAAAAAAGCCTAAGATCCAAAAGGGTCTTTCAATTTCTCTGAAAGGATAGGTGAGAACTGCTCATTGACACCTGGGGAGGGGTAAATTATTTGCATTTGAGTGTTGTCTGACATTGTAAAACACACACAGTGACAACAATAGGAATAAGAGGCCCTGATTATACTGCATGAATATTATTTAGTATTTGATATTTAGAATTAGAACAAAATTCCTCTGCGATCTTAAAAACATTATACATGTGGTTGAGTGATGATTAGACTGTATACGTAGGAAATTAAAAAGGAGCAATACAATGCCAGTTCAACACCCCAAGCCCAAACCTCATTTAAGTTAAATTAACAAATATTGTGAAAAAAAAAAACAATAGACCAAAATTAATAAAGCATTCTTATTAATAATATAAAAATTATCCTGCATCTATTTTAGGCGTGCCAGCTGCCACTTTTTATTTAGACATTTTCAATACAAATCTTAAAATGCCAACATGACATCAAACATTCCCCATCTAAAATGTTTAACTATTTATTTTAACTTATTAACCCATTAAACTATTTATTGTACAATTTAAACTCTTACTATTTCATTTAGTTCAAAATAATATTAAGAACAAGAACAATAATTTTTTTTTTATATTATTAATTAAATGTGGGCTGAAAAAACTCATGTCCATTAATCTGATATACAGTATGTTGGAGAAACTTCCAAGTAAGAAGACACTGCTTTGTGTAATTTTAAGACAAGAAAAACTTAAAAAATAAATAAATAACAGCCTCCACCAAAAAGTCTGGAATGCAGTACAGGATGTGTCACACAGCTGCGATATATTATACAATAACTGTATTGTACCAACGATTGCCAGTTAGAAATATCCTAAATAAAATACCTTAGCTGTTTTAACCACCACAGAGACATCACAGCCAGCGGTGGTTTTCAGAAGTTCTTTCTGTGATGATGCTGCGTTGAGCAGGGTACATAAACTCAGAGCGCCTGGGGATTTCCTGAAGCCTAAATCTACGCAAACAGTGGGGCATTTTTTAAAATAGATGCAGTCTTTAAAAACCGATGGAGGTTTTGAGCTGTACAATCTAAAAACTCTTAAAACTACACATTGTGACACAATAACAGTAATATTTCAAACATAAAGGAATTTAAATTAAATGCAGGCTGCCATTTGGAAAAACCATAGAATAAAGAATAAACCAGTTGTTGGGTCAAAATAACCCGACCAGGTGTTCATTTGTAAATGACCCACTTCATCTCATTTGACCCAGCATGAGCAACCCAACAGTGTGTTTAAAGTACCTGAAATAACCCAGAATTTTGATCCAGGATAAAGAACCCAACAATGTGTTTACAGAAACACAGGATTTTTTAAAGTGTATTTCTTTAGTTATTTTAATGTTCTATTCTGGAAATCTATTTCTCCAGTTATTTGTGTAATTTAAAGGTTTGATGTTTTAAAATGTAGCATTTTTTGCTAACAGAGGATATATAGCAATTTATTCTTTGTACAAATAAAATTGTCAGGTAGTGAACTTGATCGTCTGTCTAAACAACAGTTAACTAATGTTTTTTTTTAAACTCATTATTGTACACCAAATGTCAATAACCCTGGTCCTGATTTTTTATGTTTGTTGTATAAAGTACTCGGATGTGGAAATTATCACAGTAGTATTTCTTTGATAGTATGACTTTATGGTTATATTTAAAAACTTTCCCATTAACAACCTATTCTCCATAAAAAATAGATTAATGAACAAATGATTCGTGAACGATTGTCCACCTGCACTGTTTTATTTACTTGGATGGACGCAATCAATTATTCTGTCTATTTATTAGGCATGGCTTCTGCCGGTAAGGGTTCAGGAATTAACCAGGGGGTAACTGTCATGACTGGGAGGTATTGGCAGATGTTGCCGTGGGCAGAAAGGGCAGGCATAGGCGCAGAGGGTTGATTCCAACAAAAAGAGTCTTTAATAACAAAATATAAGACAAAACATGGAATATCAAAAACAGAAACATAGACTTTCTTTGCTGTACTATAGGAAACACAGGCTCTATGGCGAAACAAGAGGTTAAAACCTCCAACAAACTACGCATTTAGCTGAAAAGGCTAGGGACACAGAGGCTAGGTCTAGCTAGATGGCAGTCAGCTAAGCACGGCAATTAGCTAAACATGAGAAAAAACTAATCAAAGAAAGTAGCTAAACATGGCAGTTAGCTAAACATGCAATTAGCCACAACACTAGAGCCTTTTTTAAGAAAACAGAACTTAATTTTAAATACAAATTAAAAAACAAACTAAACAAAATGTCCACATAAATGACAGTAATACAAACAAACAATGCTCGACTCAGTTTCCCAAACTAACAAGCTATTTATAGAATATTTAATGACCTACCTCGGTTCAGGTGAGCACTCGCATCACCTGACCGAGGTGCCTTCTGGGAAACTGAGTCTGCAAAATAAAAAAATAACTAAAAAACGAACAAAAAAAACAGTGCCCTCTAGTGGCGAACCCTTACAGTAACTGCCTTTATCAGTGCATGTGTGTGTGTGTGTGTGTGTGTGTGTTCAGTATGAAAAAAAAATATTTTTCAGCAGAAAAAGCTAATAAATATTTACAATATCTGTTTTTATGTTTTCATCCCTGTAAGAATGAAGAAAATAAAGACACCAGGTCACTTTGTGCATTGGATGTTGATATTTTCACCATTTCCCCTGCTCAACCACCGCTAATGCTTCTTAAAATGTTTATGACAATGTACTCTTACCCACAAGTCCCTGTGTTTCCACTGTTTATTCTGCTGCTGAATTTCCCACAATCCCACCTGATCAGGACATCAGTGCAGCAGTGAGATCCAGCCCTAAAGTCACCAGTTTAAATTCTACAGTCCCAAAGATAATCATTGATAAGGAAGAGATTTAGTGTGACAACGAAACACAGCCATGATTTGTAAGTTATCATCAGCAAGACTCACAACTTAACAAGTATGTCAGCTGTATTTGTATAGTCTTTCTTACTCATATTCTTCTTCTCCACCTTTGGACATTCACACACTACATGGAGCAATCATTAAATCACTGCCTGAAAATACTTTAGTAAAAATATGTCTATCAGAGTTACAGTCATGATATGGCTCCTGACCAAATATGTCACCATTTGACTGCTCGATCTCACAAACGGTTCCAGCTTGTACTTTCTACTGTAGTGCTTACCTAAATTCTGATTATGATATATTGTTTATTATTGATGAATCTTAAATTACATTCACACTACAGGTGAAAGTTAATGAGCAAATCTGATTGTGATGAGTATCGTGTTGTAGTGATAGTATGAAAACATGAATTCTGATTTTGACTGTTCAGACGCGGGTCACATTGAAATAAATCTGATATGTGTCTGATTTAAAATAAAAAAGATCAGCTCCCATGTCGTTTGGGTGCATCTTTAGCTTAAGCAAATCCAGAAAGTATGGACTGTGCCAAGCATAGTACTTTGGTAGCATTTCATATTGTTTTTTTTTATCTAATAATTGCAGATTTTATGGTATTTTTGTGTGGTTTCATTAATTGTGTCTCATATATTATTAAGCATAATTTCTGTTTTTGGGGCTTTAAGGGTATTTCTGTATGGTTTTATTAATTGTGTACTTTTATATATTTGTAATTATTTATCAAGAAGCATTTATGCATTTTTATTTTGCATTGAAAATGTTATTTTTTTAAACTGTGCTTTTGAAAACCTTTGTAAAATCATTGTGGCATTTGTTATTTAATGTTTCTGCAATGATGCTACACAATAAAACAATACTTAGAACTACAGTATCTGTATTTTAATTCTTACTTATACACCAATCAGCCATAACATTAAAACCTTTATCATTATAACCATCTAGGCGGTGTCTGGCACCGGAACGTGATGGAACCTTTGAGTGCTGTGGGTTGTACAGTGGGGATTCCAAGAATCAGGCTTTTTTGTCTGGTGCATCGCTTCAGTCATTTCACTACTTGTGAGGTTACTTAAATACAAGTTTGATACAAAAATACACACGAGACACAAACTTTGAGATGATTATTTGTTTTCTTTTGAATGTCTGAAAATGTTTTATCTTATTTATGTTAAGTTTAAAAGGGGGTTAGTCCAAGTACTGGAGAAACAGATGCGTCTTGAGTCGTCATTTAAAGATAGTCAAAGTCTCTGCTGTACGGACATCTAGAGGAAGTTCATTCCACCTCCTAGGTGCCAGAACAGAAAAGAGCCTGGATGAATGCCGCCCTTGATCCCTGAAAGATGGTGGGATGAGGAGAGCGGTGCTGGAGAATCAGAGGGAACGTAGTGCAGTGCGTGATGTACTGTAATTAGCGCAGAGAGGTAAGTGGATGCTGGGCCATTTTTAGCTTTGTAGGCAAGCATCAGTGTTTTGAATTTAATGCGGGCAGCTACAGGATGCCAGTGCAGGGAGCGGAGGAGTGGGGTGGTGTGGGAGAACTTGGGAAGGTACATGAGCCTCCTATGCCCTCAGATTTCACGAGTTTGGAAAAGACTTTGCCTACAATTAATTATTCTGCTTAGTGACACGTGCCTCGCCTCCTTGGCTCACCCTGCCATGAGTCGCAGAACTCTACCTGCGCTGAGATACGCCAGGTGGATCTGTGCCCTTGCCTCTATCACCGCTAATGATCCCAAGCTTCTCACCACGCTATAAAACACAACGGGGAGTGTAGCTTGGGATCTGTTGGGTTGCTGGGGACTTCCTAAAGAGAGTGCGATGCGCGCTACAATGAGTGGCATGCAAGTGGGGCAATGAAATGCGCCCCAGGGACTTCAAAGAGGTGAGTACGCCTTTGATCACCGCAATAATGATATTGTAGCGTTTTTACGCCGGGAAGAATGCTGGAGAGACGAGTGAGCTTATTTGCTGCCCAATGCAATGGCTGGGAGTACTTTATTAAGCACACAGCATGTAAGGCATGAGCAGCACCTTCACTCAGGAGCCTACATCCAATTCACCACTAGCTTGAACTGGAGCACATTTCACACGTCACACACCCCTCACACAAACAGGGCCGAAGCCACCAACCCAAACACCTTTCCCCAACATGGTGAACACACACCGACATCCCCGCAAGGCATGCTGGTCGTCAGCCGCCGCCCCGCCCACGCCACACTGCCCCCACCCGAGCTGTGACCGTCCCTCGTCACCATGACGAACTCCGTTTCGAGGCGTGGAGGCGGTCGGCGCTGGCGGTGGGAACGCCGGCGTCCTTTGGCAGGTGAGGGGTGAACGCGAATGTAGTCCTGAGGCGGTCCGGCCTCCAGAGTTCGATGGTTACCCGGCGTGCGGCTGTGGAGGCGCAAGACGGTCCCGGTGGGGCAAAACTCGTGCCCGCCCTGCCAACCGCACCCGGTAGATGACATCGGAGAGCCGAGCTGGCTGTGAGTGTCCACGCCCATTCGCCCCTTCTGCCTGGCGATGAGCGGTTCACAGTTCCACAACCCGTGGGAAACAGTGGAGCCGGTGTCCACGAGCGCCCGCAGTAAGACGCCGTCCGGCACACAGTCGATGTAAACCCCCGCGGGGCTCCCCAACCGTCCACCCGGCGCTAGTTTAGCGGCTGCTGGTGTACGCTGTTCCTCAGGCCTGAGAACGTTGAAGCGGTAGTCCGGCTGTCCATCAGGCCTGAGAACATTGCAGTGGTAGTCCGGCGGTCCCTGGCCTCGGCGTCGTCGCGGAATCTCGGAAGCGGTGTCGAGGCCTAGCCGCGACGGGTAGCCCTGTCCCCGGCTAGGTTCACCTACCAAGCGCCACTGAGCTGCGGGCGGTCGCTCGGCTCTTTCGCCGTAATGTGCCGCCATTATGGGCTCAGCGCGCTCGACCTCGCGCAGCGCCTCCTTGCGATCACCCGCGCCGTCGCCTCGCCGCGAAACGTCGGAGAGCTGCTCGTTGCCTAGCCGCGACGGGCAGCCCTGTCCCCGGCTAGGTTCACGAACCGAGCGCCACTGAGCTGCGGGCGGTCGCTCGGCTCTTCCGCCGCGAGGTGCCGCCAATATGGGCTCAGCGCGCTCGGCCTCGCGCAGCGGCAGTTCGCTTTGCCGGCTAACAGCGCACGGAGCTGTATCTTGCTCCGGCACTTGCGCAGCGCCAGCCTCCGCCCCGAGATCCAGCGCCGGGATTTTCTGCTTCCCGCTCCGCGTTGGTTGACGTGGTGTGCTCGCGCTAGCTCCGCCAGGAAAATGCTTCTTCTGCGCGAGTAGTCGCTCCGCTACTCGGCGGCCCGCTTGGATTTTTAGAAGGTCCTCCTTTGTGCGCTCGAACCCGTTATTCTCCATCCCACTTCTGACACCAATGTAGCGTTTTTACGCCGGGAAGAATGCTGGAGAGACGAGTGAGCTTATTTGCTGCCCAATGCAATGGCTGGGAGTACTTTATTAAGCACACAGCATGTAAGGCATGAGCAGCACCTTCACTCAGGAGCCTACATCCAATTCACCACTAGCTTGAACTGGAGCACATTTCACACGTCACACACCCCTCACACAAACAGGGCCGAAGCCACCAACCCAAACACCTTTCCCCAACATGGTGAACACACACCAACATCCCCGCAAGGCATGCTGGTCGTCAGCCGCCGCCCCGCCCACGCCACACTATATTTTACTTTCAGATGGAGCCGGATACTGTGACCCTGCCGGCGAGGAGGAAAAGGCCACAAGGAGATGCACGTCAGACATAAGAGAGAGGACACCCATCTGAGGCCGCGCACACAGAGAGCTTGGTGGGGCTGGTCCGGCCAGAGCAGAGCCAGCAGGAGCAGACTGCGCTGCCCACTGCTCACCAGCCTGTGCCCACATGCCAGCGGGGCTCTGCCCATCAGACCTGCATGTGCACATTTCTTTCTTCCCTTTCTTTCCATCCTCCCTGCTTTAACACTTTTCCTCCCCATTTTTCTAAATAAATTACCCTTTTTCCCGTAAGACCTTGCCTCATGTCCGTGCTTTACGGTGCCACCCGTCAAACCCGTTAAAATACTGCATTGAGAAAGCACTAGCGGTTGCACTTTTCTCTGTGCTTGAAGGCACAGGGAAAACATGGAAACACATTCCTTGTTGTGATTATCCTCCAGGTACTTCCTCTATAGTCCAAAGACATGCAGTAAAGGCTGATTAATGTTTGCGGATTGCATAGAGTGTGATTCGTGTTTTTTTCTGTTCTGCCCATACTATAGTTTTCCGAGATCTATCAGAAACGTTTGTCATTTCTGAATTACTCACATTTGAAGTTGCATCTCTTCTGCTATCTGTTATATAATAAGTTGAGGCATTTGTCACTTAACATATATATTTATTACCCACTTCATCATCACTATCCTCAACAGCCTCATCATTGTCATCACCACCATCATCATCTTTATCATCATCATCATCATCACAACCTCCACCACTGTCACCACCACACCCATCATCATTAACATAGTTTTTTCAGCAGAAGATTGAGGTCTCATGTGATTATACTTCAATTAGTCATGATATGTACTGTAGCTAGTTTAGCATTATTAGAGCCCCAAGTGTGTGGTGTAATCATAGAAGATGCCTGAAAAAAATTTAGATAGAGATTTTAAACATTATGTAACCTGAACATATCACAGGCTTAGTAGAACGAGAGCAATGCGAAAAGGGTCAACAACAAAAAAGGTTTAAATTATCTTTTTTTTTCTACTTTGCAACAGACCAAATGAGCTAAATGCTGGAAACCTGCAAGCAATGTCTGAGGTAATGTCTAATCAGTTATGCAAAAGAGCAATAATAATAATAATTAAAAAAAAAAATAATAAATATACAGCGAAACCCCGGCTTGCGAGTAACACAGTTTGCGAGTGTTCCGCATGACAAGCAAAGATTTTTAATTAAGTTTGACCCCGGAAAACAAACAAGTCTTGGTTTACGAGTACCGAGTATCATGGATCACGTACAGACTTGTCCATTAAGAATGCACGTTTCGAAAAAAAGGGAGCATGCATGCAGCAAGCTGTGAAAATGCCCTTCATTACCTGTACGGGCAGTCGTGTTTCAGTCTAAAGTATCGTGTGTCTACTGAAGCTGAAAAATGTGTTATATCTCTTAGTCGCCCATTGACAGCGAGCAACAGAGCTCTTAAACGTGTCAAGCTCAAACTGTAAATGTTGTTGTTGGTCTTTTGGCTGCTCCCGGCAAGGGGTCGCCACAGCGCAATATCCAGTCCGCACTACAACTTGCGCCTGTGCGCAACTCTCCCATTTTAACTGGGCTTGGGACCTGCACTGTATCCAGTGGCTGTGGTTTGGGCACTGGCTGGTAATCGAACCCAGGCCTTCCGTATAACAGCCGAAACACCTACCTAAATTCATGATACTTAAATTAGCAAATGAACAATATTTATACTTTGTTCCCTTTCTTCCTTCACAACACATGAGAACAGACTGAAACCAGAACCGAACCGCAGATTAAACACGCGCATATAACCGTCGGTATTTTAAGTGTGATTGAAAATACAAAAATCTAATTTAAATCAAATTCTAATTTTTTTGGTCACATACACAGTCATACACAATACGATATGCAGTGAAATGCTTTTTCGACTACCAGTGACCTTAAAATAAAAGCTTAAACATAAGAAATAAATATAAATAAAGAAAATACGGTAGAAAACAAAGTTAACTGTAAAATATACTGTACAAGTAAAAATAAAGATATATTGCAGTAAAAATGAAATTAACTAGTAAAATATACTGTGCTAAGTAAACTAAAATAAAAATATAAATAAAAGAAATAACTTAAACCAAAATAACGTGACTAAACATCGCTAAACAGCAGGTGACATTTATGTTCAGTATTTCATTTGTATGTAGAAGATGGGAATTAATTCCTGCTTACCTTTTCCACAGGCCCGCCAAACGTTTGTCTTCTCAACACGCTGTGTTCTCTTCTTGTAATATCTTCTCAAGATGTTTGATCTGATATTTCTGTTTTTCATAATGACAAGATCTCTTTGGTTTATCTCAACATGATTGAATCTAATACATGTTAAGTTGTTGAATTTCATGCAAATACAACATCATTTATTCATGTTCATCTTGGAAACATGATATTATTATGTACAAAACACATATTACATTTTAGTACATGTATAACATGTAGCCAGGTTAATCTTTTTGAGTGTATGCGTGTGTGTACAGCGCGTGTGTAAAGCAAAACCAAGTCTCATTAGAGACGTTAAAAATTCATTTTTACTTTCTGCTCAAGGCTCAGTCTGCTCTGTGTGTCTGTGTGTGTGTTTCCGTTGTGTGCGTGAAAAGAGGAAGGGACTGTGTAAGACGAGAAGTGGGAGAGGGGAGCTTACTCTGGATTCACACACACACACACACACACACACACACACACACACACACACACACACTGAAACGGAAACAATTATCTGTCAGGATTTATTTTTATTTTTTTTTTAAGGTAAAGTGCAGTTTAATTTATTTTATTTTTACTTTATATTTTGTGTTAATTAGTTTGATGTATTTATTTTTTGGGGCTGTGGAATGAATAATTTGAGTTTCCATTATTTCTTATAGGTTTCACAGAGGGAAGGCAAAACACAATTACAGTGGGTATGGAAAGTATTCAGACCCCCTTTAAATGTTTCACTCTTTGTTATATTGCAGCCATTTGCTAAAATAATTTAAAATATTTTTCCCTCATTAATGTACACACAGCACCCCATATTGACAAAAAAAACAAGAATTTGTTGACATTTTTGCAGATTTATTAAAAAGGAAAAACTGAAATATCACATGGGCCTAAGTATTCAGACCCTTTGCTCAGTATTTAGTAAAAGCTCCCTTTTGATCTAATACAGCCATGCGTCTTTTTGGTAAAGATGCAACAGGTTTTTCACACCCAAATTTAGGGATCCACTGCCATTCCTCCTTGCAGATCCTCTCCACTTCTGTCAGGTTGGATGGTAAACGTTGGTGGACAGACGTTTTTAGGTATCTCCAGAGATGCTCAATTGGGTTTAAGTCAGAGCTCTGGCTGGGCCATTCAAGAACAGTCACAGCAGTTGTGAAGCCACTCCTTCGTTATTTTAGCTGTATCCTTAGGGTCATTGTCTTGTTGTCCAGTCTGAGGTCCTAAGTGCTCTGGAGAAGGTTTTTATCCAGGATATCCCTGTACTTGGCCGCATTCATCTTTCCCTTGATTGCAACCAGTTGTCCTGTCCCTGCAGCTGAAAAACGCTCCCACAGCATGATGCTGCCACCACCATGCTTCACTGTTGGGACTGTATTGGACAGGTGATGAGCAGTGCCTGGTTTTCTTTACACCTATAACTCTTCTTCTTGGAGATCTTCGGTACTTGGTACTTGGAGTCCTTCAGGTACTTTTAATGTGTCTTGCAGAGGCTTTTGTTGGGCCACTCTGCCATAAAGCCCCGACTGGTGGCGAGCTGCAGTGATGGTTGACTTTCTACAATTTTCTTTTATTTTTTATAAATCAGCCAAAATTTCAACAATTCTATGTTTTTCTGTCAATATGGGGTGCTGTGTGTACATTAATGAGCGGAAAAGACGTACTTAAATGATTTTAGAAAATGGCTGCAATATAACAAAGAGTGAAAAATTTAAGGGGGTCTGATTACTTTCCGTACCCACTGTATGTATAATAATTAGCAGGTGGCGATATTAATGCCTTATACCCCGGTGGAAACGTAATGCACCACAAACTCAAATGTATTTAGATAGAAAGTGCAAATAAGTGTTTCAGGATGCAGTGGAGTAAAAACTATCCACTAATAAAACTACTCAAGTAAACTACAGATTCATGAAAACTGGACTTAAGTCTAATAACAAAGTAAATGAAATTAGTTTCAGTCCACTCTACATACAGGATTTGTGTGTTGACCTGAATAAATTTTAATGTTCACCAAAAACTCACTGAGGATTTAGCACATAAGCATGAATTAATTAATTGATTGTATCCCAATTGATTAATCATTTAATCAATTAATCAATCAATCAGCCAATTAATTACTTAATCACATAGATTAACCTATTTATGAAACGCTGGGCAACTTTGCTGCAATGATAAGCACTTCTTCTCACTGTTTGATTACAAAATACACTTGGATTATTATTTTTTTTCCTTGTAAGAAAATACTGGAGTGTTCAGGTGATACTGCATCTTTCTCTCATTTTTACACACCTTGTGCTCTAGAGGGCGGTAGAGCAGTACACACTGTATCAGTAAAGTTAATCTTGGAGCACTGAAAGAAAATCTAAGTCGCATAAAGAAAAATACTTACATGCAAAAACGCTTAAACACTCATACACATTCATATGATTGTTTAAACACCGTACCTGACCAGACGCTCATTATTGTGTCAGACATTTGAAAGTGTTTTGCATTGCACTGATGTAGTTTACATATTTCTCTTGTCCACAGCTCTTTCTAATTTAAGCAAAAGGGGAAGTTATTACAGCGTCACATTCTGGTTAAAATGCAGATGAAGACACAGAGTACACTCACAGAGCAGGACAGAGACAGTAAGAGTGTGTAACAGAACAGGAGCTTTAATATCTTTCTGAAGTGGAGTTGGTGTGGAGATGTGTGAGTGTGAACTCAGGATGAAGATCCTCCTCATCTTCACCCTCTGTCTGATCTCAGGTAAAGAAATGCACTTCAGAATAATCCTCACTCTCAGCAGCAGTGTTACATAAAGGAAGGTTTTGCTCAGATGGATGTTTGGTGTTTTGTTAGATGGAGAAGATTTCAATGCAGTAACAGGATATTCAGGAGGAGGAGTCCTTATCAAGTGCAAGTATGATATAAAATACACAGAAAATGAGAAATATTTCTGTAAGAATTTAGGACCAGTTTGTTGTTACCAAATAACAGCTAATTGTATAAATAATTGGATAACTGATCGGATAAACCAGTGTGGAGCTGATACACAATCAGTGAAGGACATTTCCACACTAGTGGAACTGAAGGCAACAGGTGAGTTAATACCATCTACAATACCTTTTGTTAATTTTTTCAGAGCTCTAGTATGAAAAGTCGAGATGGAAAATACAAAGGACCAACAAATCAGGCATCATTAACTTAAGTAATTATTTTAGAAGATTTTTAACTCATATATTTTCTATTTAGACCATTGTACTGTAATAGTAAGGTAATGATTTAAGTTTTTTATTTTGCATAGCTGAGAAACCAATGAATTTCTTATTATAATTAAACTCGCTACTTAAATCCATTATAATTTTTACACCTGCTTATTAAAGTCACCTGCTCATTGGGAAGTGTTAACTATCTTGTGTGTATATATATATATATATATATATATATATATATATATATATATAAACAAATATACGGTATATTTTTCTTTATGTTGTTACTAAGAGGAAGATTTGATCAGCTGTAACCCAGGTGACCCAGCTCACCATTCTCTGCAAGTTCCCACCGTTCTCTGCAAGAGCCTGCAAACTGCTGATTGTTATGTTGGAGAATGTGAAAATGTTAATAAGGGGAAATTCTCCCTTTGTTATGACACAGAAACACAAATTTTGAGTGTAAGTATTAGAAATGTAACTGAACGAGACTCTGGTGAATACTGGTTTGGAGCTGAAGCAGCCTGGACATCTGATGATGGATACAGGGTTTATATCACTCGGATCAACCTGACAGTTACTGGTGAGTTTGTAGAGACACAGAGACACACACACATGACTATTTTGTCATTACAACAGTTTTGTGTGAAGCACAGAGTCAGTGCACATCCTAACTATGACTAGTCTGTAATATTATTGGACATTTGATGAATATAACAATAATAGCAGGAGAAATATAGTTATGTTTAGAATTTCTATACAAATTACTGTATCTAGCTGATGTTATTTGCACAGCCATCTGTATTTCTAAAGTTTTAAACATAAAGAATGTTGACTTTATTGTGTTGAATCTGTTCTGCTATCAGTCGTACACTAGATTCACTTTCTTAATGCCATTTATTATCTAACTAAACTGTAAATGTTTCACTTTCAACAGCAAAACAAACACAACCTTCACCATCATCAACTTCTCCTCCAGCAGGTGATTTTGGTCAGACACACATTTTGCTGATTTCCCCATCAGTCAAACTACAGTACATAATTTTCATTTAATCTTTTTCCATATAAATGATCAGAATGAAGGTTAAAGTGTCTGATTATTTTCCAGAATTTCCAGCTTCCATTGTAATCCCTGTGTCTGTAATCTTACTGCTGCTCCTGATTGCATTCATATTCCTTATTGTGATTCTGCAAAAGAGATGCAGGGTGAAAGGTACCCATACACACACCACACATAATAAAACGTTTAATATGGTAAATGTATTGTAACTGGTTGGTTCAGGCAGTACAGTGACACAGGGGTAACATTACTGTCCAGCCTCAGCTCAGGTTACAGTTTTGCATTTCTAAGCTCACATAATGCATTTAGTGTTTATATTAAATAAACAAATGATTCATGGCTGTTTCTCCAGCTTATAACTTTTCATATGTGTTTTAACGGAATCAAAAATCTGCTTACTTTAGTAACCTTAGACATGGCTCATGCTGTGGTATACAGAGATGCAGCAATTTTTTTTTCTCAGCATTTAAATATTCTTTATACCCTAAATGTGCACAGTGTTTTTGTTTCACGCTTCAAGCGAAGCGGCCTTCAGTGCTTTTTAGTTGCTGTATGTACATCCACAGTAGCTCTTCCTTGTTCCCTTGAGTTTCCTGGCATGAACTCCAGGTTTCCCACATCCATACACAAGATAAGCCATGTACGTAATGAACACAGATTGATGAACAAATTGTTCATGACTGATGTTCCACCTGCTTCAACTTAGATGGAAAGGTTTCAGATTTGTGCTTAATTGTTATAGTGTTGTGTGTGCGATTGTGTTGTGTGTCTGTGTGAATTAAATACTCAGTAGTAGAATCAGTAAATTGCTTGAACAAATTCATTAGGAGAAAAAGTGACACAGTGACGATGTTCCAGATGAACATAGATGGAAACAGATCTATAAACAATACAGATTAATAAATACACTACAGGATTCCTAGTTATCATAAAATCATCATGAAAAGTAATAACAACTGTCTATTTATTTCAGCAGGTATGGCTTCTGCTGTCCAGTGCTCAGGAAACAACCAGGAGGTAACTGCCTTCACCCGGGCACATGTGTTTGTTTAGTATGAAAACATATTCTCTTTTAGAAGAAAAAATGTTTCTGTTTTTGTGCTTTCTCTCTTTAAGAATGAAGAGAATAAAGACACCAGGCGACTTTGTGCATCAGATGTTGATATTTTCACCATTTCCCCTGCTCAACCACCTACAACCACCGCTGATGCTTCTCAAAATATTTATGAGAATGTACTCTTACCCACAAGCCCCTGTGTTTCCACTGTTTATCCTACTGCTGATCAGTTACCCACAGATCTCCCAGCATCCTCTGTTAAAGGTCCTGTTTATGCAGCAGTGAGATCCAGCACTAAAGCCACCAGCTCAAATTCTACAGTCCCAAAGATAATCATTGATAAGGAAGAGATCTCGTGTAACAACGAAACACAGCCATGATTTCAAGCTTATTATCAGCAGGACTCACAACTTGCATCAGAAATTTGTCGGCTGCATTTGTAAAGCCTTTCTTACTCTTAATTGTGTTCTCCACCTCTGTACACACACACACACACACACACACACGCACACACACACACACACTACATGGATCACTGCCTAGTTAAGACCCAGTAAAGATAACTGTAACAGAGTTACAATGGCTGCATTTGACTGAAAAGACTTTCTGCTTATTCTTACCAATGGTTTAAGCTTGTACTTTCTACTGTAATGCATACTTAGAATCTGATTATGTGCTATTGATTTATAAATCATAACTTAGATTTACACTGCAGTCAAAAGTGACCTGTATCCAATTTACTGGCCAAATCTATTACCAAATCATATGTGGGTTTATTTTAGATTTGAAAAGATCAGATACCATGTGGTTTGGGTTGTTCACACTGTTCACATTTGGACAAAATCACAAAGAAATAAGAGATATGGGCCGCTTTGTCTGTTAGTGTGAATGTAACCTCACTCCCAATAATGATGACAGGTGCATCTTTAGCTTAAGTTTAATTTTCTAAAGCTAGAAAGGATGGACTGTGTAGAGTGTATTAAACTTATTTAGTATCATTTGGTATTGTCTTTCTTAATAATTGCAGATTTTTAGGTATTTACTTTTGGTTTTATTAATTGTGTTTTTTCATCTATTTATAGTGATTTTCTAAAGAAGGACTGAGTCCCTACAAGTTTTGCATTTAGAATGTTACTTTGTACAACTAGTTATTTTTTTTTTTTTGTAAAATCACTGCAACATTTAATAATTAATGTTAAGATGTGACTTTTTTTTGTTGTTGCCAGAATTATACACAATAAAATACAACTTTTAACTATTTGCATTTTAATTCATACTTATACACCAATCATCAATTACATTAAAGTCATTGCCATTATAGCCACTTAGGTATTGGGTTCCTCGGGGTGTGACTGACCGACTGGTATTTGACACTAGTATATTAGGGCGGATCCATTTAGTGCTGTGTGTTGTTGGGTGGGGAGTGAACTTGTTTGTCCAGTGAATTGTGTGGGTGCTTAAAGAGATTAAAATATAAGAAGTTTGTGCGTACAAATGTAATTATGGTAAATATCTAATAATTCCATGCCCATTTCTCTTTCTGTCTATTTCCTGTTAGCATGCATTTACTTCTATCTGGTGATAGATTAGATAATTAGATTAAAAAGCATTTGCATTTTTTGTATGTTGTCCTGGATAAGAGCGTCTGCCAAATGTATAAATGTAAATGTACTTCCCTGTGTTTATTTTAGTTTATTTATCATTGATCTTTACAGTGTTTAGTTTCACCAACAATGTGTGTTTTGTTTGTTTATATAAATATATATATTTTTTCTAACTCTGGTTCTGGTGACACAGCAGCTTAAAGGTTAGGGCTTCGAATGGTTTGCATGTTCTTGCATGCTTGGTGGGTGTCCTCCAGGTACTCAGGTTTCCTCCTACAGTCCAAAGACACGAGGTATAGGCTGATCCTGTACAGAATAACCTGTCGTTAATGGATGAATAAATTACACTGATTGTGCTGCAGTATTATGTTTGGCTGACATTTGGTCTTTTGTTAGTGAATAGAATAATGTGAGAACAAATAGAGAAGTTACCTCAAAATATACAGATGGATCCACGTCAAATAGCCGCGACCGTGTGAATAACGTGCGAATGGCATACGGCTGCCCTATGCATGCCGTGATCCCCCCTCCTTTTCCTTTCAGAAAGGCGTGTCAAGATTTCACAGTAAACACGCCCATTTAAGCCCTATTTATGCATTAACCTGGTTCTCAAAAACACGTTAACACAAGCCAGCAATTTAGCTGTGCTAAGTTGCAATCGTGATTTTAACAACCCACCCCCGCCGAACTGACGCTGCCAAACTGCACTAGAGTTGAAGATGGCGGCTTAATGGACTATTCACGGTAAGTGGTGTTTTAATTTATGAAATTTGTTTGGAATGTTAGATAAAATGTTAGATGAACTGTTAGAAAATAGTTTATTTCCCTGTTTAGTTTTTTATTGGCCGTTTTGAAAATCACTGGCAGCACCAGCAGCGGTCAGATGTGACTTTAGATAACTTAATGGTCTGTTTACCAAAGCTCTGAAGTTTTTTTTTTAGTTGAGGAGTTGGGGAGGTGTGGGGGGCTTCAGTACTCGGTAAGTTATAGTTTGGCTTCAGAGATGAACTAATGCTCATATACGAGTGTTATATCGCTTAACTTATTGGTATGAAAAGCGCATTAAGTAAATTCTCGGTTGCAAACGATAATACAGACAGAACGCTAACAACGTTCACGGGTTAAAGTTAGCACAGGCAGTTTATTTACATTCCAGAATTCCCCAAAACAGTATTTTACACACTCTGTGGTGTATGTTTACTAATATCTTTTATATTTATTACAACCAGATATTATGTAAAGTTTATTTATCCTTGTCTTCACTAAATTCTCCTGTTGTCTTTAAGCAGAGCTTCGCTGTGGAGGTCAGACGGACGACGGTTGGCGTTTTGGAGATACTGGAGGAGCCTGTATCAGCGGAAAAAAAACATCAGCGAAAACTTCAAAAATATAACGAAAACAAACCCAAGCAGAAGTTAAATTTTAAGCTTTACTTTGCAGCAAAATATTATCTACCAGTGTATTAAACGGAAATAGATAAAATACACCGTAATGTAAAATACTGTACATACTGTAGACCACACTTGTATTCCGTACCTACAACGACCAGTATAGATAAATTACAAATGTTACCGTGTCTTTAAGGATTATTAAGGATGTCGTGAAAAATATTGCAATAAGTATTTTTATTAATTAATTAATTAAAAATAGCATAAGCATCATGGGTTTTTGTATTAGGTGGTTTAAATCTGTTTTATTAATCATTTTTCCCCTCTTTTTTACCACATCATCTATTTATGAAACTATGTTGACGTAAGTTATGTTATATATTAAATATAGTAACCGGCTGCTTGAACACTGCAGTTAACTGAAGCAGTCAATGCTCCATCTGGCGGAATTATACAGCATTGCAACCATCTTTTTAGAAAGCGCATGGGGGCGTTTATGGGGCGGAGCATCGTCAACTGCGTCATCGCGGGGGATCACATTCCGTGCACGGCTCGATCATGGTCCTGTCAGGGTCCTATCATGGACCTGTCATGCTCCAGGCGGCTGTTTGACGTGGCTCCCACTGTAGAAGTGATCTAGCTGATATTGTCTCTTGAACTTCTCACTTCTGTCTTTTCAGTGCTGTGATGAGCAGCTTTTTTTAAGTTTAAGGTTTCTTACCTGTTCTTCCCATACAAATGTTTTGAGTTACATTCTCCCATATATAGTAGAAGTTAAAAGCAGTCAGTGTTTCCGAAGTTACAGAAATACAAAATGTACACAGAATTCCGTTGATTCTGTTCTGCTATCTGTCATATACAGTTCTAATTTTTTTTATTTATTTTGCATATTTGTCACACGTACATTGTTCAAACAAATTGTAAAGGGCAGTGGTGGCTCGGTGTGTTAATGCTCTGAGAGATCAGAGGTCGGCGGTTCGATCCCCAGCTCCACTAGGTTGCCACTGTTGAGCCCTTGAGCAAGGCTCTTTACCCTATCTGCTCCAGGGGCGCTGTATCATGGCTGACCATGTGCTCTGACCCCAGTTATACTGGGATATGTGTAAAAAAAGAATTTTACTGTGCAGTAATGTATATGTGACAAATAAAAGCATAGCTTAATATTATACAAGGATAACCCAAGTAAATACAAAATTAGGTTTTTAAAAGATAAGATAATGAGATCAATTTCTTAATTAGAAAAATCCTGCCTGACCCTATGTAAAAAATAAAATAAAAAAATAATACCAGCCCACCCCCCACTTCGCTAAATAATAAATGACCTGTGGTTAAAAAAAAAAAAAAAAAAAAAAAGCTGTAGAAAGCTGAACTCTGCATACAGAATATTCGTTGACTTCAGGTAATTTTAATGTTGAATCTTCACTAGAAACTCAGCACATAAACAACATAAAAACATGTATTTAAATTACATAAAAATATTTTTTTTATTATTTAATCAAAAAAGTATTGATTGATTAATTGATTAATTAGTTATTTCAATACATACTGTAGATGAAGCTTGATATAAGATTTTTTTCTTTTATAAAAATATACTGTAGGGATCAAAAATATACTGTATCTTTCTCTTTCTGTTACCTTGTGTTTTAGAGGGCGCTAATGCAGTATAGGATGGTAACAGCTGCTTACAGTTTAAGTGGGGCACTGTATGTATTCTGACGTGGTCATCAGCGTCGTTATTGTCGGGAGGAAAATTAGATCATGAACAAAGAAAATGAAAAAAAGAACCAGATTGTGCTGCATGTATGATTGTGAATCTCTCTCTCTCATGCGCAGCTTTGAGATTTTCTCTTAATCTTAAGCTTTTAAGTGTTTTAAAAATATTAAAAGTGCCACATGATTACTGTTACGACCCCTTAGTCTAGGATTCAGGGCCGCAAGATGAAATAAAAAAAAAAAAAAGAAATCCTTTACAACCAGGATAGTGTGCGTGGTCTTTTATTTTCTTCCACACACACAGGAAGCTCTTGGCTTCAGGGTTGGGCCAAGGCCAAAACAATAAACAAAACCCCTCCCTATCTCCTCCCGTAAGCTAACTAACCTATACCACAAAAAAAACTATAAACAAAATACATAAGCTAACCTAACTAAACACAAAAACAGGAGAAAACGGGTTTTAAAGAAAATGGCACCCAACCCCTACTGCTTCTAAAGAGAAAAAAAAAGTATATACAAACAAAAAGGGATATTTACAATATTTACAACAAAAACAACAACAACAAAGATTGAAACAAAAGAAAACCAACACTTAACCCAACTCACAAATACCGGCGCGACCCAACAGTTCGTAAACCGACAACCAACACAATCCACATCTCAAAATCACGACAGCGCGCCATTCCGGGTTTCACCGGCCAGCTTAAAAAGACGCGCTTCTCCACGGCCAGCCAATCCCGTCGCACGTCACGGCACGCTCAATCAGGGCAGGACCTCCTGCAACAAGGAGAGCGAGGGAGAGAGAGAGAGAAAGGAAGGGAGAGAGAGAGAGGCACCAGCAGACACGCATGCGCACATACGTGCACTACACCCGCACGTAACAATTACACTTAATGCAAATATGCCAATATTAATATGCATTTCACTCTTTAGGTAATACTATATAACTGGTCACACTGTTTTCCAGCAGGTGCATCTGCAGACAGCTATTGCGTATGATTGATGAGGATCGGGGGTAGCTCAGTCGTTAAGGCATTAGTCTATGGTTTGGAAGGGCACAGGTTCAAATACCATGACCATCAAGTTGTCCCCGTTGGGCCCTTGAGCGAGGCCCTTAACTGCTCAGATGTATAATGAGATAAAAATGTAAGTCGCCCTGGATAAGGGCATTTGCCAAATGCTGAAATTTAAATGTGTGTTAATTACACAAATATTTTTCTTCACTTTTAGAGAACAAAATGGAGCCAGCTTTACCTATTTTTTCTCTTTGCAAGTGTTAGATATGGTAGCAACCTCCAAAAAAATAAAAATGTACGTAAACGATTTTCATTTCCAAATGCATTGGAGACCCCCCCAAGCCCCCAATTGGGTTAGGGGGTATTAGTGCATGCCTGTGCACAACAGACCAAAAAGTACTTGAATGAAGAAACAAGATTAAATGAAAAAACTTCAATATCAATCTGACGATCTGAATCTTGTCCTAAGAAAATAACTCGTCACATAAATCCACACAAGGCTTTTCAGGGTTTTTTTATTATCATTATTTAAATAATCATCATGCTTTTTTTGCTGTTTATGTCCAGCATTGTATAATTATTTGATCACGAATGGCTGGAATGTGGTTATGACTTGAATACTGAAATAAAGCTGCTCACATCGTGCACTTTCACTTTGTAAAAGGCAGAAGAAACAGCTTGATTTCAGTCATAAAGATTGGCAACTTTCGCAAAGCAGAAGAAATGTAAAATCAATACTAGTACCCAAGAAAAACAACAAAACTAAAATATATACTTGTTAAGCAAACGCTGCATTTTGCAAAGTTAAAGTACACATGATGTGAGCAACTTTATTTCAGTCATTAAAAAAATAAAAAATAAAAAATAAAAAAACACTGCGAGACTGATATCCTGCCCACCAGACCAGAATGTCACAAAAACAGTCACACTAGAAAGATGTTTACGCCATCCTAGGACTTACCCAGGGAAATACTATGCACCTGGAGGTGCTACTCAAGGAAACACATGTTCATTTCCACTTAAGGAAATAAGCAAGAGATGTGTGTGCCAAAAATATACTGTTTTATTAATGCAATTTAAAACTTTTATTAAAAACAACTAAAATCAAACTACTTGCTACTGACCTTCTAAATACACACAAACCTCACAAAGGGTGGTTACAGGGCTGTGGCCAACTAAAATCAACCTCCTAAAAAAGCATACATTTCAATCATCACACACAGTCACACACGCACACAATACCCAGTGAGATTACTGTTAAACAACGCAGTGCACACAGTGACAGGACAGCGCCATCAAGTGTGGATAATCTGCCTCTTTACTTTGGGTAAAACCACAGCCTCTGTAATTAAATAAACTGAAAAAAAAAAATATTTAAAAGAAAGAAAAAGAAAATACAATTTGAAATACACACACCCCAAAAGAAAATAAACAATCAGATTGTAAAGTTAAACAGCCACCAGATGCTCAGCATCCAACATGGGGGCTGATAAGGCCTGTTAAAATATAAGGCCAAAATTAACCATCTACCAGGGAAAGCAAAGGGAAAAAATAAATTAAAATCAAAAAGTTAATGATACCAAACAAAATCATAAATACAAGACAGTAAATAAATCAACCAAACTTAATATGGGAACAACTAAAAACCTAGGAACAAAACAGCAGTGTAGTTTTGGTTACTGGAATTTAGGACTAGAACACATGCACCGCAGCAGGCACCCTGCAACACATTACTAAGACAGGGAAGATAGCACGTCATTAAGTAAGGGTAATTAAATATATGAAACCTACCACCCTCAAAAATTTTCCATCTATACCGGATGCTGCAGCAATGAGCCACATTATATAAGCCAAGCTGGTTTCAAGGCTGAACAGCCTAAGCAACAAGTTGAACTCATCAGGATAATGCGGTCACCTGCCACACCTTAGCAGAATCAACAGCGATGACGGTGTAGAAGCAAGGGCCTAACAGCAACAGAAACATACTGGATAATACAGCTACCTGCACACCAATAAGACTGGCACCATATGGGAGCAATGGACATACCTAAATAGGCAGTCTGACCAAACACAGGTTGCAACTATTAACCACTCGACATCTTATGCAGCTATAAATACAAAAACGATAACATTAATCTAACAAACCGTGGCACGGTGGTGTAGTGGCTAGCACTGTCGCCTTGCACCTTTAAGGTCCGGGTTCGATTCCCGTCTCTGTGTACATGGAGTTTGCATGTTCTACCTGTGCTTGGTGGGTTTCCTCCGGGTACTCCGGTTTTCTCCCACAGTCCAAAGACATGTAGGTTAGGCTAGTTGGCGTTTCCAAATTGCCCATAGCGTGTGTGTGAGTGTGTGTATGGGTGTGTGCCCTGCGATGGATTGGCACCCTGTCCCTCCTGGGATGGGCTTCTGGTCCCTGTGACCCTGCTGGGATAGGCTTCTGACTTCCGAATGACATACAAAGTCCACTCAAAAAGTGACTGAATTAGCCATGCTACAAACACTGGCCGGGCAGGGGAAACTGAGAGTGAGGTGTTTAACTGATGAATCAGCCCTATATAAACCCGCCTATGCCTACTGATAGGCTAGCAGTCTACTGACATCACAATAAGGGAGGTTCTACAACCTTATTGCTCATGTCAAAATACACTGTATTGCATTTTTTATGTTTCCTAATTAATTTGTTTTGAATTGAAAACAGCTCCCCATTTTAATCAGAAAGAACTTCAAGTTACTTATATTTTAAAGATTAACCAAACTAATAGAGACCACAAGGACTTTAGAGCCGATCTGAAGACATCAGGAGAGGTCTGTACCTACTTCAGCTGAGTGGAATGAGGATCTAATCTTGAAGCACTGAGAGGAAAGATAACTCAAACGGAGAAAGATAATCTCATGCAGAACGCTGATATTAAACACTCAAACACCCTCATATGATTGTTTAGAACTCAGGGGTAGCTCAGTGGTTAAGGCATGGCACTACGGTTCGGAAGATTCCAGGGTTAAACCCCACAACCACCACGTTGCCACTGTTGGGCCCTTGAGCAAGGCCCTTAACCCTCAACTGCTCAGATGTATAATGAGATAAAAATGTAAGTTGCTCTGGATAAGAGCGTCTGCCAAATGCCCAAATGCAACTTTACACACTGTATCTGACCAGACGCTCATTATTATGGCAGAAATTTAAAAGTGTTTTGCATTGCGCTAATGTCATTTACATATATTTCTGTGTAAACTATATGTACAGCTCTTTCTAATTAAGGCGAAAGGGGAAGTTATTACTGCGTCACATTCTGGTTAAAATGCAAATGAAGACACAAGAGCACACTCACAGAGCAGGACAGAGATAGTAACAGTGTAGAACAGGAGCTTTAATATCTTTCTGAGGTTGAGTTGGTGTGGAGATGTGTGAGTGTGAACTCAGATGAAGATCCTCCTCATCTTCACCCTCTGCCTGATCTCAGGTAAAGAAATGCACTTCAGAATAATCCTCACTCTCAGCAGCAGTGTTACATGAAGGAAGGTTTTGCTCAGATGGATGTTTGGTGTTTTGTTAGATTCCAAGAAAGTAAAATGATGTAGCTGATATTTGTCCACCTTCTGAGTTCTGTACTTTCAGTTTAAATGATGTAAAGAAGCAGCAGCTTTCTGTGATTTATCAGATGTACAAAATACACAGCCGTTAGTATTTCTAAAGTTTTACACATATACTGTAGAATGTTGACTTTGTGTTACATCTGTTCTGCTATCAGTCATACACTAGATTCACTCTTTTAAGGTTATTTATCCAAACCTTTTTTTGCTTTACTTCTGTGCATTTCAGTTTCAACACAACCTTCACAATCATCAACTTCTCCTCCAGCAGGTGATTCTGCTCAGACACACATTCCCACATCAGTCTAACTCTGTACATACTGTAACACTGATTAATCTTTTCCCACATAAAGTGATCTAGCAGATGTTAAATGAAGAAGCATCAGCATCCTGTGATTTATCAGGTCTACAGAATACACAGCTGTCTATTTCTGAAGTTTTGCACATATAGAATATTGACTTTGTGTTAAATCTGTTCTGCTATCAGTCATACTGTACATTAGATTCACTCTCTTAATGTTATTTATTATCTAAATAAACCTTCACTGCTTTATATCCATGTGTTTCAGTTTCAACAGCAAAAACACTACCTTCACCATCATCAACTTCTCCTTCAACAAGTGATTCTGCTCAGACATATCAGTCTAACTACATAACTTTGATTAATATTTCCCATTATGAATGATCAGAATAAATATTAAAGTGTCTGATTCTCTTCCAGGATTTCCAGCTTCCATTGTGATCCCTTTGTCAGCCATTCCACTGTTGATTCTGATTGCATTCATATTTCTGATTATGATTCTTCATCAGATACAAAGGATGAAAGGTACCCACACACAGACACACACAAATGTGTAGTATGGTAACTGTCACGAAGAGCGAAAAGGAATCATGAACTGAACGCGAGAAAAACTGCGGCAAAAACACAATAATCCAGCAGCGAGCTCGCGCGCTGCGCCTCCTTATAAACCGGAAGAAATCAGCGCCGGATGAGAAACAGGTGTGTCGGCGGGCCGGTCCGGGGGTGTGTGAGGAGAGATGACAGGTGTGTCGGCGGGGCGGTCCGGGGGTGTGTGAGGAGAGATGACAGGTGTGTCGGCGGGCCGGTCCGGGGGTGTGTGAGGAGAGATGACAGGTGTGTCGGCGGGGCGGTCCGGGGGTGTGTGAGGAGAGATGACCGCATGGGGAAACAAACCAGCGTGGTGAAGAGCATAATAGCGTGATAATGTCAACAGACGAAAGTGGTCTTTGAGAGAGCGTGACAGTAACACATTTAAATACAGTGACACGGGGGTAACATTACTGTTCAGCCTCAGGTTACAGTTTTGCATTTCTAAACTCTTACAATGCATTTAGTGTTTATATTATTTATTTAGAGCTGATTCTGCCCCTAGACATTGGGGTTCAGTTCTGAGCTTTTACTGTTTTACATACTGTAGCCAACTTGCAAAAAATGCTGGTGGGAGGATTGGCTGTGTAAAATAGCTCCTAGTTATGAGTGCGTGTGTGTGTGTGTTATATACAGTAATAATAAGTAACCACCACTGACATTTAAAAAAAAAGTAATAATAATAATCACTTGACATAAGCGCAGACAAAAACTCTGACCATCCGTTTGAGACCTAATTTTATGAAAATATGAGGTTTAACTACACCTTTTTTTTTTTTCATGTGTTTTAATAGAATTAAAAAAAACTTCTCTTTAATAACTGTGATCATGGCTCATGCTGTGGTATACAAAGATCATATGATGTACAACAATTTCATTCTCTGCATTTGATTAAAAAAAAATTTGCCATTGTTTCACATTTAGAGTAAAGCAGACATCAGTGCTCTTTAATTGTTGTACTGTATGCACATCCACAGCACCTCTTCCCCTGTCCTGAGTCCTGAGCCCTCTGCTCTTGCTTTGTGCCTTGAGTTCCCTGGTATAAGCTCCAGGTTTCCCATGACCCTACACAGAATAAACTATACATAATAGAAGGTTTAATAAACAAATGGTTTGTGAACCATTTGTTCATGAAACCATCACATTCTCTATCTAACTGACTTGGTTTTAAAGGTTTTCAGAGTTGTGATTTATTGAAAGATTCTAGACTTGTGCTATTTCCCAGATGAACACAGAAGAGAACAGATCTACACACAATACAGATCGATAAATACACTACAGAATTTCTAACCATTATAGAATCCCACAGTGAAAATAACAAAAGTTATGATATTTGTCTATTTATTTCAGCAGGTAGGACTTCATTTGGCAAGTGTTCTGTCCGGTGCTCAAGAAACAACAGGGAGGTAACTGCCTTCACCAGTGCACGTGTGTGTTCAGTATGAAAACATATTCTCTTTTAGGAAAAATTGCGAATAAACATTTGCATTATTTTGTTTCTGTTTTTGTGCTTTCTCCCCATGAGAATGAAGAGATGTCTTCAACCAGACGTCTTCATACATCAGATGCTGATATTCACGTCATTTCCCCTGATCAACTATCCACAACCACCTCTGATGCTTCCCTAACTGTTTGTGACAACACACTGTTATCATCAACCCCCTGTTATTCCAGTACTAGTTCTACTCCTGATTATCTTACAATCCTCCCTGATCTGGTGTCAGGTGGACAAACTGGTGAAGGTTCTGTTTATGCAACAGTTCCCGAACTAAAGCCACCAGCTGTAATCATACGGTCCCAAAGATAATCATTGATAAGGAAAAGATCTCGCGTGACTACGAAACACCCAGCACATACAGACACATATCTGTATCAGCGTTACAGTGGTGGTATACTGTAGCCTCACCATTTGACTTTGAAAAGACTTTCTGCTCATTCTTACAAACGATTCAAACTTGTACTTCGTATTGTAGTGCCTACTTAGATTTTAATAAACTATTGTTCATGATTTATGAATTGTAACTTACATTCACACTGCAGGCGAAAGTAGTGTTGTATTGATGGTAGAGTCACATAAACTCTGATTTGACTGTTCAGACAACGATTGTGTAACCCTTGAACGTTTCACATGTTTTAGAATAGCACTGCTTAATTCAGTATTTTCCCCTAAAGATGGGGGGGGATGGGGTTAGCAAGTGCATGGAGAGAGTGCACGGGAAAAAGTATCAGATTAAGTGACGGTGATGAGCTTCACTGTTTTATGCATAATCCCAGCAAGAGTTGACGAAGTAGAAGCAAATCCTTGTTTTTCCGCGATGTTCTGACTGGTTTCTTTCTTGGCTTATTCATCGGATGATACAAATGGAACTCAAGTTCTTCGAATAATTCTTCAGGAGTGAGTCTTTCCAGCAGACATTCTACTAGCTGAACTTCACCCCCCCCCCCCCCCCCCCCCCCCAAGTCCAAAGACTTTTAAATTGCTCAGCGTGTGTGATTGAGTGTGTTGGCTTTGTACCAAAGCCAGTGTCGGGGATCGGCCTCAGGTCATGAGGAGTAGTGACTTTCCTTCAGTCATTTTACTTCTGTTAAGTTTAGCATTATTATGGCTTTACCTTTTCTTCCATTGTTTTATTACTCAGATAATTTTTTTATTTTGTCTACTGTGTGTCTTCAGAAAATATCAAAATATTCCTTTTTTATGTACCATGTTTTGATATTCAAATCATCACAATGAATATATTTAAATACTAAATTAATCTTTAACCCTTCATGTGACCAATAGTGACATTTTGAGCACTCATTACTTACATTCCCCTGAACAGATGAGGCAAAATTAATGTCTGGTCTCTGGAGAAGGAGGAAAATTGAAAGGGTCTCAGCGCTCAGACAAATCAAGTGCGGACATTTCTCTACACAGGCTTATTTAATGTTCATGCTCACAGATAATTATGATCACAAAGGCAATTCAATTCAATTCAATTTTATTTGTATAGCGCTTTTAGCAATTTTCATTGCCGCAAAGCAGCTTTACACAGTCAAAAGAATTATTTAAGTTTGTATGAAATGTGAATTTGTATGAATCAAAATGGTCAGTTTGTCCCTGGTGAGCAAGCCGAGGGCGACAGTGGCAAGGAAAAACTCCCTGAGATGGTAATAGGAAGAAACCTTGAGAGGAACCAGACTCAACAGGGAACCCATCCTCATTTGGGTGAAACAGAAAGCAGTAAATGATCTGCATTTATACAGTGTTTAGGGTGGGAGGCAGTTCAGCTATAATAGCTGATGTTAATTGATGTTAATATGGGGTCCAGGTAGTTATTGAAGACTCAGGTAGACTTGTAAGAAGTTCCAGTCCTGAACTATCGAACTGTCAAGTCCCCAGAGAAACAGTTGCCAACACCAGTCAAGGCCAGAACCATTTTCTAGGTAGAGAGAATCATTCCCAGACACCAGACGCATCCCAGAGAGACACACGGGGCATCCATGTGACGAGATCTTCAGCCAGAAGCGGGGCACCAGGATGGGTCAGACAGGTCCGGAGGGCAGAGGGAGTCTGGATCACTGGCAGCTCAGGAACGACATGTGTAGCTCGACAGAGAGAGAGAGAGTGAAAGGGGGAGACAGGAGGAGAGAGGAAAGAGAAAGAGGGGGGAAAGAGAAGAAGAGGAGAGATGGCAGTTAGGTATGGTCACAGTCACACAATGTATAATGTGAATGTATATTAACTGTAGATTGCAAGCAGAGACTCCGGCAGGACTAACTATGACAACATAACTAAAAGGGAGAGCCAGAAGGAAACACAAACATGAGGGCTTCCTGAGATGTAAAGCAAACAATCACCTCACCGTCAGCAAACCTGAGTGATCAATGAGAGTGAGGAAGACAGCATCCAAACATACCAGTTCACCATAATACTCTACGTCCATGAGTCCCCCAGATCTTCTCCTTTACCTATGACAAATCTATTTATAAAAATGCTTGGCTAAATAAATAGGTTTTTAGCCTGGACACTGAGACTGTGTCTGAGTCCCGAATACTATTTGGAAGACTATTCCATAATTTTGGGGCTTTATAAGAAAAAGACCATTTAATGCTTTATATGTCAAGAGTAGTATTTTAAAATCAATGCGAAATTTTACAGGGAGCCAATGCAGTGAAGATAAGATAGGGGTGATGTGCTCATATCTTCTGGTTCTAGTGAGGACTTTCGCTGCTGCATTCTGGACTAGCTGAAGCTTATTTATGCATCTAGCTGAACAACCAGACAGTAAGGCATTACAATAGTCCAACCTACAGGTGATAAAAGCATGAACTAGTTTTTCTGCATCGTTTAGCGACAATAAATTTCTTATTCTGGCAATATTTCTGAGGTGAAAGAATGCTATCCTGGTAATATTATCTACTTGAGCTTCAAATGAAAGGCTGGAATCAATAATCACACCAAGGTCTTTCACTGTTGCATTTGATGGAACAGAAAGGCCATCTAAAGTTACAGTGTGATCTAAAATTTTACTCCTAGCTGTATGCGGTCCTATGACTAGAACTTCTGTCTTATCCGGATTTAGCAGAAGGAAGTTAATTAGCATCCAATTTCTTATGTCCTGCACACATTGCTCAATTTTAGTAAGCTGTTTTTTCTCATCAGGTTTTGCTGAGACATATAACTGTGTATCGTCAGCATAACAATGAAAACTAATACCATGCTTACGGATTATGTTGCCCAGAGGAAGCATGTAAAGGGGAAAAAAGCAGTGGACCTAAAACTGAACCCTGCGGAATGCCAAACTCCACTAGAGAACATGCAGAATAATCACCATTTAAGTCTACATACTAATAACGATGGGTCAGATAGGATCTGAGCCAAGAGAGGGCTGTACCCTTAATTCCTACTACATTTTCTAATCTGTGAAGAAGAATAGCGTGATCAACGGTGTCAAAAGCTGCACTGAGGTCGAGTAATACAAGCATAGTTACACAACCCTGATCAGAGGCCAATAGGATGTCATTTACTACTTTAACGAGTGCTGTCTCTGTACTGTGATGAGGCCTAAATCCTGACTGATACAGTTCATGTATGCCATTTCTATGTAGATATGAGCATAGCTGCTCTGCTACTATCTTTTCCAGAATCTTAGAGATAAAGGGGAGGTTTGATATTGGCCTGTAACTGGACAGCTGACAGGGGTCAAGGTCAGGTTTCTTAATTATTGATTTGATAACTGGCTAATTTAAAAGATTTTGGAACATAACCAATGCTGAGTGAAGAATTAATTATTCTCAACAGGGGTTCTGTTATTGCTGGTACTATCTGTTTAAGAAAATGTGTCGGTACAGGATCTAATATACAGGTTGATGAATTTGCAGAAGAGATGAGTGAAATTAGTTCATTCTCTTCAAGGGGAGTAAAGTATTCTAGGTTCTGATCTGACATGGCTAGATTAACATCTGCATCAATTACATTGTTTGGTTTCAAAACCTCAATTTTATGCCTAATATTTACAATTTTATTATTAAAAAAGTTCATGAAGTCCTCCCTATTGCATGATGTTGTTGTGGAGATTTCTGCAGTGGTCTTATTTCTGGTTAATTTGGCTACAGCATTAAATAAGAATCTAGGATTATTTTTGTTATTTTCTATAAGAGTGGAGAGATATGTTGATCTAGCTACACTAAGAGCTTTTCTATAGTTCAGGATGCTCTCCTTCCATGCTATTTGAAATACTAGCAATTTAGTTTGACGCCATTTACGTTCTAATTTCCGAGCGGTCTGTTTTAAAGTGCGCGTGTGATCGTTATACCAGGGAGCGAGTTTCTTATCTCTAATAATTTTTCTTTTAACTGGAGCTACATTATCTAAGGTATAGCGAAATGTCGACTCTAAATATTTAGTTGCCTGATCGAGTTCTGTGGGGTCAGACGGTGATCTAATCGAAGTTGGGAACTCTGGGAGCTTAGTGATAAAACTCTGTTTGGTAGTTGATGTGAATGTACGTTTCATACGGTAGCGCGGCGCTGTGCGTACATTATTACTGTGACACACTTGAATTAAGACAAGATAGTGATCTGAGATAACTTCAGATAGTGGTATTGTGAATAAATTTCTTATACTTAATTCGAATAATATTATTAAATCTAAAGTGTGACCTGCTTTATGAGTGGGTCCTACTACACACTGATTTACTCCTACCGAGTCCAGTATGGACATAAATGCTGTTCTCAGAGGGTCTTCTGGGTTTTCAAAATGAATATTAAAATCTCCAGCAATTAACACTTTGTCTACAGAAACGACTAGGTTTGAGAGGAAATCTGCAAATTCACTAAGAAATTCAGAGTACGGCCCTGGAGGTCTGTAAATGACAATTAGCGGGATCGACTGAGCTGACTTAATATAGTTAAATACACTTATGTTACTATAAAGAATTTCAAATGAATTAAATTTGTGTCCGTGTTTTTGTACAATAGTCAAATTATCATTGTGAATAACTGCGACGCCTCCTCCTCTACCAGTTAACCGAGGCTGGTGTATGTAGCTGTATCCAGGAGGACTAGCTTCATTTAGAGCTACATACTCGTCCTGTTTAATCCAGGTTTCTGTTAAACAGAGTATATCAAACTCCTGATCCGTGATAGTTTCATTAACTATAACTGCTTTAGATGCGAGAGATCTAATATTTAACAGTCCTAGCTTCAGATCAGAGGTGCCGGCTGCGCATTCAGTCTGATCCAAGTTTGTGGTCTTTATGTTAATTTAATTACTAAAACAGACTTTCTGAGTCTTTCTAAATTTGTTTTTAGCTCGGGGAACAGACACAGTCTCAATATGATGAACCCTGAGTGACGACTCTATGCAGCTAGCAGACGGTTGGTTTAGCCTGTCTGTCTGCTCCCTGGCCTGGGCTCTGGATTGTCATAGGCCTCTTCTGAGACTATGAGCTATACTGCAAGAAATGAGAGCAGCACCTTCCCGAGTGGGATGGACACCGTCCCGCCCTAACAGGCCAGCTTTGCCCTCAAAGGTCTTCCAATTATCAATGAAGCCCACGTTGTTTTCGGAGCACCACCTGGACATCCAGCGGTTCAGCGACCATAACCTGCTGTAAGTTATGTCACCACGTCTCATTCGGATGGGACCAGAGCATACTACTCCATCGGACATCGCCTTCGCCAATTTAAACACCTCTATAAAGTTATTCTTACTAACCTCTGACTGACGAAGGCGTATATCATTAGCTCCAGCATGTACTACTATCTTGGAGAACCTGTGCTGTCCTAGAGCCCTAAGATTACCTGCTATGTCCGGTGCTCTGGCTCCTGGGATATACCTAACCACTGCCGCTGGCGCCCCTAAAGGTCTAGCCAATTTCACGTGCCTCATTATAGAGTCTCCTATAACCAGAGCCTTTCAGGTTTCTCAGCGGGTGCATCACTGAGGAGAGCAAACCTGTTGAACACGTGAAGCACAGAAGAGGTGTGCTCCGGTGGGCTAGCCTTAGCGTTAGCTTTGGCTGAACGAGTATGCCGCCGAGTCGTCACCCACTCGCCCCGCTGTGAGGGCTCTAATGCCGGAGTCGAGGGCTGGTTATCTCTGCCTGTGGCACCCAGACTGTCCGCTACAGGAATAACACTGCTCTCACACTCTCTAACCTCTCTAAAGTCTGGCTCCTCTAACGCTGATATCTTCTCCGTCAGAGTGCTCACTAACACACACCTATCACAAATAAAATTACCACTAACGACGGAGGAAGAATGTCTAAACATCCTGCACTCTACACACTAAACGAGCTGAATATTAGACATGATAACGTACCTGAGTCAGAGTTTTAGTTGTTTGGAGCTGAATTCCGTTTGTTGTTCTTAAAAGAAGAAACTCGCGCGTTCTCCGAAAAGCACAAAAAAAGGCGAAGCCAAATAGTATGAGATGTAAAAACTAGTTGCTATTAATATTATTATTGTATAAATGAAAAAGATATGTAATTTAAACGCTAACACAAACGCAAAACTTTCGCAATGGTACACAAATCCTGTACATGAGAAATATTAGATACCTTAGCAAAAGTATGTGTTTGTATTAGCTCAACTCTAGTCTAAAATTATAGTAAAATACTCTCTCTATCTCTCTCTTTCTCTCTCTCGCTCTCTCTCATTCATGTGTCAGAGGGTTGTTATTTCAAAAGTCATCAAATGTCCAAATATGTTGGGGAGGTTCAGTAACAAAGTAAATGTAATTAGTTATCGTCCACTCTGCGATGTGAACATTAAAAGTGTGTGTGTCTTTTAATGTTCACAAAAAATTCAGTAAGGTTTAAAAAAAAAGCAAAGTAAAATAAATAAATTATTTAATTATTTAATCTAAATCAATCAATTAACCAATTCAACACAGATTAATCTTGTTATGAAATGCTAGGTAACATTAGTAGCAGTAGTAATGTGGTACACAATCACATCAGTAAAGTTAATTTTGGAGCACTGAGAGGAAAAATAAAGTGCATGGAGAAAGAAAGTAACATGAAGATCTTATATCTACACATTCATCCGAATCAGAATCAGATTTTTTTTCCAGCAAGTACCTTATTTAACCGCTCATGTGTTTATTTACACACTGTACCTGACCAGACGCTCATTGTTATGTCAGAAATTTAAAAGTGTTTTGCATCCGCTAATGTAGTTTACATATTTCTTTTTCTGTGCAGCTCTTTCTAATGAAGGCAAAAGGGGAAGTTATTACTGCGTCACATCTGTTTAAAATGCAGATGAAGACACAGAGTACACTCACAGAGCAGGACAGAGACAGTAAGAGTGTGTAACAGAACAGGAGCTTTAATATCTTTCTGAAGTGGAGTTGGTGTGGAGGTGTGTGAGTGTGAACTCAGGATGAAGATCCTCCTCATCTTCACCCTCTGCCTGATCTCAGGTAAAGAAATGCACTTCTGAATAATCCTCACTCTCAGCAGCAGTGTTACATGAAGGAAGGTTTTGCTCAGATGGATGTTTGGTGTTTTGTTAGATGGAGGAGATTCCAAGGCAGTAACAGGATATTTAGGAGGAGGAGTCCTTATCAAGTGCAAGTATCATACAGGATACACACAAAATAGGAAATATTTCTGTAAGGGTTCATCACCAGGCTGTTCTGACGAAATAAAGACAGAAGCTAAAACCAAGTGGATGAACTCAGGAAGATTCTCACTGTATAATGACACTAAATCATCAGAGTTCAGGGTGATGATCAGAGAGCTCACTGTACAGGACACTGGGTCGTACCACTGTAGAGTTGATAAAGATCAAAAAAGGGGAAAAGATGTTTACCTTCCAGTGGAACTGAAGGTAAAGGAAGGTGAGTCTCCCACCACCTGTATTAGCAGACATACAAAATACCAAGTATTGTTGGTATCATTACTTTACTTATGTAATATTCTATGAGTATCTCACTATTCTTTTTTTTTTACATAATTAGTTTATTTTGTATTTAGCTTTTGCCCTGCTGAGAAACTAATCAGTGCATTTTACATTAAATTCCTAATTGTAATTAAAATATCTAGTCAAGTTTAAATTTTATCTGTGCATTATATTCAACGTTGTTTATTACAGTTCAGTCATGCCAATCAGTCAATTTTTGCAAGATTGAATCATTCCAGTGTGTGTTTGTGACCTGAATTAGACTGTTACAAAATTGCACACTTACTACCATCCGTAACCAAACAATAAAACATGTATTGCCTAACCTCACCTCTGATAAAATATAAAGTAGCATACCATACATGTGACTTGGATCATTTTGTTTAAATTGTTTGGGGCAACAGACTCCTTAAGGCCATGGTTCTTAAAGTGTGAGGCGCGCCCCATAGTGGGAGATACAGACATGACAGGTGGGCACAATGAACGATTCAATTGCCCCGAAACGATGACTCTATTTCTGGCCCTGAAATACTCCCTCCAGCAACTGGGAGGCAGCAGGGGTTACGTGCTGAGAGCTTCGTACCCTCTCCATGGAGCTAGCGCCTCGGCATCGACATGTCGTCGTAGCTCACCTCGTTTTCTTTAGGATCGAGTCTCAACGCCACGCCCTTAGGGGCCGGAGTGCGGGCTTAGATGGCCACCCAGCCCAAGGGATCTGGAGAGGTCATCTTCTTGTGTGGCACATCAATTGCCCCGAAACGATGACTCTATTTCTGGCCCTGAAATACTCCAGCAGTCAAGAGGTTATCGTGTCCTAGCGCGGACACTACGGCAGTCTTGTAAATATTGCCTGGGCAGACTAAGCTCGCGCCGCTAAGAAGACTGGCGCACTAGGGTCTGCTTTGAGGACAGGACAAATTCTGTCCCTCAGGATCATTTACATTCTAGGACATGGCGAAACATACAGACCCAGTTCACTGCCGAACTGCTTCAGTGCTGGAGCTTCTGCAAGAAAGTTTACCTTGGGCTTTTGCCCTAGTACACTCAGAACATACGTAGCCGCTTCTCGCCTACGTCCTGACTGTTGGGGCTGGTGGAAAGGACCCCTTAGTGTGCTTAGGCTTTGCCAACTGGCTAGAAAAAGCTGTTCTGCATTCTTACCCAACTATCTTCCACAGTTAAAGCCTTCTGTCTTCTGCCGTTAGCTCCGGAGCAGTAAGACTTCATTCGCTGTGCCCAACTCATGCTCTTCAATTTACAGTGCACCTCCGCATTAGCCAGGGCCGTAAATTAAAGCACGGTTTCATACGTCTTGGGGCCGCGGCCGAGGGGCAGCCGCCATTAGACGAGTTGGGTTAGAGATGCTAGTGCCCTAGCCTACGAGGACAGGACAAATTCTGTCCTTCAGGATCTTTTACATTCCAGGACATAAAACATGTAGACCCAGTCCACTGCCAAACTGGTCCAGTGCTGGAAGTTTCTGCAAAAAAAAAAGAAAAAAAAGCCGTTCTGCATTCTTACCCAACTATCTCCCACAGTCGAAGCCTTCTGTCCTCCGCCGTTAGCTCCGGAGCAGTAAGTCTTCATTCGCTGTGTCCAGCTCATGCTCTTCAATTTACAGCGCACCTCTGCATTAAGCCAGGGCCGTAAATTAGAGCAGGGTTTCATATGTCGTGGGGCCGCGGCCCAAGGGCGGCCGCCATTAGATGAGTCGAGTTAAAGATGCTAGTGCTCTAGCCTATGAGGCGCGTGGCATACTTCGCCTCTAGTGATTAGAGATGTTCGACCAGGAAGCTTGCCTCATCTATTGCTCCGGCAAGAGGGGCTTCCAAGCATGGCATGCGGCAGGCTGCCTTTCCGCAAGACATCGGTCAGGCTTCATAGGGGGATGCCAGGCTCGCGGGTCCTAGAGTCAGCATCCCAGGATTATGTCTAGGACTCCTTGGGGGTACTGTGCGCACACTACACAACCCTGGGGGTCCAGACACTTGCAGTGCGGCGGAGTGGGTATTTTTGTTCCCATAGCGCTGTCGCGCAGCATTAATTGTAGCTTTTGAAAGGAAACGTCTCGGGTTACTTTGCTGTAACCCTGTTCCCTGAAAAAGCGGGAACGAGATGCTGCGCTTCGATGCCGCACTGCATGCGTGACTGGACATCCTTCAGACAAAATTGACCTGAGGGTGTTTCCGGTTCATGCCTATTTATAACCTCCAGGTGCACCTCATCGGTTGACATCACCTGCCTGCCAAAATATTTGGCGTGTTTGACACACACGTGCTTTACAACCGGTCACGAGCAAATCATTTCCCATAGCGCTGTCGCGCAGCATCTCATTCCCGCTTTTTCAGGGAACAGGGTTACAGCAAAGTAACCCGAGACGTTCTCCCAGTGTTTCGTTGGGTTTCCTCCGGGTACTCCAGTTTACTCTCACAGTCCAAAGACATGCAGATTAGGCTAATCGGCATTCACAAATTGCCCATAGTGTGCAAATGAGCGTGTGAGTACAGTAAGTTTATGTGTGCCCTGCAGTGGATTGGCACCTGGGTGTACTCTGCCTTGTGTGCTAAGTTTCCTGGGACAGGCACCAGCCCTCCTGCGACCCTGTACACAGGATAAAGTGGTATAGATAAGTGAGTGAGTGAAATAACATATGGCAATAGGTAAATAAGCAACAACAACAACAATCAGTTAGTTTAAGACGTGATGGTTAGCCTTTCTGAAATAGTTCTTGCTGGGTTAAATAGTGTGACACAGGAGGTAGACACAGGTGACTTCAGTTTAGTGTTAATATAACTTAATGGGGAACAATACAGACATAGACACACTAGGGGGAGACAAAGCCACAGCTCAGTAATCCGATGAGCCAGATCTTACTCCCCAGGGCTGAGGTGGCTCAGGTGTGACAAGAACAATATTGTCAAGGGCGTTTGCAAAACCCATCAAGCACTATGATGAAACTGTCTCTTATGAAGACCTTCCCAGGAAAGCAAGACTAAATTGACCTTCCTTTAGAGGTACCAGCCTCAGAAATCCCCAACTGAGAAACAGCACCCCAGATTAGAGCCGTTTGCAGAGTATAAGTAGCAGATACATCTCAATATCAACTTGGACGTAGAAAGGATGTAGGATGTAGAAAGAAATCAAAGTCTGTAAAAAACATAGAAGTAGAAGGGGTGTACAAACTTTTGACTGGTAGTGGCTGTGTCTTTGGACATCAGGGTCTATTAGTTTGTGTGATCATTAATCATGTTCCTCTGTAATTACCATATTGACAGAAGATGATGGTACAATGGAACCTTGGATTTTGAGCAGAATTCATTCCAGAAGCAGTATTTGTGCGTGCATACACTGTATGTGTGTGTGTGTTTGTGTGTGTGTGTGTGTGTGTGTGTGTGTGTGGGTCTAATGAGACTTGCTTTTGCTTTAAGTGCATGCACACACATGTGTTATATTAAACATGCGCGTGTGAGAGCACAACACACATATACAAACACAAAATAAAGGATGCTTTACGTGCACACACGTGGTCACAGTGTTATAGTAAACGGTAGACATGCGCACGGATGGTGGCTATAGGAGTGAGGCTCACGCACTAAGACCGAGCAGGGGAGACGATCACCTACATTCCGTAGCAAGAGAGAAAAAAAAAACATTGGCTCAGGTGTGATAACGTGATGCTGGATCAAAACAAGAAGTGCATGCGTGCAACATGATACTCGATGATACTCAAGGCATGCTCGTTTTTCAAGTCAAAACCTTTAAAACATATTTGTTTGTCTTGCAGAACGCTTGCAAACTGGATTGTTCACAATCCAAGGTTATACTTTGTATATTTGTTACTGTGTGTGTGTGTGTGTGTGATTGCCTAATCAATTTGTAATTAATCAATCAATCAGTTTTCCTTGTTGGGGGTACCAGACATATATACAAATACATTTCTAAAATAATATAACTTTATACTTAGACTTTTTATTGTCATTGTACAGTTGCCTAAACAACAATTTTAGCCAGCAAGGCCACAAAGGTGCAAGAAAAAGTGACAAGTGTCAGTGCAAGTAATAGAAACAATCTTTAAAAGAAAAACATTACTTACTTGTGCCTGATTCACCAAGTCATTGATTCACCAATTAATCCATCCATCAAGTCAGCCATCTTAAGTAAGCAGTTTATCCTAAACATGGTAATGTGGATCCAGAGCCTATCCCATGAACACTGTTTACAATGCAGGAGGATTTTTGTATAATGACAATTCAGCATTTGTGTGAAGTGGGAGGGGAACCCAGAGAACCCAAATGAAACCTGTTTACACACTGGAAGAGCATGTAAAACTCCACACAGACTGTAACATTACGCTTGATCTGATGTCTCTGGAGCTGTGAATGTATTCATCAGATCATTCCATAAAGAATTGTACAAGTGAAACTGATTTCAGTCCTAGAAAGCCTGTAGCTGTCTAACTTTTCCCCATGTGAAGGTATTTCCCAGGTCACTATAGAAATAATCTGATCTGATTGGTTGTGATTTGCAGATCTGTCCTATGAGAAGTCCATCAGTGAGACTGTCCATGTAGGAGGAGATTTGAACATCAGCTGTAAATACCCAGTATCGATCACAAATAAGACCAAGTATCTCTGCAAGAGACTGCAAACTGCCACTTGTTCTCATAAAGTATCTGTTAATAATGGTAATAAACTTAAAAAAAAAAAAAAAAGGGAATTTTTCCTGTATGATGACAGAGAAAGACAATTCTTGAGTGTGAGTATTAGAAATGTAACTGAGCGAGACTCTGGTGAATACTGGTGTGGAGCTGAAGCAGCCTGGGAATCTGATGATGGATACAAGGTTTATTTTACACAGATCAACCTGACAGTTACTGGTGAGTTTGTACAGACACAGAAACACTATTAACTATTTACTTTATGACACAATGCTATACTGTACCATTATAACTAACGATTTTAACGCTACTGAATGTTTTAATTTAAAAAAAATAATTAAGTAAGAAGTTTGTTAACATATGGAAATGAAGTGATGTAGCTGATATTATTGTCTAGACTTCTGACTTCTGTCCACAGACTAAACAATGTGATTTGCAGGGGTATATTAGGCTAAAAGTCAGTTCTTTGTTCTTCTTGTGCAGTTGTGTATTTTTGCTTCACTACACTTCCTGTGAGATAGCAGAAGTATAAATGGCAGTCAGTTGCACGCATGCTAAATGTACACTGTATTGTGTTGCATCTGTTCTGCCATCAGTCATACACTAGATTCACTCATTTAATGTCATTTGTTATCTAACTAAACTTTCATTGCTTTACATACACTTCTGCCAGGTTCAACATTGAAACCAGCAACACCTTCTTCATCATCATCATCATCCTCAACATCGTCATTGTCATTATCATCATCACAGTTTATACCAGCTTCTCCATCAGCAGGTCATTCTGCTCAGATTCTTCACATCACGCCCATTATCCAACTCCATGATTAATCAGACTGCTTATGAATAATCAGTATATAAATTAAGCGGTCTCTGTTTTTTTTCCTCCAGTATTTCCAGCTTCCACTGTGATCACTGTCTCTTTTATTGTGCTGCTGCTTCTAATTGGAATCACATTAATGACTACAAAAGAGACGCAAAATTGAAGGTAACCACACATACACACACACACACACACACACACACACTTAAAACATTTAACACAATCATACTTATGGTAAGATGTGTTGCATCTGCACGCACTGTATGTCTAAATAAAAAATATTTAGGATTGATTTTTCAACTAGCCTGCATAGATGATTAAATTTTAAATTAATTACTTATTACTTTAATGCTTTAAAGTTACTTAAAATAATTCCGCAGATGTATAATAGCAATAAAGATCGTTAAATAAAAGATGATAAAGAGGGCTGCAGCTGATGTGTATTTTTAATGTTGTGCAGCCAGTCGTGCATTATGGTTTAAGAATGATCCTTCCTTTTTTGTTAAAGTAGTTTTACAAAATATCTTCAAATTTTAATTCACATATTTTTCCACTAAATCAGCAAGTTCAGAAAACCTTTGAGGCTCCCACCTCCCTAGTAGCCAAAAAAAAAAACACTGCTCCCTGTCACGATATCTGGGTAAAGAAACGGACGCAAGATGCAGGTATGGGTTGAAACACACTTGAGTCTCTTTTTATTGCCTTTGTTAAGCTTTCCCACGTATACTGAACTCTTCATAAACTGAAATAACACAAAAAAAACAATAAAAACAAACACAAAACAGCCTCCTCAGGCTGGGACGAACACACAAGAGCTGAACAGCAAAACTAACAGAAATGTCACGTGAGCTCTACGCTGCGCTTGGCTGGCGTCTTGACCGTGACCCTACTGCCTGGTTACAAAGGCCTTACGCCGACCCTGCAGACTCGGCTTAACCCTGAGGAGGAGACAGGAGGTTATAGTGAGGTTGGGGAAAAACGTGCAAAACAAACATAGCAACAACAGTGAACGGACAAGACACTACGGGTTCGGATGGCTTAAATAAAGACACACAGGGGAGAGACACAGAGCTCCCCGATACGGTGCGAATGGTCAAGGCTGGGGCCGGCAGCATACAACCGCGCTCGCCCTGTTCCAATACTCCCCAGCGCAGCAGCGAAACTGTAGAGCCGGTGTCCTCGAGCGCCCGTAGCGAAACGTTGTCCAGGCCACAGTTCACGTAGACACCCGCGCGATTTCCTACACGTCCTGACCGGAAGTTAGGCCCTGCAGTTGGGGAAACAGAGACGGCTGTGGGAGGCGGCTTCCCCCCCAGCTGGTTGTAACGGCTGCTGGGGTACGCTGTCCTCAGGCCGGGGAACGTTGCAGCGGTAGTCCGGCTGTCCTTGGCCTCGGCGTCGTCCCGGAATCTCGGATGCTGAGTCGAGGCCTAGCCGCGACGGGTAGCCCTGTCCCCGGCTAGGTTCACCTACCGAGCGGCCCCGAGCCATGGGAAAAAACGCTCGGCTCTTTCGCCGCGATGTTCTGCCATGATGGCCTCGGCACGCTCGGCTTCGCGTAGCGCCTCAGACAGGGAAGCCGGTGCCGCTTACGGGAGGTGCTCGCGCAGCCGCGCCGGCCGAATTCCCCGCAGGAACGCACGGCGAGCTAGCTGTTCCTGCTGGACGGGCCCGAATTCCGGGTAGCCCCGGCGAGCGAGAGATCTCACGTCCATGGCGAACGCCCCCAGTGGCTCGGAGGCGCTCCGCTCGCGGGTCGCTAGCTCTTCGCCCGCGGCCTCCTGACGGTCACCCGCGCTGAACCGGAAGTGGAGCGACTCCCGCATCTTCGCCCAGTCCTTCCTCTCATCCGCCCGGAGGTCTTCCAACGACCGGAGCGCCTCGCCCTCAAGCGAGAGAGCCACCCGGACGGCTGTTTCCGCCGGGGACCAGCCCGCAAAGTCGGCGGCTAGCTCCACCTGGGCGATAAACGCGTGGGGCTCGACAGCGCCATCGTAGGATGGCAGGTGCAGCTGCAGGTCGCCTCGCCGGCTGACGGCGCACGGAGCTGTAGCTTCCTCCGGGGTGCGCTCTAACCCGTTATTCTCCATCCCACTTCTGACACCAATGTAGCGTTTTTCACCGCTAAGAAGGCACTTGGAGAGACGGGTGAGCTTCCTTGCTGCCCAATGCAAATGGCTGGGAGTAATTTATTTAACACAGCACATAAACCACACATTGACATTAATAAAGACGCACTTCTGACTCACACACACACACCCTGGCCGAAGCCACTAACCCAAACACCTTTCCTCGACAGGGTGAACACCTAACAACCCCTCCCGCAAAGCATGATGGTTACTAGTGCCAAACCCCGCCCACGCCACAATATATATATATATATATATATATATATATATATATATATATATATAGAGAGAGAGAGAGAGAGAGAGAGGGAGAGAGACAGAGAGAGAGAGAAAGCTTTGCAAGGTATACCAGGTGCTTTGTAAGGTCTTTGTGTACCCAGTCTTCATCACGTCAAGAACGTCAAGACAATCTTACAAAAAAAGCTGAACTTCAGCTAAGCAGTACTTATCAAGTAATTGTAACTGAAATTTTAAACTAAAAACAGTTATATTAACTAAGACTATGTGCTGTTTTTCATCAGGTAGAGCTTCTACTAACCAGTGTTCTGTCCTAAACTCAGGAAATAATCAAGAGGTAATTCTAATGTAAATAGAGGCAAAATTTTTTTTTAATAAAAATAGTGGGAAAACATTTGTAATATTTGTTAATAATTTCTCTTTGCGCTCAGGTTCCTCTTGCTGTTTGTGAGTATGAGGAAATTAAAGACACCAGACGCCTTTATGGCTCAGAATGTGAAACTTCTGCAGTTTACTCTACTGTTCAACTACCCACAATCCTCTCTGATCAAGACATCTTCTTCACAACTCAGTTACCCAGAATCCCCTCTGATCAGGACATCTACTTTACAGCTTAGTTACCCACAATCCCCTCTGATCAGGACATCTACTCCACAGCTCAGTTACCCACAGGGCAATCAGTGTGTTTTCACACAAATGCCACCAGCCCTATTGATGCAGTTCCAAAGATTAGGGAAGACGTCACTTCTGACTACGATTCAGTCATTCACGTTACTTCATCTGTTTAATCTCCCCATCTGTCTCAGGACAACATTTTTTAGCAACTGCCATTTCAGCAAAATAAACAAATACCCATTTATTATTATCCATTAAAGATACCTTTTCCTTACTCTTTACAATTTTATTTTGCTTTTGGTTAAACCCACAGCTTTTGCATGGCAAAAAAGGGCCAAAGTTTTAAACAAGTTTTAGCCTAAATTATCTGATCACTGCTGGGCCTTTAGCCTCATATCCACTTTAATGCTGGATCCTGATGTTTAAGGATGATAAGTGCAGTTCATGTTTGGTCACATTTCCACAGTCCTGTGGTGTAATTTGGTATACTGTACTGTATAATGGAGCTCTGTCGGGTAGCCAGAATCTCCAGAAAGTATTAAATATCAGTCACAGTCACAATAAACACTTTACCTTTAGGTGTTCATTTATACATGTGGGCCAGATTGATGAGATGTGATAAGATGGGAGCAGTCCTAGTACTGTATGTGAGCTAGTGAGACTGAGACATTGTTCAGTTTCTATCACAGGTTTGAGTCAAAATAACAGCTCACACTGGACTGGCTTTTATTTTATTTATTTTTTTAAAAAAGGGCAACACACAGGCTGTAGGTTTGGTTAAAATGTGTAAATGTGTATTATTTTGTTCAGCTGTTACATGTTATAATCAACATAGTTATATAAGATGTACATGTCTGTTTTTATTAAATTATATTCTATCATTTTTAAGAAAATGTTCCTTCTTTTTATTCTGAAAGTTCAATAAAGCTATAAATTAGACTATGACTTCTTGTGACTTTGTTAGCATGAATTAGCTACTGTGCATTGTTAAGATATAGCAAAATCTATTACAAGCTACACCCTAATGTCAAAGGCAAATCAAACAGTCTCAGTACTCAGTGTATGTACTGTATGTCCATATAGAGGTATTTCACTAAAAGCCTTTATGTGGCAGTATTGTGTCTAAAACCTGAATAGGTAACCTTATTAAAGCCTTAGAACAAATAACATATAATGTTGGTCTTGTAGACACACCATTTTGACCTTCACGTAAAGCTCATTTTTGGCTTGCTGTCATAAGATGGAGTATGTAGGCACTGCATGCATAAGAAGCTGGAGCTCGATATGAGAGCTGGGCTGACCTTGAACATGAGGCTTGGGACAGAATCTTGTGAAGATGGAGCTTGGCACAAGGACTGTGATCAAGATCTCTGTAAAGGTTCTTATCAACTTTACATTGTGTGACAGTCACCAACTTATCATTCCTACTCTTCTGCTCTCTTTCTCTCTTTCTCCTGCTCTTTCTGTTAAGCTATACATGAGGACTGGAGTTACAGAGAGGTCAGGGCTACAGTCTACTGGAGCCTCCAATAATGAACTAAACTCTATTAACTTAAACATTTCTAGCCTTCTAACACACAGTATGACTGCAGATCAATTTCTGTTGTCATTTTTATTTTATCATTTTGATTCATACACATTTACATTTCATACAAACTTAAATAATTAGTTTGATTGTGATTGTAATTTGATTGTAAAGTTGCTTTGCGACAATAGCAATTGTTAAAAGTGCTAAACATATAAATAAAATAAAAGTGCCTGACCCCTGATAGAGGCACAAGTATAATGTCTTCGAATTGTGAATATAATTTAGGTGGCACATTAAGCATCATGTCCTTGAATCTGGTTGGTGGTGTAGTATCACTATAGTATCATTGTCACTCAGGTGACAAAATGAGCATAATGTTCTCAAATTATCAAAGCCAGAAGGTGAGACCAGGATACAACTCTTGGACTCATCTGATGGAAAAAGTACATTCTTAGCACCAGAAGACACTGCTAGGCTAATTGGAGATGGTGCAGTGCCTGACTGAGATAGGGAAGTGGATGGGTCAGGTGGTGCAGGGCGTAGCTCGGGCACAGGGCTAAGAGGGAGTGTCTCAGCATCTACAGGACCAACAGGAAGCATATCAGTGCTCAGGTAGCTCTCTGGAAGCATATTAGGGTTCTCGGATATGATAACTAGACTTTCAGGAACCCCAAATGAACTTTCAGGAAGAGTAACTAGACTTTCAGGCAACATAACTGTCTTTAAATAAACTAACAAATTGTAAACAGGATTATGAAGCACTATAACTGGACTCTCGGGAATCCTAAAGGGGTTTCCCGGGCAATCAGGAAGCATAAAGAGATTCTCAAAAATCTTTGCAGGGTTAAAATAACTATCAAGACTATCAAGTAAAAGTACAGGTACCTGTACCAGCCTAAAAGCATACCTTACTACAAGAAGTATCACTTCACATTTTAACCCATATTAAAGTACAATATTCATGTTTTAAAATGCACTTCCCAAAGAAAATTTGTCCATTGTGGCAACCTCTCACCCCTGCAGCCGAAAGACCATCACCTCCACACAGTTGGGTATACTGTAAGTAAGATCAACAAATCTTAATTTTAGGCCAGTTATAAAAAAAAAAACAGCATTGTTATTGGCATAAAACACAAACCAAATGCATAAGAGTTCACAGTACAATGTATTAGTTAGTTAGCTAGATTGCTTCTAAGCTTACCCTGACAAATTTGCTCATTTGAGAGGCTTAAAAAAGGAGCCAGAGGTATCAGCAGCCCAGAAGTGGGCTGCATCTGTTGTCAAGGTATAGTAACTGTCATAGTAACCAATAATTTCTGTATACTTGGGCTGCTTGAACTAATGGAATTGTATTGTTCCTGTCCTTACTACTGGGAGTGTAGCACAGGCATGATATTGTATGAATGACATCATGATCGCTTATGTTTAGCACTTTTTTGTGATCATCCATTAGGTGAAAAGTAACAAATCTATATTTAAAGTGTAATTTTTTTTTCACTTTTTATTTTATTTTATTTTTTTCACCAAAAATGTAGTGAGTAAAAAAACGTAGTTTTACCATACTTTTACAGTAAGGTTAATTGTGGAAAAATAATTCACATGCAGAATTCTAATACTAAAACACTCATACGCCTTTTTATGAATGTTTACACACTGTACCTGACCAGACACTCATTTTTGTATTCGAAATTTAAAAGCGTTTTGCATCGTGCTGGTATAGTTTACATATGTTCCTCTAATTGTTCCTCTAATAAAAGCAAAAAGGGAAGAAGTTATTATTGCAACACATTCTGCCTATGATGACACAGAGCACATAGAGCAGGACAGAGATAGTAAGAGTCTATAACAGAACAGGAGCTTTAATATCTTTCTGAAGTGGAGTTGGTGTGGACATGTGTGAGTTTGAACTCAGGATGAAGATCCTCCTCATCTTCACCCTGTGTCTGATCTCAGGTAAAAAAAAAATGCACTTCAGAATAAACTACCACACAGAGCTTTATCAATAATCTCGCAGAGTTCCCCAGAACTCGATCAGGCGACTAAATATTTAAAGTCGATGTTCCGTTATACCTTAGATAATGTAGCTCGAGGTAAAAGAAAGATTATTAGAGATAAAAAACTCGCTTCCTGGTATAATTGATCACACACGCACCTTAAAACAGACCGCTCGGAAATTAGAACTTAAATGGCGTCAAACTAAATTGTAATTATTTCAAATAGCATGGAAGGAGAGCGTCCTGAACTATAGAAAAGATTAGTTAAACTAACCATGTCAGATCGGAACCTAGAATACTTTACTCCCCTTGAAGAAAATAAACTTTTACTCATCTTCTCTGCAAATTTATCAACTTGTATATAAGATCTTACACTGACCGTACCAGCAATAACAGAACCACTATTAAGAATAATTTATTCCTCACTTAGCATTGGGTATGTTTCAAAATCTTTTAAATTAGCAGTTATTAAACCGATTATTAAGAAACCCTTCATCTCTAAGATTCTGAAAAAGATAGTAGCAGAGCAGCTATGCTCATATCTACATAGAAATAGCTTACATAAACTGTATTAGTCAGGATTTAGGCCTCTTCACAGCACAGAGACAGCACTTATTAAAGTAGTAAATGACCTCCTATTGGCCTCTGATTAGGGTTGTTTAACTATGCTTGTATTACTCGACCTCAGTGGAGCTTTTGACACCATTGATCATGGTATTCTTTTTCACAGATTAGAAAATGTAATACTGTAGAAATTAAGCGTACAGCCCTCTCCTGGCTCAGATCATACTTGACCGATCTTTATCAGTATGTAAACTTAAATGGTGATCATTCTGCATGTTCTCTAGTGGAGTTTGGTGTTCCACAGGATCGAGTTTTAGGCCCACTGCTTTTTTCCCTTTACTTGCTTTCTCTGGGCAACATAATCCGTAAGCATGGTATTAGTTTTCATTGTTAGGCTGACGACACACAGTTATATGTCTCAGCAAAACCAGATGAGAAAAAACAGTTTACTTAAGTTGAGCAATGTGTGCAGGACATAAGAGATTGGATGCTAATTAACTTCCTTCTGCTTAATCCCGATAAGACAGAAGTTCTAGTCATAGGATCGCATACAGCTAGAAGTAAGATTTTAGATCACACTGAAACTTTAGATGGCCTTTCTGTTCCATCAAGTGCAACAGTAAAAGACCTCGGTGTGATTATAGATTCCAGCCTTTCATTTGAAGCACATGTAGATAATATTACCAGAATAGCATTCTTTCACCTTAGAAATATTGCCAAGACATGAAATATATTGTCGCTAAACGATGCAGAAAAACTAGTTCATGTCTAGGTTGGACTATTGTAATGCCTTACTGTCTGGTTGTTCAACTAGGTGCATAAACAAGCCTAAGCTAGTCCAGAATGCAGCACTGTATGTCTAACAATGTGTGTCTCTTTGGGATAAGTCTGGTGTCTGGAGATGGTTTTACCCTACCATGAAGACGATTCTGGCCTCAACTGGTGTTGACAGCTTGACTTGACTGTAGTTGCTCGATAGTTCAGGACTGGAATTTCCTACAAGTCTACCTGAGTCTCCAATTACTACCTGGACTCCATATTAACATCAATTAACATAAACAGTTATAGCTGAACTAGCTAACACATCCAACACACTGTATGAATGCAGATCAATTCCTGCTTTTTGTTTCACCAAGGACGGGTGAAACAGGAAGACGATGGGTTCCCTGTTGAGTCTGGTTCCTCTCAATGTTTATTACTATTTTTATCTCAAGGAGTTTTTCCTTGCCACTGTTGCCCTCGGCTTGCTTACCAGGGACTATCTGACCATTTTGATTCATGCACACTTACAGTACATTCCATACAAACTTAAATAATTCTTTTGATTGTGTAAAGCTGCTTTGCGACAATGACAATTTTTAAAAGCGCTATACCAATAAAATTTAATTGAATTAACATAAGGTCGAGACAAATCAGCGATGTTCAAATCAAATAAGATCAAAACTAAACAGTGAATGGTCACATGATGGCAGATTCTCAGTTCATGACAACAGAAGTGCAGGTTTCTTTAGCGTGTTTATCAGAAAGCTGATTATGGAGGACACTGGAACATACACATGTGCTGTTGATGTGTTTGATAGAATACAGACCTACACTGTAGTAAATGTAACAGAAGGTGGTGAGTTACTGCACACACTGCACATGCTGTGTATGTGTGTGAAGCTAAAGTAAGAGGAGAGGAGGAATAACTTCATCTTCCCTCTCTTCTTACACTGTAGCCCTCCCTTCCCTCTTAGTTGAGAATACACACTGCTGTAAAGTAAAAATAAGACAAATTAACGTGCACTTTACCTTTGAAAAGAATTGTGACAGAGCAGTGTTTCCATTAGAGAGAGATAGAGAGAGAGAGTGTGTGTGTATGTGTGTGTGTGTGTGTGTGTGTGTGTGTGTGTGTGTGTGTGTGTGAAGGTGAGAGGGGGAGAGGGGGAGGCACGCACTCTTTAATGACACTCGTGTACGCACACACAAACAGAATCAATGCTTTTTTAAGGATATACAGTATATAGAGAGAAACAGGATCTTTAACAAGAAAGATCTTTACAGAACACACACAAAATAAAAGATAGTTTATTTAGTTTATGCCCACACACAGTCACAGTGTTATAGTAAACAGTACATGTGCACACTGAGACACGCACATGGGAGACGATTACCCGCAATTCCGCAGTGTGAGAGAGAGAAGAACCATCGGCACAGTTGTGATCACGTTAAACTCATGTGTGCCACATGATACTCGATGATACTTGGTACTCGTATATATATCAAGACTCACTTGTTTAACAAGACAAAATTCATTAAAATTTTTTTGCTCGTCTTGAGGAACACTCGCAAACCATGTTACTCATAATCCAAGGTTCCACTGTGCTAGGACATTTTATAATTGAGACCGTAAGTTTTTTCTTCTTTAATCCATACACACTTATAAACTGATTATATGTTTTCTGATTTGCAGATCTGTCCTATATGAAGTCTATCACTGAGACTGTCCATGTAGGAGGAGATTTGAACATTAGCTGTAAATACCCAGAATTCCTCAGAAGTGATTCCAAGTTTCTGTGCAATATTAGGCTACAAGAGTCAGTTTGTTTTAAAAAATCTGTTAAAGAAAGTAAAAAGTATGTAAATATGGGGAAATTCCTCCTGTATGATGACAGAGAAAGACAAATCTTGAATGTGAGTATAAGAAATGTAACTGAGGGAGACTCTGGTGAATACTGGTGTGGAGCTGAAGCAGCCTGGGAATCTGATGATGGATACGAGGTTTATTTCACACAGATCAACCTGACAGTTACTGGTGAGTTTGTAGAGACACAGAGACACACTGCAATAACTATTCTGACATTACAGAGGTTTAGTGTGAAGCAAAAGTGCACATCATAACTAGAACTAGTCTTTGATATTATTAGCAGTTAGTGAATATAACAATAATAGCAGCAATAATAGAGCAGTTTAGAATTCAAACACAAATTGATTTATGATTTATTATCTAACTAAACTTTCACTACCGAACATCCATGTGTTTCAGTTTCAACAGCAAAAACAACACAACCTTCACCATCATCAACTTCTCCTCCAGCAGGTAATTCTGCTCAGACACACGTTTCCCCATCAGTCTAACTACATAACTTTTATTAATATTTCCCATAATGAACGTTCAGAATGAAGGTTAAAGTGTCTGATTTTTTTTCCAGGATTTTCAGCTTCCCTTTTGATCACTGTGTCTGTGATTCCACTGCTGCTTCTGATTGCAATAATTTTCCTTATTGTGATTCTGCGAAAGAGATGCAGGATGAAAGGTACCCATACACACAACACACTTGATAAAATGTTTAATATGGTAAATTTCATGTAACTGGTTGGTATAGGCAGTACAGTGACACAGGCGTAACACTACCCAGCTCAAGTTTTGCATTTCTAAGCTCCAACAATGCATTTAGTGTTAATATTAAATAAACAAATTATTCATGGCTTATTCTTCACCTAGATGTTTAGGTTTTGGGTGTTCAGTCCTGAGCTTAGGTTACTGTTTTACATAGCCAACTTGCAAAGAAATGCTGGTGCTGTGTGAAATAGCATCTAGTTATTATTATTATTATTATTATTATTATTATTTTTATTATTATTATTAATGGTAATAATACCAATAAAAATACTATTACTACTACTACTAATAATAATGATAATAGTAATAATAATAATAAGTCTCACTAGCATAATCTCCATGTTTCCCACAACCCTACATTAGGTAAGGGGTATACAGATGGTACCCAACAGGAATAAAGGTCTCACGGTAACAGCTTTTGTTTTGTTTAAACGATAACAGGTTTGTTCGCTTGCTGGCTTTACCACTGAGTGGCGCTATATAACTATAGACTGATGCCTCGGGCCTTAGTTTATTCTCTCAAGGATCAATAAACCGCAGCTTCTTTAGAGCTGAGTATGAGATAAACCTAAGTGAAACATTGTAATTAAATCAATTTATAATCACAGTTCTAAAATTACAGTACAAATCAACTTTTAATTTAATTAAATTTTTGTAAAATATTAAAATAAAATTTAAGCGAAGAAAACGATAAAATAGTAAGCCTTTAGATTTTATCCTGTGTAATTAGAAAAGCTACGCGTGTAGGGTTTTGTTTCAATTGATGTAATTCGCAAGAAACGTGAATAGAGGCGCATCCACTGCTGTGAAGATGACAAAATGACATGGTCACCTTCATCACTACAGCCGAAAACAAAAACATCACTAATTCATTAATAAATTATTTAAATGGCCAAAGTCAGTCTTCTTGCTAAAGTCTACTTTTGCCGCTGCGCTCTAATTTTTTTAATTAAATTAACAAATATTGTAATTAAACAGCAATAGTCCATGTTTAGGAAAACATTTTTATTTAGACTAAAAAAAATAATCCTGCATCTATTTTAGGTGTGCCAGCTGCCACTGTTCTTATACGACTCTTTATCTGAGTAAATCATTCAGTGACAAGCCTGTAAATTTACATGTAAGACAGGTTTAAATTATTTTAATTTAGAAATCATGAGCTATTGATCAAGGCCCGGTTTCCTGATAACGCACACTCTTAGCGTGCTAAGAAAACTCTTAAAAAATATCTTACGTAAGTTGATTACTTTTCCAAGTGTGTTACTCGAACTGTCCCTTAGAAGTCACTCCTCTTACTGTACGTCCGATGTTACAAGGTGCTGTCTACAGTAAAGGTCCTGAATTAGCTGACATCGATTGCTCAGGAATCGATTTTTCACTTATTTTGAAAGACAGCGTTAAGAAGGACAGCACTTTCTATGCAAATTAAACACTGCACAGAATTCTTCCAATAACGTTTATTTCGACATAAGTTAAATTATCAATAGCATGTTATAATAGACAAATATATAAATTAAATCACCAAACTGTTGCTAATATTTTCGTGCAACCTGTAGTGGCGGTAAAACAAACCGGGTGTACAATCATAGTTGTATAGTGGACTTAGGGAATGAATACAATGAGATCTTACCTATGCGGTTTCGCGCAAGGGCCGTAAGTGTGGTTCATCATGATTCACCGCAAGTTTTGACGCTGTGAGTACGTTTCTGTCTTTACACTCAAAAAATTAAGCGGAAGCTTGCAGATCTTGCAGTACTTCGCAGAACGTCAGCGGAACGTCGACGGGCAATTGTGGAAGCGAGTCAAACTGCATAGGTAAGATAGGTGTATTAAGCGTTACAATCACCCACAATTGAATGGATGTGGGGTCTAAAACTCCCAAGTTTATTTCCTCATTTAACTAAATCAAATTTTATCATAAAATAAAACGAGACAAAAGAAAAGTCCATCAGTCATGAATGATGGCTAATGATCAATGTAAAATATTTTGAACAAAAAGCAGCAAGCAGCTGGACATCGGGATGTGAAGCGCAAGTACGACGCATTGGCCTGGCAAGCGCAGGTCTGAGCAGGTCAAGAAGCTCCATAATCTGTTACCTTGGAAGGCAAAACATTTTAAATAACCACCTTAGGCAAAATATGAAAGGGCTGAAGTTTTGCCTGAAGAAAAAAATTACATAAACCACTTAGCTCTAATGTTAAGAGTACAACTTAAGAACTACTTAGCGATAAGAAGCTTTCAGGAAACGGGGCCCATTGTTTTAAAGGACTCTGTTCAGATGTAAGTAAATGCTCATTGCCGTGCTGTTTGGGGGAAAGGACATGCTGACGTTTGGTCTGCTTGTGTTGATCTTGTGTGTGTGTGTGTGTGTGTGTGTGTGTTGGGGGGGAGTCACCTGAGAGGTGTCAATAGGTATCCTAAATATTATGGAATTTCCTGGATTATCCAGTGAAACAGAGGCTCTGCCGAAAAAAAGTTAGGCACATCAGTTATTTTACCCCAAATAAAATGTATTTTTGAGTGTTATAATATAGGTGTAACAGATATACAAACTGAACAAACGGTGCGCACTAAATACTAAACCTAAACCAGGCGTAAGGAATAATAAAACTTGGCTTGAGGACTAATAAACTGAAATGCGTGTTTCTTAGACCCACCCCCATGAAAACGGCATATTTAGAGAAAGGCTCGCCCGCAAGAGGTTGTGTGCTGTCCACTGAGCTTCTGCGGATTCTAAAATTGACATTGTTAACGTTTAAAATAAAAAAATAACTAAAAAAAAAAAAAAACGTGCCCTCTAGTGGCGAACCCTTACAGTAACTGCCTTTATCAGTGCGAGTGTGTGTGTGTGTGTGTGTGTGTGTGTGAGTTCAGTATGAAAAAAAAAATATTTTTTAGAAGAAAAAGCTAATGAATATTTACATTATCTGTTTTTTATGTTTTCTCCCCTGTAAGAATGAAGAGAATAAAGACACAAGGCGACTTTGTGCATCAGATGTTGATATTTTTTCCATTTCCCCTTCTCAACCACCTACAACCACCGCTAATGCTTCTCAAAATGTTTATGACAATGTACTCTTACCCACAAGTCCCTGTGTTTCCACTGTTTATTCTGCTGCTGAATTTCCAACAATTCCACCTGATCAGGACATCAGTGCAGCAGTGAGATCCAGCCCTAAAGTCACCAGCTCAAATTCTACAGTCCCAAAGATAATCATTGATAAGGAAGAGATTTAGTGTGACAACGAAACACAGCCATGATTTGTAGGTTATCATCAGCAGGACTCACAACTTCACAAGTATGTCAGCTGTATTTGTATAGTCTTTCTTACTCGTATTCTTCTTCTCCACCTCTGGACATTCACACACTACATGGAGCAATCACTAAATCACTGCCTGAAAATACTTCAGTAAAGATATCTCTATCAGAGTTACAGTCATGATATCTCTATCAGAGTTACAGTCATGATATAGCGCCACCATTTGACTGGTCATTCTCACAAACGGATTATGAGATATTGTTTATTATTTATTAATCTTAAATTACATTCACACTACAGGTAAAAGTTAAGGACCAAATCTGATTGTGATTGTAACGAGTATCGTGTTGTAGTGATAGTATAAAAACATGAATTCTGATTTTGACTGTTCAGACTCGGGTCACATTGAAATAAATCTGATATGTGTCTGATTTAAAATTAAAAAGATCAGATTCCATGTAGTTTGGGTGCATCTTCAGCTTAAGAAAATCCAGAAAGTATGGACTGTGCCAAGCATAGTACTTTAGTAGCATTTCATATTGTTTTTTTAAAAAATAATAATTGCAGATTTTGTGGTATTTTTGTGTGGTTTCATTAATTGTGTACTCTCATATATTATTAAGCATAATTTCTGTTTTGGGGGCTTTGGGGGGATTTCTGTATGGTTTTATTAATTTTGTACTTTTATATATTTGTAATTATTTATCAAGAAGCATTCATGCATTTTTATTTTGCATTGAGAATGTTATTTTTTTAAGACTGTGCTTTTAAAAAACTTTGTAAAATCATTGTGGCATTTGTTATTCAATGTTTCTGCAATGATGCTACACAATAAAACAATACTTAGAACTACAGTATCTGTATTTTAATTCTTACTTATACACCAACCAGTCATTACATTAAAACCTTTATCATTATAACCATCTAGGCGGTGTCTGGCACCGGAACGTGATGGAACCTTTGAGTGCTGTGGGTTGTACAGTGGGGATTGCAAGAATCAGGCTTTTTTGTCTGGTGCATCGCTTCAGTCATTTCACTACTTGTGAAGTTACTTAAATACAAGTTTGATACAATAATACACACGAGACACAAAATTTGAAATGATTATTTGTTTTCTTTTGAATGTCTGAAAATGTTTTATCTTATTTATGTTAAGTTTCCTAACTGCTGTGATGGCGGGCTAAAAGTCAGCGCCTACAGTACATGCCTCAGACAACTCCACGTTTTAACCCTACAACCAGGGCACCTACAGCATGCAGCACATTCACCGGCTTCTTTGGGTGCAGAATTACATTTACATTTAGGCATTTGGCAGAGGCTTTTATCCAGAGCGACTTACAAAAAGTGCTTTAATGTTTACAACATTGGATACATACGTACACAGGGTTAACTAGGTTAATAACTAAGTGCCATTAGTCCAACACAACTGGGAATTATTATTTTTTTTTTTTTGGGGGGGGGGTTAGTCCAAGTACTGGAGAAACAGATGTGTCTTGAGTTGTTGTTTAAAGATAGTCAAAGGCTTTGCTGTACGGACATCTAGAGGAAGTTCATTCCACCACCTAGGTGCCAGAACAGAAAAGAGCCTGGATGAATGCCGCCCTCGATCCCTGAGAGATGGTGGGATGAGGTGAGCAGTGCTGGAGGATCAGAGAGAACATGGTGCAGTGTGTGGTGTGATTAGAGCAGAGAGGTAAGTGGGTGCTGGGCCATTTTTAGCTTTGTAGGCAAGCATCAGTGTTTTGAATTTGATACGGGCAGCTACAGGAAGCCAGTGCAGGGAGTGGAGGAGTGGGGTGGTGTGGGAGAACATGGCAAGGTACATGAGCCTCCTATGCCCTCAGATTTCATGAGTTTGGAAAAGACTTTGCCCAAAATAAATCATCCTGCTGTGCTTAGTGACACGCGCCTCACCTCCTTGACTTACCCTGCCATGAGTCGCAGAACTCTACCTGCGCTGAGATACGCCAGGTGGATCTGTGTCCCTGCCTTTATCGCCGCTAATGATCCCAAGCTTCTCACCACGTAATAAAACACAGCGGGGAGTGTAGCTTGGGGTCTGTTGGGTTGCTGGGGACTTCCTAAAGCGGAGAGTGGGGCAATGAAATGCACCGCAGGGACTTCAAAGAGGTGAGTAAGCCTTTGATCACCGCAATAATGATATATTTCACTTTCAGATGGAGCCAGATACTGTGACCCTGCCGGCGAGGAGAAAAAGGCGCAAGGAGGTGTACGTCGGACATCAGAGAGAGGACACCCATCTGAAGCCGCGCACACAGAGAGCTGGGTGGGCCTGATCCAGCCAGAGCAGAGCCAGCAGGAGCAGACTGCGCTGCCCACTGCTCACTCTTTGTTATATTGCAGCCATTGCTAAAATTATTTAAAATATTTTTCCCTCATTAATGTACACACAGCACCCCATATTGACAAAAAAAAAATGTTGACATTTTTGCAGATTTATTAAAAAGGAAAAACTGAAATATCACATGGTCCTAGTATTCAGACCCTTTGCTCAGTATTTAGTAAAAGCTCCCTTTTGATCTAAAACAGCCATGCGTCTTTTTGGTAAAGATGCAACAGGTTTTTCACACCCAAATTTAGGGATCCACTGCCATTCCTCCTTGCAAATCCTCTCCAGTTCTGTCAGGTTGGATGGTAAACGTTGGTAGACAGCCATTTTTGGGTATCTCCAGAGATGCTCAATTGGGTTTTAGTCAGAGCTCTGGCTGGGCCATTCAAGAACAGTCACAGAGTTGTTGTGAAGCCACTCCTTAACCCTTGCTTAGGGTCATTGTCTTGTTGGAAGGTAAACCTTCGGCCCAGTGGGAGGTTCTGAGCCCTCTGGAGAAGGTTTTCATCCAGGATATCTCTGTACTTGGCAGCATTCATCTTTTCCCTGATTGCAACCAGTCGTCCTGTCCCTCCATCTGAAAAACGCTCCCACAGCATGATGCTGCCACCACCATGCTTTACTGTTGGGACTGTATTGGACAGGTGATGAGCAGTGCCTGGTTTTCTCTACACATACCACTTAGAATTAAGGCCAAAAAGTTCTATATTGGTCTCATCAGACCAGAGAATCTTATTTCTCACCATCTTGGAGTCCTTCAGGTATTTTTAATGTGTCTTGCAGAGGCTTTTGTTGGGCCACTCTGCCATAAAGCCCCGACTGGTGGCGAGCTGCAGTGATGGTTGACTTTCTACAATTTTCTTTTATTTTTTATAAATCTGCCAAAATGTCAACAATTCTATGTTTTTCTGTCAATATGGGGTGCTGTGTGTACATTAATGAGCGGAAAAAACGTACTTAAATGATTTTAGCAAATGGCTGCAATATAACAAAGAATAAAAAATTTAAGGGGGTCTGTTTACTTTCCATACCCACTGTATGTATAATAATCAGCAGGTGGTGATATTAATGCCTCAACTGGTAACATACCCCGGTGGAAATGTAATGCATCACAAACTCAAATGTATTAAGATAGAAAGTGCAAATAAGTGTTTCAGGATGCAGTGGAGTAGAAACTATCCACTAATAAAACTACTCAAGTAAACTACAGATTCATGAAAGCTGGACTTAAGTCCAATAACAAAGTAAATGAAATTAGTTTCAGTCCACTCTACATACAGGATTTGTGTGTTGACCTGAATAAATTTTAATGTTCACCAAAAACTCACTGAGGATTTAGCACATAAGCATGAATTAATTAATTGATTGTATCCCAATTGATTAATCATTTAATCAATTAATCAATCAATCAGCCAATCAATTACTTAATCATATAGATTAACCTACTTATGAAATGCCGGGCAACTTTGCTGCAATGTTTGATTACAAAATACACTTGGATTATTATTTTTTCTTTGTAAGAAAATACTGGAGTGTTCAGGTGATACTGCATCTTTCTCTCATTTTTACACACCTTGTGCTCTAGAGGGCGGTAGAGCAGTACACACTGTATCAGTAAAGTTAATCTTGGAGCACTGAAAGAAAATCTAACTCACATAAAGAAAAATACTTACATGCAGAAACACTTATATTAAACACTTATACATCTTCATATAATTGTTTAAACACCGTACCTGACCAGACCCTCATTATTGTGTGAGAAATTTGAAAGTGTTTTGCATTGCACTGATGTAGTTTACATATTTCACTTGCTGTGCAGCTCTTTCTAATTTAAGCAAAAGGGGAAGTTATTACAGCGTCACATTCTGGTTAAAATGCAGATGAAGACACAGAGCACATTTACAGAGCAGGACAGAGACAGTAAGAGTGTGTAACAGAACAGGAGCTTTAATATCTTTCTGAAGTGGAGTTTGTGTGAGTGTGAACTCAGGATGAAGATCCTCCTCATCTTCACCCTCTGTCTGATCTCAGGTAAAGAAATGCACTTCAGAATAATCCTCACTCTCAGCAGCAGTGTTACATGAAGGAAGGTTTTGCTCAGATGGATGTTTGGTGTTTTGTTAGATGGAGAAGATTCCAATGCAGTAACAGGATATTCAGGAGGAGGAGTCCTTATCAAGTGCACGTATGATATAAAAAACACAGAAAAAGATAAATATTGCTGTAAGAATTCAGGACCAATTTGTTGTTACCAAATAAATACTAATTACGATCGGATATACCAGTGTGGAGCTGATACACAAATAGTGAAGGACATTTCCATACTAGTGGAACTGAAGGCAACAGGTGAGTTAATACCATATACAATACCTTTTGTTAATTTTGTATATGGTATGAAAAGTCGAGATGAAAAATACAAAGGACCAACAAATCATACATCATTAACTTACTTAAATAATAATTCTAGAAGATTTTCACTTATATATATATATATATATATATATATATATATATATATATATATATATTATTTAGACCATTGTAATAGTAAGGTAATGATTTAATTTTTTTTTTTTGCATAGCTGAGAAACGAATGAATTTCTTACTATAATTAAACTCTCTACTTAAATCCATTATCATTTTAACTCCTGCGTATTAAAGTCACCTGTTCATTGAGAAGTTTTAACTTTTTTGTATATTCTTTGTTTTTGTTTTTTTATACAAATATACTGTATAACTCTCATTATGTTGTTACTAAGAGCAAGATTTGAACATCAGCTGTAAAGACCCAGGATCCCTCATTAATTACCCCATCGTTCTCTGCAAGAGTCTGCAAACTGCTGATTGTTATGTTGGAGAATGTGAAAATGTTAATAAGGGGAAATTCTCCCTTTGTTATGACACAAAAACACAAATCTTGAGTGTGAGTATTAGAAATGTAACTGAGCAAGACTCTGGTGAATACTGGTGTGGAGCTGAAGCATGTGGACAATCTGGTAATGGAAAGAAGGTTTATATTACATGGATCAACCTGACAGTTACTGGTGAGTTTGTCGAGACACAGAGACACACACACATGACAATTTTATCATTACAACAGTTTTGTGTGAAGCACAGAGTCAGTGCACATCCTAACTATGACTAGTCTGTAATATTATTGGACATTTGATGAATATAACAATAATAGCAGGAGAAATATAGTTATGTTTAGAATTTTCACACAAATGATGTAGCTGATGTTATTTGTCCACCTTCTGAGTTTTGCCCTTTCAGGTAATTTTCAGGCAGCAGCGTCCTGTAATTTATCAGATGTACAGAATACACAGACATCTGTATTTCCAAAGTTTGAAACATACAGAATGTTGACATTATTGTGTTGAATCTGTTCTGCTATCAGTCATACACTAGATTAACTCTCTTAATGCCATTCATTATCTAACGAAACCTTTACTGCTTTACATCCATGTGTTTCAGTTTCAACACATCCTTCATCATCATCATCATCATCATCGACTTCTCCTCCAGCAGGTGATTCTGCTCAGACACACATTTCCCCATCAGTCTAACTACATAACACTGATGAATCTTTTCCCTTAAGAATGATGTAGCTGATGTTATTTAACAGCTTTCTGAGTTCTGTACTTTGGGGTTAATTAATGTTAAGAATCAGCAGCACCTGTGATTTATCAGATGTACTGACCACACAGCCGTCTGTATTTTTATAGTTTTATACATACAGAATGTTCACTGTGATGAATCTGTTCTGCTATCAGTCATACACAAGATTAACTCTCTTAATTCCATTCTATATTTAACTAAACCTTTACTGCTTTACATCCATGTGTTTCACTTTCAACAGCAAAAACAACACAACCTTCACCATCATCAACTTCTCCTCCAGCAGGTGATTTTGCTCAGATACACATTTCCCCTTCAGTCAAACTATATAACTTTAATTTGTTCTTTTCGGTAATGAACAATTAGAATAAAGGTAAAAGTGTCTGATTCTTTTCCAGCTTCCATTTTGATCCCTGTGTCTGTAATCTTGCTGCTGCTCCTGATTTCATTCATATTCCTTATTGTGATTCTGCAAAAAAGACGCAGGGTGAAAGGTACCCATACACACTACACATGAACATTTAATATGGTAAATATAATGTAACTGATTGGTTCAGGCAGTACAGTGACACAGGGGTAACATTACTGTCCAGCCTCAGCTCAGGTTACAGTTTTGCATTTCTAAGCTCCCATAATGCATTTAGTGTTTATATTAAATAAACAAATGATTCACGGCTGATTCTCCAGCTTATAACTTTTCATATGTGTTTTAATGGAATTAAAAATCTGCTTACTTTAGTAACCTTAGCCATGGCTCATGCTGTGGTATACAGAGATGCAGCAATTTTTTCCCACAGCATTTAAATATTCTTTATACCCTAAATGTGCACATTGTTTTTGTTTCACGTTTCAAGTGAAGCGGCCTTCAGTGCTTTTTAGTTGCTGTATGTACATCCACAGTAGCTCTTCCTTGTTCCCCGAGTTTCCTGGCATGAACTCCAGGTTTCCCACATCCATACACAAGATAAGCCATGTACGTAATGAACACAGATTGATGAACAAATGGTTCATGACTGATGTTCCACCTGCTTTAACTTAGATGGAAAGGTTTCAGATTTGTGCTTAATTGTTATGGTGTTGTGTGTGCGATTTTGTGTGTGTAAATACTCAGTAGTAGAATCAATAAATTGCTTGTACAAATTCATTAGGAGAAAAAGTGACACAGTGACTATGTTCCAGATGAACATAGATGGAAACAGATCTATAAACAATACAGATTAATAAATACACTACAGGATTCCTAGTTATCATAAAATCATCATGAAAAGTAATAATAACTGTCTATTTATTTCAGCAGGTATGGCTTCTGCTGTCCAGTGCTCAGGAAACAACCAGGAGGTAACTGCCTTCACCCAGGCACATGTGTTTGTTCAGTATGAAAACATATTTCTTTTGAGAATAAAACTAAAAATATAATATGTTTCTGTTTTTGTGCTTTCTCTCCTTAAGAATGAGGAGAATAAAGACACCAGGCAACTTCGTGCATCAGATGTTGATATTTTCACCATTTCTCCTGCTCAACTACCCACAACCCCCACTGATGCTTCTCAAAATGTTTATGACAATGTACTCTTACCCACAGGCCCCTGTGTTTCCACTGTTTATTCTACTGCTGGATTTCCCACAATCCTCCCTGATCAGGATATCAGCGCTACAGCTCAGTTACCCACAGATCTCCCAGCGTCCTCAGTCAGTGCTGCTCAGCACTCAGGTGGAGAATCTGTTACAGGTCCTGTTTATGCAGCAGTGAGATCCAGCACTAAAGTCACCAGCTCGAATTCTACAGTCCCAAAGATAATCATTAATAAGGAAGAGATCTCATGTGACAACGAAACACAGCCATGATTTCAAGCTTATTATCAGCAGGACTCACAACTTGCATCAGAAATTTGTCGGCTGCATTTGTAAAGCCTTTCTTACTCTTACTCGTGTTCTCCACCTCTGTACACACACACACACACACACACACACACACACTACAGTACATGCCTAGTTAAGACCCAGTAAAGATAACTGTAACAGAGTTACAATTGCTGCATTTGACTGAAAAGACTTTCTGCTTATTCTTACCAATGGTTTAAGCTTGTAATTTCTACTGTAATGCATACTTAGAATCTGATTATGTGCTATTGATTTACGAATCATACCTTACATTTACACTGCAGTCAGAAGTGACCTGTATCCAATTTACTGGCCAAATCTATTAACAAATCATATATGGGTCTATTTTAGATTTGAAAAGATTAGATTCCATGTGGTTTGGGTTGTTCACACTGTTCACATTTGGACAAAAACACAAAGAAATAAGAGATATGGGCCGCTTTGTCTGTTAGTGTGAATGTAACCTCACTCCCAATTTTGGTGACAGGTGCATCTTTAACGTAAGTTTAATTTTCTAAAGCTAGAAATGATGGACTGTGTATAGCAAAGTACACTTCTTTAGTATCATTTGGTATTGTCTTTCTTAATAATTGCAGATTTTGGGGTATTTACTTATGGTTTTATTAATTGTGTTTTTTCATTTATTTATAGTCATTTCTAAAGAAGACCCATTTTTGTAAAATCATTGTCGCATTCAATATTCAATGTTAAGTTTTTTGTTAGAATTATACACAATAAAATACAACTTTTAACTATTTCACCAATCACCAATCACATTAAAGTCATTGCCATTATAGCCACCTGGGTATTGGGTTCCTCTTGTGCCACTGGGGTGGCTCTGGCTTCTCGGGGTGTGACTGACCAACTGGTATTTGACACTAGTATATTAGTGCTGTGTGTTGTTGGGTAAGGAGTGGACTTGTTGGTCCAGTGAATTGTGTGGGTGCTTGATGAGATTGAGATATAAGGAGTTTGTGTGTACAAATGTAATTATGTATAAGTTTAATATATAATAATTCCATGTCCATTTCTGCCCCTGTCTATTTCCTGTTAGCATGAATTTACTTCTATCCAGTGATGTAAACTTAGAAACCACTTTTTGTAAGTCGCTCTGGATAAGAGCGTCTGCCAAATGTCTAAATGTAAATGAACTTCCTTGTGTTTATTTTTGTTTATTTATCATTGATCTTTAAAGTGTTTAGTTTCACCAACAATGTGTGTTCTGTTTATTTATATTTTTAACCTCCAGATACTTAGGTTTCCTTCTACAGTCCAAAGACATGAGGTATCAGCTGATTGGTGTTTCCAAACTGCCTGTTAACGTGTAATCGGGTGTCTGAGTGTTTGTGTTTCTGCTTTTCAATGGATTGGTTCCACATCCTGGGTTCCCTGCTTTGTGCCCTCAGCTCCCTGGAAACATGAATATGCATGGCCATAACCCTGTACAGAATAACCTGTCGATTATTTTTATTTTCAGTTAGTGAATAGAGCAATGTGAGAACAAATAGAGAAGTTACCTCAAAATATAGAAGTTGATATTGTTCTTTTGAACTTCTCATTTCTGTCTTGTCAGTGCTGTGATTAGCAGCTTTTTTTAAGTTTAAGGTTTGTTACCTGTTCTTCCCATATAAATGTTTTATTTTTTATTCCCATATATAGAAAAAGTTAAAAGCAGTCAGTGTTTCCGAAGTTACAAAAATACAAAATGTACACAGAATTCCATTGATTCTGTCCTGCTATCTGTCATATACAGTTCAATTTATTTTTTCTTTTGCATATTTGTCATGCGTAAATGATTCAAACAAATTGTAAGACAGTGGTGGCTCAGTGTGTTAAGGCCCTTAGTGATCAGAGGTCGGCAGCTCCACCAGGTTGCCACTGTTGGGCCCTTGAGCAAGGCCCTTAACCCTTAACTCTGCTTCAGGGGTGCTGTATTATGGCTGACCCTGCACTCTGACCCCAGTTACGCTGGGAAAGAATTTTACTGTGCAGTAATGTATATGTGAGTTTTTTAAGAGATAAGATAATAAGATCAATTTCTTAATTAGAGAAAAAAAATTCAATACCAGCCCACCCCCAATTTCGCTAAATAATAAATGACCTGTAGTTAATTTAATTAAAAGCTGTAGAAAGCTGAACTCTGCATACAGAATTTGTTTTATGTTGTATTTTCACTAGAAACTCAGCATATAAGCTTATTATTTTTAATAAATTATTTTTTTTAATTATTGAATCAAAAAAGTATTGATCGATTGATAAATTAATTGGTTGATTAGTTAATTCAATACATAGGTGAAGCTTGTTATAAGATGCTGGGCAAATATGAAATAGAGTAGCTTTACTGCAGTCACGAGCTTTTCCTTTCGCTGTCTGATTAAAAATACACTTGGGTTATGTTTTTTTTTTTTTTCTTACAGTCTTTTTTGTGCTCTGTATGTATTCTTATGTGGTCATCAGCGTCGTTATTGTCTGTAGGAAAATTGGATCATGTTTAAAAAAATTTCACGGTTGAAAGATATATTAAATGTTAAAGTTTGATGCACAGTAAGAATGTCTGAAAGTCTGATGACAAATTTACCATACAGTACAAATTTTATCCCTAAAATGTGTGGCATGGCTGCCCACTTTTCAAAAAAGTGGAGTAAGATTTTGAAAAAGGGTATTTGGCACACCACACACCTTAAACTGAATGGCTCAGAATCTGTTTGCTCCATTAAAACAAACGAGATTAAAAAAAATATCTGCATTGAGTTTAATCATAAACAAAATTTCAGATGACAAAAAAGTGCATCCCTATTTATATTCAAGACAGAATTCGAGCGATAACACACTTGATTAAGAGAGAATCTTATAAAAACACAGACAATATTAATTGTAATGTATGACGGCTCTAGCGTACACTCGTACTGCTGAAACTAATAATCAAGTCACAAAATAAAAACAAATAAATAGATTGAAAATATTTACACCTATTTAACTGTGGAGTCAAACAAGTGACACTAGTATTGAAAACTACTGAAGAAAACAAAAATAAAAAAAAATAACAAAAAATAAAGAAAGCACAGTTAAAGGAAAATCATTGTTGACACAAAAGGGGAGAAGAAAGAAAATGAAAAATACAGAACCTTATGGTATGTAAAATCAATACTAGTACCCCAGAAAAACAACAAAACTATAATATATACTTGCCAAATAAACGCTGATTTTTGCTAAGTGAAAGTGCGCACAATGTGAGCAACTTTATTTCAGTCATAAAAACAACAACAAAAAAAAAAAAGTGTGGCAAAACACAGAGAGCGAGACTGATATCCTGCCTACTACACCAGAATGTGGCAGATGCATGGTGATGGGCAACAAAAAGTTAGATGATTTAGAGGAAGAAAGATGTTTACGCCACCTAGGACTTGCACCCAGAGAAACACTATGCACCCACAGGTGCTACTCAAGGAAACACAGGTTCATTTCCACTTAATGAAATGAGTAAAAGACATGAATACCAAAAATATGCAGTTTTATTAATACAATTTAAAACTGATTTTATTAAAAATAACCTAAATAAAACTACTTGCTACTGACCTTCTAAAACACAGACCTCACAAAAGCTGGTTACAGGCCTGTGGCTAAATGATATCAACCTCCTAAAGGAATATATAATATAAAGGAATATACTATCACGCACACAGTCACATAGTCACACAATACACACAGCACAACACTACACAGTGACAAGACAGCGCCATCAAGTGTGGATAATCTGCCTCTCTACTTTGGGTTGGAAACCACAGCACCTGTCGTTAAATAAACTGAAAACAGATATTTAAAAGAAAGAAAAAGAGAAATAAAGAGAAACAAAATACTATTTAAAATACATACACACCTTTCAGATGGTAAACAGCCAGCAGATGCTCAGCATCCAACATGGAGGCTTATAAGGCCTGCTAAAATAGGCCAAGGCCATAATTAACATTCTACCAGCGAGAGCTATTGAGAAACTAAATGTAAAAAAAAAGGTAATGATACCAAACAAAATCATCATAAGAACAAGACTATATATTAATCAACCAAACTTAATAAGAAAACAACAAAAATCAACCAAGAAACAAAACAGCAGTGTAGGTCTGGTTACTGGAATTCAGGACTAGAACACATGCACCACAGCAGGCACCCTGCAACACATTACTAAGACAAGGAAGATAACACGTCATTATGTAAGGGTAATTCAATATATGGAACCTACCACCCTCAGACATGTTCCATCCATAAATCCCGGATGCTGCAGCAATGAGCCACATTATATTAGCCAAGCTGACGTCAAGGCTGAACAGCCTAAGCGACGAATTGAACTAATAAGCTGGATAACGCGGCCTGCCACACCTAAGCAGAATCAAGAGTGATGACGGTGTAGAAAAAAGGCCTTAACAGCAACAGAAACATACTGAACAATACAGCTACCTGCACACCAGTGGCGGCTGCTAGCTTTTGAAGCAGGTGAAGCTCATATTAGGCCTTCATCATAAAATTCATTATGTAATTTGTACGTAAATTCTGCCCTCTGTTCCTTTTGCAGAAAATGGTCTGTGACCCTGTCATACCAATTGGCCGTTGTTACATTTTTCTCCCTTCTAGGGGTTAGAGAGAAGGTGTAACCAAAAAAAAAAAAAAAAAGGTTTTGGAGGTCATCACTCCTGTCCCAGCCAGCAATCAACACACAACAAATTTGAAATAATTTGTTTTTTTCTATTGACTTTTATTTTAGAAAAAGGGAGCAAAGACTTCAAGAGGGGACCAGGCCAACACAACAAACAAAAATTTGTCTAAATGTTGGGAGGATCAAACTAACTTACCTGAAAAAGAAAAACAAATAAACAACATAACTTTTACCTCACTCCCTAACTATCCAGAAACAGGAGAAAACATGATTAGAAGAAAAGGAAAATAGCATCCACCTCTCTACAGCTCCCACAATTAAATATAGGCAGCAACAAAATAAACAGTATAGTTTAAAAGGGTCAAATTATTTACAGATTGTAAGGGTTAACCCATAGAGGGCGCCAAAACGCCTACTGGTTATGTTTGTTTTGTTTCAGTTGAGTTTCATTTGGACTTCATTTCCCATAGGGCGCCTCGGTCAGGTGACAAGAGTGCACACCTGAATCGAGGAGAGGAATTTAAGTTAATTATAAATAGCCTGACTGAAAGTCAGTCAGGCGTCTAGCTTTAGTCGTTGTGAAACTTATGACTTGAGTGCTATTTGTTTTTTCTTGAAGAAAAGTATTATCCTAAAGTTCAAGGTGCTCTTATAAAAGAGCTTTTGTTTTGTGTTAAATAAAAGACCATACTGAACCAAAATCTAGCCTCCTGCAGTTATGCCACACTTACCCAAACGACAGCAGACAAAACGTGACACAGATCAAATCTTAGTAACAGAAAAAGCACTAAACAACACAAGGTCAAGGATTTAGACTCACAACAATCTACAAACACACAGGCAGAAAAACCACATGCTGGGGCAGAAGAAATGATTGTCACTGCTTCCTGCATTCCACCTCCCAGCTCATCAACCAATCAGGTCTCTCCCAAACAGGCCTTTCCTAGATAGGCACAGCTGATGTCTATATCTGGTTGAAGGAATGAAAGAGAGAGAAAGAACAAAACAAAACAATACAGAACCAAAAGAAACAAAGTACAATCACATTGCACAGAATGGACAAGCAAAATAAATAAATCAGGACCATATACATTACAGATGTAAACTGGGTCATAAACATAAGAAATACGTCCTGGGACGTAACACACCCACCCTTAATTACAAGGTATAACAGCTTGTAAATAAAAATGTATAAATAGTTTGAGAAAGTGCATCTGCTACTATATTTTCTATCCCCTTTTTATACCGTATGTCCAGATTACATTTTTAAACAATGAGGGACCACCTCATTAACCTTTGGTTGGAATTGGACATACGTGAAAGAAAGACCAAAGATCTGTGTAAACCACTATTGGATTACTACTGCCAGAGCCTAGGTAGACCTCAAAATGCTGCAGAGCCAGCAGTAATGCAAGGGCCTCTTTCTCGATGGTACTGTAGTGTTCCTGGCATTTTGAGAACTTCTTGGAGAAATAGCATATTGGGTGCTCAATACCCAAGCTATCATATTGTAGGAGCACTGCACCAGCTCCATGAGCACTAGCATCTACCTGTAGCTTAAAGGGAGGCTGAAGTTAGGGGCAGACAGGACTGGTGCATTACACAAAAGATCCTTGGCTACCTGAAAAGCAGATTTACACTCAGGGCTTCACACAAACTTATGTTCTGAACTTAAAAGGTCTGTTAGAGGGGAAACTACTGAGGCAAAGTTTTTGTAAAACCCTCGATAGTACCCAGCCATCCCAAGAAAACGACGTAATTCACGTTTGTTTGTGGGGGAGGGAAACTCAATAATAGCAGAAACTTTAGCTTCAACTGTCTTTACCTGGCCCTGGCCAACTAATTTGCCAAGGTATGTGACAACTGCCCTTGCAAACTCACACTTAGCAAGGTTTAATGTTAAAGAAGCTTCATTCAGCTGCTTTAACACTGCTTCTAGGTTTCCTAGATGATCCTCACATGTCATTGAATAGATTAAAATGTCATCTAGGTAAACTTTACAGTTCTGTACTCCTGACAAGACTATCTGCATTAAACGCTGAAAGGTGGCAGGAGCATTTCGCATTCCAAAGGCCATGACAGTGTAGTTAAGAAAGTTGTCAGTGTAAAAGCCCTGAAAAGGGAGGTAGTTGTGTAAGAGATACACGGACACAGCTTTCCTCAGTTCACATGTGTAATGACTGGGTTATCGGCATAACTTTGAAAAATGCAAATTAATAGCAAAACAAATGCCAATATGTATACAGTTCTCAGTTCTTACAACATTCACCAGCAACAAGTGAAACCGCATCTATGTACTGCACAAATAGTACTGAAATGCAACAATAAAACATACATACAGACATACATTCCAAGTAATACCTATTCTATTAATAATGCTGACACTTCAAAATCTGAATCTAACTAATGATGTGAAACATAGGATTGACAGACAAGCATTCAAAAGATACTGTAATTCAGCTTGTTTCTGCTATAATCAGGCTCCTAGTTACCACACACAACACAAACAGTACTTTCACTCCATGTTAAATATTACATACATATATATATATATACAACACAATGTCAGCTTTAACAGGATAAGCCATGTGGCTGTTACCATGGTTACTGAGTCCCACTGCTAAGTACCACCATGAGGTTAGCATAACAAGCCTAATGTAATTAACAAAATTAAATTCACTTTAAACTCAAAATTAAGAAGGCAGAATGTACTACAAATATTTTCCTGAGTTTTCTCAGAGTTAGTTAAGACACATGTAATTATAAAGTAATTTTAAAGGTCTCATACCTGAAAAGGGAGGTAGTTGTGTAAGAGATACACGGACACAGCTTTCCTCAGTTCACATGTGTAATGACTGGGAGAAAGTAGGCCACGTGCCCCTCTACATACCTCAACAACAAAGTTGCACAACCCCCTGCTGGAATCACTTGGGAACTGCACCCCACTCTTACTACACAAAGTGTTAAAGTAGTACTAACAAAACATAACACAAATTACTATGACTCAGCTGCTATGACTAACAGTAATAACATACAATAAGAATTAGAACATGTTTCATAAACATAACTATCAGATCATAAGAGTTTTCTCTTCTACTAGATCTGTATTCAGGTTTGTACTGCACATTGTCACATTTGTCACACACTCCCCATCAAAATTAGATGTTGTCCTCAACATCCTTATCTCTGACCTTATGCGATAACCAAGTATAACAAAATGTGTTCTAACACTTGTTACAGGCTGGAACTCTTTTGTAACATTCAGTTGTTTTTAGTCCTCTCAAGCACGCATGCTCAGCACTTGCCGGTATGTCAAAACATATGTGTGTGCAAAATGTTAGTGTTTGTGTAATAAACAACATTTAGCTCTGCTGTATGCTGATGAGTGTCCATGCCCAAAGCGGAGTCAGTCTAAGTTCCATAAAAATACAAGGGCTGGTTGTAGCAAGACTGTACTGGTTGTACCCAAACTTGGGGCCTTAAATAAGATGGGGCTGCAGCAAGATTGTAGCAAGATGGTGTTCCAATTTTGTCATATCTAAAGGTCTTTGGTGGCCTACGGAGCCTCTGAGGTCGCTGTGGTCTCATGTCAATCTCCTCTTCCTGTCCGACATTCAACATGGGCGATGATGCTCGGTCCTCCTCAGTATGAGGTGTGTTTTCATCCTGAATATCCAGATTTTCCAAAGGGTTGTCATTAGCACCGTTCTCCAGCCGGGGTGGTTCAGCGGTGGGTGTGCTGAGGTCAGGTGGGATTACCCTCTGTACAATTTCAGGCATCTCTCTTACCGGTTCTGGTGGCGGAGTCACAGGCTGATATGGCATACCTCTGAAATAATAATCATCTTCATCCTCCTCATCTTCTGAACCCTCTCTGACTTTGTCAGTCACTGAAGTTTTCCTTTTTGGTTTTGCAGGTAGACGCACCTCAGTTTCCAGGGGCAGGTGATCACATGGTAGAAGGAGGTTTCTATGTAGAATCCTGGACTTTCCTTTTCCATGTTCAGGCCTTAGCTCATAGATAGGGAGATCCTCTCCTACTTGGCGAACTACAGTATGGATGGTGTCTTCCCAGTGATTCCGTAGTTTTCCAGGTCCTCCTCGAGGGGTCATATTTCTCACTAAAACGCGGTCACCTGGATACAGCACTGAACTCCTCACCTTGCCATCATATATCCTCTTGTTTCTTTGGGCAGATTTTTTCGCATTCTCTTGTGCAATAGCATATGCCTCCTGCATTCCTTGCCTCCACTGTTCAGCATAACTATGATGACTAGAGCTCCCTGCTTCTGTGGGCAAGTTGAACATCATATCAATAGGTAACCTTGGAGAACGGCCATATAGCAAGTAAAATGGGGAAAAGCCTGTGACCTCTGTACGTGTGCAATTATAAGCAAATATAAGCTTGTTCAAAGAGTCTTTCCAGCTCAGCTTGTCTCTATCAGTGAGGGTCTTTAGCATCTGCATTAGTGTTCGGTTAAAGCGTTCCACTTGTCCATTCCCCTGTGGATGGTAAGGGGTTGTTCTCGATCCGGCCACATTGCAGTACTTGCTCAGTTGGGAAAAGAGTTGATTCTCAAATTCACCTCCTTGATCGTGGTGGATGCGTGCTGGGAATCCAAATTTCAGGGCATAATCATTAAATATTTTGTCAGCCACCGTTTTTCCTGACTTTGATGTTGTAGAGTAAGCCTGTGCAAAGCGTGTGAAATGATCTACAACCACGAGTATATATTCATAGCCGCCTTTGCATCTATCAAGGTGGAGGAAATCTACTGACACCAGTTGAAATGGCTGTGTGGTGATAATGTTTGTAAGGGGAGCCCTTGTCTCACGACTAGGTTTCTTCTGTTTTAGACAAGCACAGGTCATTGCATATTGTTCAATTCCTCGCTGCATGTATGGCCAAAAGAAACGGTCTCTAATTAGTGACACTGTCCTATCAGTACCTTGATGTCCCATTTGGTCATGTAGCTCCTTCAATACTGTGATTCTGTGTTTGTCAGGCAACACCAGTTGTTTTCTGTGAACTGTCCTTCTCCACAGGACTCCATTCTCATCTGTCTCCAATTTTTCCCATTCACGAATGAGACAAAGGCTCTGTGTGCTGAAATTTTTAAGTTCTTTACGCAAGGGCTTCACCCCAGACAACTTATACTTTAACACTGGCCCAATGTGTACGTCAGCCTTCTGATCTTCTTGTATCTGTGCTGGTGTTAGCGAAACAATGGCAGTACCTGGATCAACAAGCAAACTCTTAACAGAGATAGCCATCGACCATAAGGCGTTCGACTCTTGCTGTGTTTCCACTGCCTGAGCAGTTGCTCCCACTGCATCATAGGACATCTCCTCTGTACATTCATTGATCATCGTTTCTGCATCTACTGGCATTCTCGACAAACTATCAGCGTCGATGTTCTCTTTACCAGGGCGATACTTAATAGTGAAATTGAAATCTGCTAATTCCGCTACCCATCTACTTCCTGTGGCATTTAACTTAGCAGTGGACAAAACATAAGTCAAGGGGTTGTTGTCACTATAAACAGTGAAAAAGGGGGCATAGTACAAATAGTCACGGAACCTTTCCGTGATCGCCCATTTAAGAGCCAGGAATTCTAATTTGCCTGAGTGCAAATGATAATTTTTTTCTGAGACTGACAGTGTCCGAGACCCATATGCAATCACACGCAATTTTCCATTCTGCCTCTGATAGAGCACAGCACCCAAACCCTTGTTAGATGCATCTGTGTGAAGAACGAATGGCTGGGAGAAATCTGGGAAGGCCAGGACAGGTGGTTGAATCAGACAGCTAATCAGTTGTTCAAGAACTTGTTGGTGTGAGTCTGTCCATTTAATTGGTGTGTAAGATGGTACAACGTTCGCATTTCTTTTTGTATGCACCTTCCTCCCCTTCAGTTGCGGGTTTGCTTCTTGGGCCTGGCCCTTCGTTAGCTCATAAAGGGGGCCGGCAATGCGAGAAAAGTCCTTTATGTACTGCCGATAGTAGCTCAACAGCCCCAGAATCTGTCTTAACTCACCAACTGTTTTGGGGGTTTTGTCTTTCAGCACCCTTATGGCAGCTGTGTCAGCCGTGTCCATTTTATTTCCTTCTGCCGATACTATTCTCCCAAGGTAGCGAATTTCACTTTTGAATAGCTCGCATTTGCTTGGTTTTAATTTGATTCCACTCTCCCTCAACCTCTGCAACACTTTTCTTATATCCATGACATGACCCTCAAATGTTTTGCTAAACACCAATGTGTCGTCCAAGTAGGGAACACAAATTTTGTCTCTGAGGCCTTCTAAACACTCTTCCATGCAGCGCTGGAAGGCTGCTGGAGCATTCATAAGCCCGAATGGAATCCTAGTCCATTCGTACAGCCCCCATGGTGTCACAAAAGCTGTCAAATGTTTGCTGTCTTTTGCCATGAACCCTTGGTGATAGGCCTTCCCTTGATCTAATAGTGAAAACATAGTATTTCCTCCAAGGCCATCCATGATATCTTGAACTCTAGGGATTGGCTGTCTGTCAGGGTGAGTCTTGCGGTTTAGTTCCCTGTAGTCTATGCATAGACGTAAAGAACCACATTTTTTTCGTACACAAACAACAGGTGACGCATAGGAAGAGTGGGATTTCTCAATCCATCCCTGTGCAATTAGATCCCTCAGATAGTCCTTCATCTCCTCATATAATGGCTTAGGAACTGACATATAGGACCGGACTACTGGTTCTGGGTCTTTCAACGAAATCTCCAACTGAAGTCTCTCAATGCAGCCTATATCGTTATCTGACCGAGAAAAGGAGCTTGATTCTTCCCTCAGCATCTCACGTACTATTTTCGTCTGACCATCATCCAGGTGACTGAGATCAATAGGGGGATCCCAGAGCTCTGTATTATTTCTCTGATGTTCGGCAGGATAGGCCTGAATATTATTTATATCAGCAGATGAATGTGCTTCATTAACTAGACTAAGTGGATAAGCAAAGGTGACTGGTTGGGCCGTACCAACAACTACCCTTCCTGTTAACATGATGTCATGGTCAGTGGGATTTTGTACACTAAGAATGATATTTGGTCGTGTCCCTTTCCTTACCTGCACTAACGTGTCACAAAACTCAAGTCCTTCTGGCCAATGAGGGTTACCATCAGGTTCAAAAAGTAATGTAGTGTCATCCTTAAAGGATCTGGCAAGGATTCTACATTCTACTTGCACAGCACAATGACTTGGTATAGTCATCCTCTGGCAGGCTGTTTTCACCAAATACTCACTCATTCTTTCAACACTCACTGCCTTAATAAATGCCTCAGCTTTCCTTTCCTTTAGGTTAGGAAAAGCCAATTTCACAGTTTTTATCAGTTTTTCTTTGCTGACATTGTTTGTCTGGTTGTTCTGGCTGCTGATAACAACACGTTCAATTACATTAAAGCCAATAATAGGACATGGCTGTTGGCTACCTCTCATTACAAGCATGGGGACATGAAACTCATCAGCAGCCCCGGCTAGTCTAAAGGTCACTTCTATCCACCCCACATATGGCATTTCCGTACCATTGGCTGCCTCAACCTGCAAGGGGTCATTTGAGTCAACTATCTCTGCTATGTCTCTCAACTTAATGTTTGGAAAGTGATTAATTTTCCATACCTCATCAATTGCAGACACCTGTGAGCCAGTGTCCCACAGTACTTCGGTTTTATTTCCCTGTAGATAGCAGTGGACAAGACATTTTTTTCCTACAAGTTCAGTCACTGTACACTGTTCCTTTGTCACAATGTCCCTTTTTCTATTAGTCATCATTTTACATGACCATGTTTGTTCTGTTCTTTTCTTATGCCGTGCGAACGGTTCACAGTTTTCCTTATGTTCTGGCCAATGATTAACCTGACATTTCCTGGAACAATAGTGAGTTGTTTTGCACACTAAACACTGTTGAAACTTCTGATGTCCCTCTGTTTCTTCACAGCCGGTGCATTCTTGGGACACTTTGGCTATCCCGGTCACTCCCTGTCCCTTGGGGGCAACCGCTCCTCGTTTAAAGAGGTTCCTCTTCCTGTGCTGGGTGGTCCTCTATAGCTCCTACAGCCAGCACGGAAGTGTTCACTACTTCCACATCTGTAGCAATGCTGGCAATATTCTTCCCCTTGCTGCTGGCACAAATAACATCTCGGTCGGGGACGTGGCATTGGGTATCTCTGTGGTGCAAATCTTTGCTGAAACTGGGCAGTTCCTGTCATTAACCTTGGGCCACTCCCAGCTTGATACTCTTGTACAGGTCCGCTCGGCTGATGGAAAGCCGTGGCACCCTCTTTATTCCATGCCACAAACTGAGGTTGGGAATAGCATGGATGGTGGGCTGCCCCGTATTCAGTCTCTTTGCCGGCAGGGAGATAAAACTTGGGCACAATATCTGTTTTATGAATGGATTCTCGAATTTGTGATACCTCAGCTTTGAGATCTTTCAACTGTACTATATCTGCTTTGATTTCCTTCAAGTCTGACAACACATCTGGGGGAAGGGTGCCAGTGGTTTGTTGGGCTGTAATTTTTTTATCTCCATTTATGTCACTAGACTGAATTGCATGGACTGCAGTGTGACGCTGTGGCGTGATCTGTCTCTTTTTATCTTGCCTCTCTTTTTCATTGGCACATGCCGTATTGAGCCGTTCCAAGAGTAACTCATCCGAGGTAGCTGGTTGCAAAAGGTAAGGTTGGAGATCAGTTTTAATGTTGTCATTTTGTAGGCCTGTAAGTATGGTGTGCATGAACATGCTCTGCACTAGTGCAGGGTCATACTTGAGACTAGATTCCGCTTCCTGTGAGGCAAACAATATCTTTTGCCTTAAATCCATTGCTCGAATTAAAAAGTTCTGTGGGGTCTCTTTACTGCTCTGGACCTCTGTGGTGAGCTGTTTGTATAGCTCAGTTGCATTCCTTTCCTGATAATGTGAGCGGAGAATTCTTCTAAGAGTGGGCAGGGACAAATCGCTTTTACCTTCCAGGTAACTCCGCAGTTGGAGTCCCGGTACAATGGCTCTGATAACAGCGTCCACTATTTCTGATTCAGGGTAACATTTACTCAGTCCATTCTCAATTTGGCGGGCCAGACTAGAGAAGGTGAGTCTGTCCTTTTGCCCCGGTTCGCCAATTTGACCTGAGATTTTATAATCTCTTCGCCAAGAGGGACTGTTAACAGTGGTTGGGGCTGTGTAAACTGGTATGGTTTGATTATTTACAATATGCTGTCTGTTAGCTAGTTCATGCATTTCGGTTTCCTTTTGTTGCACCATAAGCTTTAGCTGTTCTAGCTCTCTCCTTAGCTTCTCCTGTTCGCCACTGTCTGTTGTTGTTTCTGGTGTAACATTTTTGTTAGTGTCTTGCAGAGTCTTTATCATGTCCATTAAACTTAGCAGTTCTGACATGCCGTCATCTTCAAGTTCACTCAGTTCTTCGCGTTCAACGTATCGGATAATATACGAGACAAGGGCATTACAAGTCTTGCCAGCTACCTTATCTCGATCTATTCCTGAAATTTCAAGAAAGTCACTTATTTGCATCAACTGCTCTTTGTTGAGTTGGAAAAGCGCACCCTTAATCTCAAACTGCAGGTTCTCAATTTCCGAATTCATCATGGCGGGTGAGGAAGGACCAGAACTACGCAAAGGTATAGTTGCCTGTTACCTTGGACTTCTGCTGCGCCCCTGGTGAACACTCTGCACCTCAGTATGCACACTCTCCTTGGCTTGGCTAACACACCAACGGTAGCTACACCCTCCACGACCTGGATTATTTTTATGGGACGAGTAAAGTGGGGTTTTTCTCAAGCTCAGGGTACAAACCTCACTTCCCTCATCCCAGCGGTGCCTCCAAATGTAAAAGCCCTGAAAAGGGAGGTAGTTGTGTAAGAGATACACGGACACAGCTTTCCTCAGTTCACATGTGTAATGACTGGGTTATCGGCATAACTTTGAAAAATGCAAATTAATAGCAAAACAAATGCCAATATGTATACAGTTCTCAGTTCTTACAACATTCACCAGCAACAAGTGAAACCGCATCTATGTACTGCACAAATAGTACTGAAATGCAACAATAAAACATACATACAGACATACATTCCAAGTAATACCTATTCTATTAATAATGCTGACACTTCAAAATCTGAATCTAACTAATGATGTGAAACATAGGATTGACAGACAAGCATTCAAAAGATACTGTAATTCAGCTTGTTTCTGCTATAATCAGGCTCCTAGTTACCACACACAACACAAACAGTACTTTCACTCCATGTTAAATATTACATACATATATATATATATACAACACAATGTCAGCTTTAACAGGATAAGCCATGTGGCTGTTACCATGGTTACTGAGTCCCACTGCTAAGTACCACCATGAGGTTAGCATAACAAGCCTAATGTAATTAACAAAATTAAATTCACTTTAAACTCAAAATTAAGAAGGCAGAATGTACTACAAATATTTTCCTGAGTTTTCTCAGAGTTAGTTAAGACACATGTAATTATAAAGTAATTTTAAAGGTCTCATACCTGAAAAGGGAGGTAGTTGTGTAAGAGATACACGGACACAGCTTTCCTCAGTTCACATGTGTAATGACTGGGAGAAAGTAGGCCACGTGCCCCTCTACATACCTCAACAACAAAGTTGCACAACCCCCTGCTGGAATCACTTGGGAACTGCACCCCACTCTTACTACACAAAGTGTTAAAGTAGTACTAACAAAACATAACACAAATTACTATGACTCAGCTGCTATGACTAACAGTAATAACATACAATAAGAATTAGAACATGTTTCATAAACATAACTATCAGATCATAAGAGTTTTCTCTTCTACTAGATCTGTATTCAGGTTTGTACTGCACATTGTCACATTTGTCACATCAGGAGTAACGAATGCAGATATCTCGCTGGCAAGGGATGTTAAAGGCACTTGCCAGTAACCTTTTAAGAGGTCTAACCTGGTGACATAATGTGAAGAACCTACCCTGTCTACACAATCTTCCATTCTAGGAAGCGGAAAGGAGTCTGGTTTTGTCCATACAGAATCGCAAAAAGTTATCTGACTTGGGAACAAGCAGGCAATGAGAACTTCATGGACTTTGACTGGGCACAGCAAATCGATGTTGCAACAAATAATCAACTTCATTTTTTATTAGGCTTTGCTTGTGTGGGTATGGATGCTGTTTAATAGGTGGACATTCACCAACATCTATGTCATGACTTAAGATACTGGTTTGGGAAGGAACATCATGGAACAGTGACAGATATTTCCTGATCAGCTTAACAATACTACCACGCTGATCATTAGGCAAATAGGAGAGGTACAACTCCAAATTGGATAAGAAAGCAGAGTTTGACAAACCTGCCACAAGAGACTTGAGCATTTCTGTCCACTAAGCCATCTGCCTCTGAAGTATATGGGCAGTTAACGACAGCATCCACTGACACTGAGTTAACAGGAACAACTGGCTTTGCTTCATCTCTAGATACATAAGCCTTTAACATATTTACGTGACACATCCTACTTTTGCAACGTCGATCAGGGGTACGGAGAACATAGTTTGTTTCACTCAGTTTTTTATCAATCACATATGGACCAGAGAATTTCGCCTGCAAGACTGAGCCAGGAACAGGAAATAGTACAAGCACAGAGTCACCTGGTTGAAAATGGCGCACCACACTCTTCTGGTCATAGCGGGTTTTCATGTTGGACTGGACTCCAGCAAGATGGGCCTTAGCAACATCCCAAGCTTTGTGGAGCTTCTCACAAAAGGAACTCAAATAATTAAAAGTAGACACAGTTGGTGTGTTTTTGGCAAGAAACTGCTCACTTAGTAGTTTCAATGGCCCTCGCACCGTGTGACCAAACACAAGCTCAGCTTGGCTGAAGCCCAGGGATTCCTGCTTGGTTCCTCTAACAGCGAATAACAACAAAGGTAATCCTTTTGCCCAGTCCTTACCACTCTCTATACAGTAGGCACGCATCATTGACTTAAAGGTCTAATGGAACCGCTCAAGGGCCCCTGCGACTCTGGGTGGTAGGCACTTGATAACTGATGTTCCACACCTAACCCGTTCACTACCTGTTCAAAAACATGAGATGTGAAATTTGACCCCTGGTCTGTCTGAATGACTTTGGGTATCCCAAAAGTTGAACAGAACTTTATGAGCTCTTTTACTACTACCTTAGTCTTGATGGAACGCAATGGTATGGCCTCAGGATAACGGGTTTCTATACACATAATCGTAAGAATGAATTGATAGCCAGACTTAGATTTGGGTAGTGGTCCCACACAATCGACAAAAGTCTCTCAAAGGGTTCTCCCATGAATGGATTTGGCTGAAGGGGACCCGGAAGAATTGTCTGATTGGGTTTTCCAGCCAACTGACAAACATGGCACGACTTCACAAATTTTGACACTGCAGATTTTACACCAGGCCAAAAGAAATGTTTAATAAGGCACTGATTTTTGTCACTGATTTTTGATGACTGTTTTTGTCACCCCTAGATGACCGGAGCATACATGCTCATGGGCTAGATGTAGAACTTGGGCTTGGTAACTAGAAGCTAGAACAATCTGATAGACCATGTGACTATCATCATCAGCAATCTGTGGCCTCCACCAACGCATGAGTATATCATCCTCCCAGAAGTAACCTACCTTACGTTTTGAGACTTGTGACTTATCTACAGCAGCATCAACACATTTCACCAGATTGGGGTCTTCACTTTGGGCAGCAGCTAACTGTTCTCGGCTTACTTTTAAGGGTGGCTGTTGGTTTTCCCTAGCAATTTCAGTTGTTTGCTGGGGTGAAACTGACAGTTTGCTCTCTACTGGATCAGCTGAGGAAGGGAAAAAAGATTCTGAAATATCAACCACATCATCAAACCTTTTTGCCTGAGCACGGGTTACAGCACACGCTGCGAAAACAGATGGAAAAGTTTTAGAGACATCAACTTGGGCTTTAACATCAGGCTCAGCAGACACAATTTGATATGGAAAGACCTTTCTACCCACCAGGTCATTACCCAAGATCATGCTAACACCATCAACTGGTAGATGTGAACGTACACCAATTCTCACAGGGCCTGAAATTAGCTTGGATTTTATGTATATACAGTCCATCGTTTTGCGGGTGTATGACCTGACCCGTTTTAAATAAGAGAAGCTCCTCTCTACACCAGCTTGTAGGCATTGCACTATCCAACTCCATGTCTTTAAAAAACACCAAGTAATCACACAGCTTACCCCTGCTCCCCTGTAAGTCATGTTCGGAATATAGTACTTGAAGTTCAGATCTCAGTCTCCCTGAGTCAAAGAAATGGCCATAACTTTTTAGCACACTTTCAAATGCCTCCTCTGGAAACACTTGTCTCATTTCATCAAATTTTCCTTGATTGACTAATTCTAAGAAGCTCATGCTTTTGAAATTTTAAAAACGCTGAGAAATCCGCTCCATAAGATTGTCTAGGAGGACCATGTACAAATTTCTGCAGCGGTCCTGGGGATCCTATAATTGTGACAGACTGCGCTTTCTAATAGGTTCCTCTCAAGGGTTGGATTTGCTGATTTGGTAAGATTTGCTGCTTTTGAATAAACTGCTTAATAAGCCTCCTTTGACCTCCTCTCCTTTACAAAAGCAAGGAGAGACCCTTTTTCTTTTTGCAGTAAAGAACATCCATAGCCCTTTGCTGGACAACATCAAAGACAACATCTGTATCAGAGAATATTTGTTTATATGTGTACAACATGAACACAAACTCAAAATCCTCCAGTTTCATTATCAAGCCTTTGGCAGCATCTAGTGTGTCATCATCCATGCTCTCATACTGGGTAATCTTGTCAAAAGTCTGCATGAGGCCATCATAATTGTTTGCCACAATGCTCACTATCCGTGATGTGAAATTCCATCAAGAAGGAGCGTTTCTGGGCAATCTTTAAGACTCTGCAGACTCAAGAAAAAACATCCTTTTTGTCGACTTTAAACAAAAATGTGGTGAACCCAGAAAGAGATGCATTTAGCACCCCGGGACAACACCAGGTTCAGTCTGTGTGCATAGCAATGCACAAACACTTCACTAGGGGCTATTACTGGATAAAGTAATGAAGAGATGAAGCAAAGACAGCAGCCCCATCGTAGGGTTGTGCCACAAGTTTTTTTTCTCTAAAACTGTAGCCCTGCATGTTCTTGTTTAAAACTTCAAACACAGACTAAGCATCTCAACCCCCCGACACATCCAAAAAGCACTTTTGAATTTTACCCGCACTATCCAAATATCTAACAATGACAGACAGTTGGGCATGGCAAGATATGTCAGTTGCTTCATCCACCTGTCATGCAAAAAAAGGAGCAATCTGAATTTCACCTTTTATATGATCAGAAACAGTGGCTGCGAGAGCAGAGATCAAGTCATTTTAAATTGTGTGGGACATCCCAGCATCACCCACAGCTGATGATTGAAATTTTGTGGCCAAGACATAGAGAGTCATAGAGCCAAGAGTCATATTTAGCTAATGTTTAACGTTTAAATGTTCCCTGTAATTCCTCTTATTTGCTGATTCACTACTCTCATCATGCCCCCTGAATGTCAGCTCCTGACGGCCAAGCAAGGAAGTTACATCAATTATACGGTTTAGGCCTGTTTTTTTAATTGTTTCATTATGTTTTGCCACCTAAATGTGAAGACCTTCATTGACTGACAGGGGCCAGGGGTAGCTCAGTGGTTAAGGCATTGGACTGCGGTTCGGAAGATCCCAGGTTCAAACCCCACAACTACCAAGTTGCCACTGTTGGGCCCTTGAGCAAGGCCCTCAACTGCTCAACTGCTCAGATGTGTAATGAGATAAAAATGTAAGTCGCTCTGGATAAGAGCGTCTGCCAAATGCCTAGATGTAGATGTAAATGATTGCATGTTGCAACCTGACTCTGCCCAGACAACTTAACCTTGCACATGGACTTACATGTTCTTTGCACTTTTCATGCCTTTTGCATGCCGTGTCAAACGTACCCAGATCCTCAAAACCAACGTTTGACCAAACACATCCCATTCCCTCAGAAGGTTCCATCAAGAGGCATGGCCAACAGTACATTTTCTTTGTCACAGCACTTCCAGTCAGCCAGTTCACCTTGTCATACCAGGAGAGAAAAGACCTGTTATTTTTACCTGATTTTTGTACCAGATCAATCTTGGGCATTGGTCTGCCCTGCCGTTTAATTCTGAGTCTCTCCTCGTAAGGAAGACTACTAAATGGTTTTGCCAAAGCAGGTCAACAATATTAGCATCGTCCGTGTCTGTCATTATGCACAGCTTGCTAGCTGGCTAGTTTCCCCTTCCACGAGCTACTTTAATTATATGAACGAACTAACTTTTACAATGCTGAAACAAGGAGCAAAGTCAAGAACGCTATAATATGTTTTTTAATTATTTAAATAATGATTTGTACAAACAAAAATGGTTTATATTACCAGCAAACAATACAGAGTGCAGCAGTTTATCGAACTACTTCACCTGCAAGTCCGCATGGGACTGAACTCGAATATCTGTAGCGCTGATGTATACTTAAGATATGCTGTCATTTAAAAAAGGGGTTCCGCCCTTTAAACAGCTCCTCCAATCATTATGCAGCAGCCCAGCGTCCTGGCCCACCCACTGCTTCATTCACTTCTAGGAAAGCTGAGCTTCCCTGGAAGTGACGATTTTGGTGCATTTATCTAATTACCGTCCAGCTTTTCTGCAGTTTCTTTCTGTGCTTGCCCATAGAGCTCAAGTGAAGCTGGGCTTTAGGAGGGTTTAACGTGCTGTGCTGCATGGAAATGTATGACAAAAAAATTACGAAAATCGCATCAAACAATCTACAATAAATACCTGATTCTGAACGAGCTAGTCATGAAGTTGAACGGGTTCTAGCGCACTTTAATTAAAACCAATATAAATACGACAGTGCATATATAAGCATTTATTTTCTGACAGAGTAGAGAAAAGCGGAGCTTCTCTTGTTGTCTTAAAGCAACCGCTACTGCTGCACACCAATAAAACTGGCACCATATGGGAGCAATAGAATGCTTGTATTTTGTTCTAACATAGCTTAACTTCTATAACTAAAAGCTCCCTTTAAATGCAAGTTTGCACATACCTAAATAGGCAGTCTGACCAAACACAGGTTGCAACTATTAACCATTCGACATCTTATGCGGGTATAAATACAAAAACGATAACATCAATCTATCAAACAGTGGCATGGTGGTGTAATGGTTAGCACTGTCGCCTTGCACCTCCAGGGTCCGGGTTCGATTCCCGACTAGGCTTGATTCTTGTCTCTGTGTACATGGAGTTTGCTTGTTCTACCTGTGCTTGGTGGGTTTCCTCCAACAGTCCAAAGACATATAGGTTAGGCTAATTGCCATTTCTAAATTGCCCATGGTGTGTGTGTGTGTACCTGTAATGTATTGGCACCCTGTCCAGGGTGTACCCTTCCTCGTGCCCTAAGCCTCCAAGGATAGGGTCCAGGTCCTTCTGACCCTGAATACAGGATAAAGCGTGAAGATGAGTGAGTGAGTGAGTAATCTAACAAACCAACACAAAAACATTGCTGCTGTACTGCTTACCTTTCCGATTGACATACAAAGTCCACTCACAAGCAAGCTGCAGAAAGCAATTGAATTAGCCACAATGCTACAAACACTTGAACACCAGAAAGGGGCTGGGGCAACTGAGAGTGACGTGTTCTACTGATGAATCAGTCCTATATAAACCCACCTATGCCTACTGATAGTTTAGAAGCACTGAGAGGAAAGATAACTCAAATAGATACTGATATTAAACACTCAAACACCTTGATATGATTGTTTACACACTGTACCTGACCAGACGCTCATTATTATGTCAGAAATTTGAAAGTGTTTTGCATTGTGCTAATGTCATTTACATATATTTCTGTGTAAACTATATGTACAGCTCTTTCTAATTAAGGCAAAAGGGGAAGTTATTACTGCGTCACATTCTGGTTAAAATGCAGATGCAGAGCACATTCACAGAGCAGGACAGAGACAGTAAGAGTGTGTAACAGAACAGGAGCTTTAATATCTTTCTGAAGTGGAGTTGGTGTGGAGATGTGTGAGTGTGAACTCAGGATGAAGATCCTCCTCATCTTCACCCTCTGCCTGATCTCAGGTAAAGAAATGCACTTCAGAATAATCCTCACTCTCAGCAGCAGTGTTACATGAAGAAAAGGTTTTGCTCAGATGGATGTTTGGTGTTTTGTTAGATGGAGGAGATTCCAAGGATGTAAAATGATGTACAGTAGCTGATATTATTTGTCAGTCTTCTGAGTTCTGTATTTTCAGTTTAAATGATGGAGAGAAGCAGCAGCTTCCTCTGATTGATCAAATGTACAGAATACACAGCTGTTAGTATGTCTAAAGTTTAAATGTTGAGTGTGTTGTGTTACATCTGTTCTGCTATCAGTCATACACAAGACTCACTCTCTTACTGTCATTTATTATTTAATTATCCACCCAAACTTTTACTGCTTTACATCTATGTATTTTAGTTTCAACACAACCTTCACCATCATCAACTTCTCCTCCAGCAGGTGATTCTGCTCAGAGAAACACATCAGTGTAACTACATAACTTTGATTAACAATTCCCATTATAAATGATCAGAATAAATATTAAAGTCTCTGATTCTCTTCCAGAATTTCCAGCTTCTATTGTGATCCCTTTGTCAGCCATTCCACTGCTGCTTCTGATTGCATTCATATTTCTGATTATAATTCTTCATCAGATACAAAGGATGAAAGGTACACACACACACACACACACACATAATAAAATGTTTAGTATGGTAACTTTCATGTAGCTGGTTGGTTCAGGCAGTACAGTGACACAGGGGTAACATTACTGTCCAGCCTCAGGTTACAGTTTTGCATTTCTAAGCTTCTACAATGCATTTAGTGTTTATATTAAATAAACAAATTATTTACAGCTGATTCTCCACCTAGACATTCAGGTTCTGAGGTTCAGTTCTGAGCTTTTACTGTTTTACATACTGTAGCCAAATAAAATGCTGGTGGAAGGATTGGCTGTGTAAAATAGCTCCTAGTTATGAGTGTGTGTGTGTGTGTGTGTGTGTGTGTGTGTGTGTGTGTGTGTTATATAAAGTAATAAAAAGTGACCACCACTGACATTTTTTTAAAGTAATAATAATAATCACTCGACATAAGTGCAGACAAAAACTTTGACCATCTATTTTTTTATGTGTTTTAATAGAATAAAAAAAAAACTTCTCTTTAATAACTGTGATCATGGCTCATGCTGTGGTATACAAAGATCATATGATGTACAACAATTTCATTCTCTGCATTTGATTTAAAATGTATTTGCCTTTGTTTCACATTTAGAGTAAAGCAGACATCAGTGCTTTTTAATTGTTGTACTGTATGCACATCCACAGCACCTCTTCCCCTGTTCTGAGTCCTGAGCCCTCTGCTCTTGCTTTGTGCCTTGAGTTCTCTGGTATAAGCTCCAGGTTTCCCATGACCCTACACAGAATAAACTATACATAATGGAAGATTTAATAAACAAATGGTTCGGGAACAATTTGTTCATGAAACCATCACATTCTCTATCTAACTGACTTGGTTTGAAAGGTTTTCAAAGTTGTGATTAAATAAAAGATTCTAGACTTGTGCTATTTCCCAGATGAACACAGAAGAGAACAGATCTACACACAATACAGATCGATAAATACACTACAGGATTTCTAGCCATTATAGAATCCCAAAGTGAAAATAACAAAACTTATAATATTTGTCTATTTATTTCAGCAGGTATGACTTGGTTTGGCAAGTGTTGTGTCCTCTGCTCAAGAAACAACCAGGAGGTAACTGCCTTCACCAGTGCACGTGTGTGTTCAGTATGAAAACATATTCTCTTTTAGGAAAAATTGCGAATAAACATTTGCATTATTTTGTTTCTGTTTTTGTGCTTTCTCCCCATGAGAATGAAGAAATGTCTTCAACCAGACGTCTTCATACATCAAATGCTGATATTTACGTCATTTCCCCTGATCAACTATCTACAACCACCTCTGATGCTTCCCTAACTGTTTGTGACAACACACTGTTATCATCAACCCCCTGTTATTCTAGTATTAGTTCTACTCCTGATTATCTTACAATCCTCCCTGATCTGGTGTCAGGTGGACAAACTGGTGACGGTTCTGTTTATGCAACAGTTCCCGAACTAAAGCCACCAGCTGAAATCATACGGTCCCGAAGATAATTATTGATAAGCACGACTACGAAACACCCAGCCATGATTTCTAGATTATCAGCAGCAGGACTAGAAATTTCAAAAAACTTCTTCTGCATGTATCGCCTTTCTTACTCTTATTATTCTCCACTTCCACACACTACTGTACATGGAGCAATCACTGCAATGTGCCTGAAAAGACTTAATAAAGATATCTGTATCAGCGTTACAGTGGTGGTACTGTATACTGTAGCCTCACCATTTGACTTCGAAAAGACTTTCTGCTCATTCTTACAAAAGGTTCAAGCTTGTACTTCGTATTGTAGTGCCTACTTAGATTCTAATAAACTATTGTTCATGATTTATGAATTGTAACTTACATTCACACTGCAGGCGAAAGTAACTCATATCTAATCAGACTTGTTTGTAAATGTGATAAGTGTAGTGTTGTATTGATGGTATAGTCACATAAACTCTGATTTGACTGTTCAGACAGCAAACGCATTGCATACAGTCAGATCTGTGTCTAATTTAAAATTGAAAAGATCTAAAATATGAAATAAGAATATAAAATTGAAAAAGAAGGATAGACTGTAAAAAAGTAAATAAAGCATTCAAATAAAAAAAATCTAAAGTATGAAATAAAATATATATATATATATATATATATATATATATATATATATATATATATATATATATGTCTGAGGTAGTTTCTGATCAGTAATACAAAGGAGCAATAATAATAATAATAATAATAATAGGAAAAAGAAGATAAAGAACCTTGGCCTTAGAGGGTATGTCAAATATAAGGAACTTGCCAACTCACCTCAGACTAAAGAAATTAATTGGATTTTTAATTAGTTATTGTCCACTCTGCATATGTGCATGTGTGTTTTAATGCTTACAAGAAACTCCGTAAGGTTTAGAAAACAGCAAAATTTAATAAATAAATTCTTTAATTGTATCTAAATCAATCAACCAATCGATCAATCAATTAATCAATCTATCAATTAATTTAACACAGAATAATCTTGTTATGAAATGCTAGGTAACATTAATATAGTGACAAGTTCTTCTTCTTACTGTCTGCTTAAAAAATACACTTGGATTCTGTTGTATGTTCACTAGAAACTCAGTGGGGATTCAGAATTCATAATTAAATGTAACACACAGATGAACCTTGTGATGAAATGCTGAGCAACTTTACTGCACTGACCAGCTTTTTTTCTTTATTTTCCTCTGAGAAAATACTCAGTGTGTTCATTTTATACTACATTTTCCTCTCTCTGAGGGCAGTAGAGGTCCTCGGGCGGTAGAGCGTTACACAATGACATCAGTAAAGTCAATTTTGGAGCACTGAGAGGAAAAATAAAGTGCATGGAGAAAGAAAGTAACATGAAGATTGCTTATATCTACACATTCATCCGAATCAGAATCTGATTTTTTTTCAGCAAGTATGTTGTTAAACTACTCATGTGCTGTACCTGACCAGATGCTCATTGTTATGTGAGAAATTTAAAAGTGTTTTGCATTCACTGATGTAGTTTACATATTTCTTTTTCTGTGCAGCTCTTTCTAATAAAGGTAAAAGGGGAAGTTATTACTGCTTCACATCTGTTTAAAATGCAGATGAAGACACAGAGCACATTTACAGAGCAGGACAGAGACAGTAAGAGTGTGTAACAGAACAGGAGCTTTATTATCTTCCTGAAGTGGAGTTGGTGTGGAGATGTGTGAGTGTGAACTCAGGATGAAGATCCTCCTCATCTTCACCCTCTGCCTGATCTCAGGTAAAGAAATGCACTTCAGAATAATCCTCACTCTCAGCAGCAGTGTTACATGAAGGAAGGTTTTGCTCAGATGGATGTTTGGTGTTTTGTTAGATGGAGGAGATTCCAAGGAAGTAACAGGATATTCAGGAGGAGGAGTCCTTATCAAGTGCAAGTATGATACAGAATACACACAAAACAAGAAATATTTCTTTAAGGGTTTAGGACCAATGTGTTTATACCAAATAAATACTAATTACGATCGGATATACCAGTGTGGAGCTGATACACAATCAGTGAAGGACATTTCCATACTAGTGGAACTGAAGGCAACAGGTGAGTTAATACCATATACAATACCTTTTGTTAATTTTGTATATGGTATGAAAAGTATAGATGAAAAATACAAAGGACAAACAAATCATACATCATTAACTTACTTAAGTAATTATTTTAGAAGATCTTTACTTAATTTTTTTTTTATTTAGACCATTGTACTGTAATAGTAAGGTAATGATTTAAGTTTTTTATTTTGCATAGCTGAGAAACCAATGAATTTCTTACTATAATTAAACTCTCTACTTAAATCCATTATCATTTTTACTCCTGCTTATTAAAGTCACCTGCTCATTGAAAAGTGTTAAGTTTCTTGTATATTGTTTGTTTTTGTTTTTTATACAAATATACTGTATAACTCTCATTATGTTGTTACTAAGAGCAAGATTTGAACATCAGCTGTAAGGAACCTGCATCCCTCATTAATTACCCCATCGTTCTCTGCAAGAGTCTGCAAACTGCTGATTGTTTTGTTAAAGAATGTGAAAATGTTAATAAGGGGAAATTCTCCCTTTGTTATGACACAAAAACACAAATCTTGAGTGTAAGTATTAGAAATGTAACTGAGCGAGACTCTGGTGAATACTGGTGTGGAGCTGAAGCATGTGGACAATCTGGTAATGGAAAGAAGGTTTATTTCACACGGATCAACCTGACAGTTACTGGTGAGTTTATAGAGACACAGAGACACACACAAATGACTATTTTGTCATTACAACAGTTTTGTGTAAAGCACAGCGTCAGTGCACATCCTAACCATGACTAGTCCGTAATGTTATTGGACATTTGATGAATATAACAATAATAGCAGAAGAAATATAGGTATGTTTATAATTTCCACACAAATTATGTAGCTGATATTATTTGTCCACCTTCTGAGTTTTGCCCTTTCAGGTTAAATGATATAAAGAAGCAGCAGCGTCTTGTGATTTATCAGATGTACAGAATACACAGCCACAACATACAGAATGCTGACTTTATTGTGTTGAATATGTTCTGCTATCATTCATACACTAGAATAATTCTCTTAATGCCATTCATTATCTAACTAAACTTTTACTGCTTTAGATCCATGTGTTTCACTTTCAACAGCGAAACCAACAGAACCTTCTTCATCATCATCAACTTCTCCTCCAGCAGGTGATTTTGCTCAGACACACATTTTCCCATCAGTCTAACTACATAACACTGATGAATCTTTTTCCTTATAAATGATCAGAATGAAGGTTAAAGTGTCTGATTCTTTTCCAGAATTTCCAGCTTCCATTTTGATCACTGTGTCTGTGATTCCACTGCTGCTTCTGATTGCATTCATCTTCCTTATTGTGATTCTGCAAAAGAGATGCAGGGTGAAAGGTACCCATACACACAACACACATGATAAAAAGTCCAATATGGTAAATGTATTGTAAATGGTTGGTTCAGGCAGTATGTGATACGGGGGTAACATTACTGTCCAGCCTCCAGCTACAGTTGTGTCACGGAGGGGGAAAAGGCAGGAGAGGAAAAAGACCCAATAGCAGACACAGATACTCTCAAGGGAATTTATTAGGGGATTAAAGGGTTAAGTTACAGCCACAGGGGGAGTGTGTGTGTGTGTGTGTGTGTGTGTGTGTGTGTGTGTGTGTGTGTGTGTGTGTGTGTGTGTGAGAGAGTCAGCGCGCAGCAGGGGGCGGCACGAGTATGTGTGTGTGTGAGAGAGTAAGCGCGGAGCAGGGGGCGGCGCGCGTGTGTGTGTGTGAGAGAGTCAGTCAAGGCGTGCACAGGGTGCTTTGGGGAATACCTTGTGACGTAGCGGGAGTCCGGGCAACGACGTCAGGGGATCCTCCGTGAACCCGGAAGTGGGAGCGCACGAATTATCCTCGGATGTAGCGCAGAGAGCGGCCAAGCGCTATGCGGATTCCTGACGTGGGTCCGCGTTGCGGTCGAGGATAGAGGTGCAGGGGTTTCCGACTTACGTCCGTGAGAAGTATGAGCACGGCGCGCGTCGAGGGAGGTCCTCCGAAGAAGCGGAAGTCTTCTTGCGCCGCGGCGGGGTGCATCACTGGCTGTGGACCGAAGAACACAATCGGCGTCTTTAACCAGGTAAGAGTCGATAACCAGTAGATCCAGCCACGTGAACAAAACAAATCCAAAGGGCGAGACTGAAGTCAGGAAACTAATACAGGCAGGGTCATACACGGGAATCAGTCCGAGAATCAGGCAAGGTAAGCAGAAGGGACGAGACGAAAGAGGAGTCCAAAGGGGAGCTGGGTCGGCAACGAGACAAAATCCAAGGAATCAATAATATTCACAAAGACGTAAGGCACACGAGCGAGATACTGCGGCACCAACAGGTGCACTCAGCTTGCTTTTAAAGCCTAGGGGTGATCCGTAATCAGATCCAGGTGTGCTGTGATGAACGCTGGGCGTGCTGAAAACTCCGGGGTGGAGTTAGGATTGTGAGGTGTTAGCAGGAGGTGGCTGGCTCGTGACAAGTTGTTCATTTCTAAGCTTCTTTGTGTGTGTGTGTGTGTGTGTGTGTGTGTGTGTGTGCACCCTAAGCTCCAGGTTTCTCATGACCCTACACAGTATAAGGGGTATATATAACAGATAGTTAAATAAATTAACAAATAATTCATGATTAATTGTCCAACTGCTGTATTTTATTGACTTACACTGCTAGGGGAAGTAAAGTCTGGAAGGCTGACCAGCACCAGAGAAGTCGTGGAGACATTTTTGAGAGAAACCCACAATGACATCTTCAGAAACCAGGTCCTCGATGCCAACCCAAATATCAACAGTGTTGATATACCTGCAAAGGAGCTTAACATTAGCAAACCATCCTGGAAGGAAATCCAAGAGATGGTGAAGAAGGCCAGGTCGGGTTCTGCCCCTGGCCCAAGCGGCATACCCTATAAGGTGTATAAGAAGTGCCCAATGCTTCTCTGGAGGCTATGGAAGCTGTTCCAGAGGATTTGGAAGAAGGGCATCATTCCATTGTGTTGGAAAAGGGCAGAAGGCTGCTTCATACCAAAAGAAGAGAACTCCTCAACCATAGACCAATCTAGAACAATCTCACTGTTAAGTGTAGAATGTAAGATTTTCTTCTCTGTACTGGCTAAGAGGATGACCTCATATATGACTGAGAATGGATATATCGACACTGCTATCCAGAAAGGGGGGATCCCGGGCTTCTCTGGATGTCTGGAACATGCTGGAGTTCTCAGTCAGATGATCCAGGAGACCAAGGCCAGCAAAGGCAATCTGACCGTTGTTTGGCTGGACCTGGCTAATGCGTATGGATCAATCCCTCACGCCCTCATCCATGCAGCACTAGACCATTACCTCATACCTCAGCACATCAAGGGAATGATCACCAGTTACTTTGGCGGAATCCAGCTACGATTCAGGACAGGCCACTTCACCACCGAGTGGCAAAACTTGGAAAAAGGGATCGTAACTGGCTGTACAATCTCCCCCATCCTCTTCATCATGGGAATGAACCTCATAATAACAGCTGCTGGGAAGGAAGCCCGAGGCCCAAAAATGCAATCGGGCATCCGACAACCCCCAATAAAAGGTTATATGGACTTACCGTGACGACCACAACCCATGTGAAGGCGAGGTGGATGCTTACTGTTCTAGACCGCATGGTAACGTGGGCCAGAATGAGGTTTAAGCCAAATAAATCCAGGTATATGGTGATCAGGAAAGGTAAACTGACAAATAGAGTCATGCTACATGTGCAAGGGGAGGAGATTCCATCGATAAAGGAAAATCCAATTAAGTGCCTCGGGAAGTGGTTCGATGATTCACTTACCGACAGGAATAACATTAGCAGTACAAAGAAGCAGACAGAGGAATGGCTGAGGAGGATCGAAAAATCAGGGCTCCCGGGGAAGTTCAAAGCATGGCTTTACCAACATGGTTTGCTGCCAAGACTCATGTGGCCGCTGACGGTGTATGAAGTTCCCATGACAAGCGTCGAAAGAGTGGAGAGAAAGATTAACAAGTACCTCCGGAGGTGGCTGGGAATTCCTCCAAGTTTCACTTCAGTAGGCCTTTACATAAGATCAGGGCAGCTCCAACTTCCTCTGTCATCCGTGGTTGAGGAATTTAAGGTAGCAAAGTGCAGAGTCATAATGACATACAGAGACTCCCAGGATGAACAAGTCAGGCAGGCAGGTATCCTTACAAGATCAGGATGCAAATGGGCAGCTGACTCATCTGTTGCACAAGCTGAAAGTATGCTGAAGCTACGTGACATCATAGGAACGCCATGCATAGGAAGACAGGGTCTTGGAACTTCCCATATCCAGCAATGGGGGAAGGCTGGATTGAAGGATAGAAGGGCCATGATCCAGGCGGAGGTACGGAACCTGGAAGAGGAAGAACGAAGGGCAAGGGCAGTGGAACTAGCATCCCAGGGAGCATGGACCAAGTGGGACCTACCCAAGAGGAAGATCATATGGGGAGATCTGTGGAAACTGGAACCTTTCCGTATCTCATTCTTGTTAAGATCGGTGTATGACACACTCCCAACTCCAACAAACTTGCACAAGTGGGGCTTAAGAGAGGATCCACTGTGCAAGCTTTGTGGGGAGAAGGGTACCATGGCACACATCCTGTCAGGGTGTAAAACAGCACTGGCCCAAGGTAGATACAGGTGGCGCCATGACAAGGTGCTCATGACACTTGCCAACACCCTGGAGCAGGAGAGACGCAAGAAACACCAACCACATGGGAGAGTAATACCATTGATTAAGTTTGTAAGATCGGGTCAAAAGCCACCAACTACAGTAATAATGAGAACTAATCTGCTGCAAAAGGCCCAATCATGGGAAATGAAAGTAGACCTGAAGGAAAGATTGCAGTTTCCCCCGGTTGTCCAGACAACCCTGAGGCCAGATGCAGTACTGTGGTCTGAAGAGGCAAAAAAGATCATCATCATCGAACTTACAGTCCCATGGGAAGAGGGTTGTGAGCAAGCATTTGAGAGAAAGAGCGCCAAATACCAGGATCTCTTGCAGGACTGTAGGGAGAAAGGTTGGCAGGCATGGCTATTCCCAGTTGAGGTCGGCTGTAGAGGATTCCCTGCCCAGTCAGTATGGAGGATGCTTACAGCCATTGGGGTGATGGAAAGGGAGAGAAAGATGACTGTCCGCAGGATGGGGGAGGCTGCAGAGAGGGCTTCTTGCTGGTTATGGAGCAGGAGAGAAGAGTCTAGCTGGAAGCCAGGGGGAGTAGATGGGCAGTGATTTGGCCACCACTGCTGACCCACCAATGTTGAGGGTGTTGCGGTTTAGGGTTGAAACACCCAATGATCATTGGATACCGCCTGATGACATCAACTCCTCCTGGCTAAGGCTACATTCACCAAGGTGAATGAAGGAGAAGCATCTTTAGATGTAATTAATATCATGACTTGGATTAAAAAGATTCTGAATTATGCTTAAATGTTATGTTGTAGTGTCTGTGATTTTGTGTTTCTGTGTAAATTAAATGCTCAGTAGTTGAAGCAGGATATTTCTGTACATGCTCATTACATTCACATGTCGCAGATGAATACAGATGAGAACATATCTACAGACAAGACAGATCAAAAAGTTAATAGAAATTGTTTTACTACAGGATTTCTAGCCATCATATAGTCCCAAAATAAACAACATAGTTGCAAGCAGCAATGATCGGAGCCAAACACCTGGCCAAGCCAAAAAGCTGGGTGATGTAACAAAAAAAATTATTCTTAGAACAAGAAAAGGCGTGTTGTGTGTGTGTGTGTGTGTGTGTTATATACAGTAATAATAAGTGACCACCACAGACTTTTTTTAAGTAATAATAATAATCACTTGACATAAGCGTAGACAAAAACTCTGACCATCCGTTTGAGACCTAATTTTATGAAAATATGTGTTTTAATGAAACCAAAAAAAAAAAAAAACTTTTTAATAACTCTTTAATAATTGTGATCATGGCTCATGCTGTGGTATACAAAGATCATATGATGTACAACAATTTCATTCTCTGCATAATTGTGGAATTTGCCTTTGTTTCACATTTAGAGTAAAGCAGACATCAGTGCTTTTTAATTGTTGTACTGTATGCACATCCACAGCACCTCTTCCCCTGTCCTGAGTCCTGAGCCCTCTGCTCTTGCTTTGTGCCTTGAGTTCTCTGGTATAAGCTCCAGGTTTCCCATGACCCTACACAGAATAAACTATACATAATGGAAGATTTAATAAACAAATGGTTCGGGAACCATTTGTTCATGAAACCATCACATTCTCTATCTAACTGACTTGGTTTGAAAGGTTTTCAAAGTTGTGATTAAATAAAAGATTCTAGACTTGTGCTATTTCCCAGATGAACACAGAAGAGAACAGATCTACACACAATACAGATCGATAAATACACTACAGGATTTCTAGCCATTATAGAATCCCAAAGTGAAAATAACAAAAGTTATGATATTTGTCTATTTATTTCAGCAGGTATGACTTGGTTTGGCAAGTGTTGTGTCCTCTGCTCAAGAAACAACAGGGAGGTAACTGCCTTCACCAGTGCACGTGTGTGTTCAGTATGAAAACATATTCTCTTTTAGGAAAAATTGCAAATTAACATTTGCTTTATTTTGTTTCTGTTTTTGTGCTTTCTCCCCATGAGAATGAAGAGATGTCTTCAACCAGACGTCTTCATACATCAAATGCTGATATTCACGTCATTTTCCCTGATCAACTATCTACAACCACCTCTGATGCTTCCCTAACTGTTTGTGACAACACACTGTTATCATCAACCCCCTGTTATTCTAGTATTAGTTCTACTCCTGATTATCTTACAATCCTCCCTGATCTGGTGTCAGGTGGACAAACTGGTGAAGGTTCTGTTTATGCAACAGTTCCCGAACTAAAGCCACCACCTGTAATCATACGGTCCCAAAGATAATCATTGATAAGGAAGAGATCTTGCGTGACTACGAAACACCCAGCCATGATTTCTAGATTATCTGCAGCAGGACTTGAAATTTCAAAAAACTTCTTCTGCATGTATCGCCTTTCTTACTCTTATTATTCTCCACTTCCACACACTACTGTACATGGAGCAATCACTGCAATGTGCCTGAAAAGACTTAATAAAGATATCTGTATCAGCGTTACAGTGGTGGTATACTGTAGCCTCACCATTTGACTTCGAAAAGACTTTCTGCTCATTCTTACAAAAGGTTCAAGCTTGTACTTCGTATTGTAGTGCCTACTTAGATTCTAATAAACTATTGTTCATGATTTATGAATTGTAACTTACATTCACACTGCAGGCGAAAGTAACTCATATCTAATCAGACTTGTTTGTAAATGTGATAAGTGTAGTGTTGTATTGATGGTATAGTCACATAAACTCTGATTTGACTGTTCAGACAGCAAACGCATTGCATACAGTCAGATCTGTGTCTAATTTAAAATTGAAAAGATTAGATTTCATGTGGAATCCCGCTTAATCAGACTGTTTACTCCACAGCTCACACATCCACAGGTCTCTCTGCTTCCTCAGTCAGTGGTGCTCGACAATTGGCTGAGAAATATGGTGAAGGTCTTAATTATGCAGTAATTACTTTTCATGCCAACCCAGCGTTAATCATGCAGTTCCAAAACTTATTGTTAAGAGGTCATAGTGATTATGCTTCAATTAGTCATGTTATGTAATGGAGCTAGTTTAGCATTATCAAATACAAAATTCAAAAATTTTTCTTACATGCACAGTCATACACAGTTTGATAGTTACGACCGGCCATGGCATAAAATTTAAAATGGGGGGATCTAAAATATGAAATAAGAATATAACATTTAAAAAGAAAGATAGACTGTAAAAAAGTAAATAAAGTATAAAATAATATATATGTCTGAGGTAGTACTGATCAGTAATACAAAGGAGCAATAATAATAATAATAATAATAATAATAGGAAAAAGAAGAAGATAAAGAACCTTGACCTTAGAGGATATGTCAAATATGAGGAACTTGCCAACTTACGACAGACTAAAGAAATTAATTGGATTAGTAGTAAAACATTTCTACCTACAGTAACAAGAAAGCAGTCCAGTTGACATGACTCAACTTCCAGATAACCTGACCAGGTGACTGAGAAGTTTTTTTAGCCAAATTCCTTATTTTTTCTGTAGCAATCTTTCTGCACAATCAGCTTTTCTGCTCTATGTTGCTACATTCCTGATGTCACGACAGCTTCCTTCTTTGTGTAGGATTACAGCTGCACATAACAGTTCCATGTAATAAGACATATATAGAGATAGGGGGCTGGTGGTAGTTGTATAACAGGACACATATCCAATTTTGATAACAGAAAAAGAGTAAGATTAGCGCACTGATTTTTAATCAGTAAAATATCTCATATTGATCTTTCTAATATCATAGTTAAACATTAAATATTTTGATTCATGATGGTACTGAAGCTTACTAGTTAGCACTGTCACCTCACAGCTCCGGGGATGGTGGTTTGAATTGTGCTTTTGGTTTGTGTGTGGAGTTTGAATGGGTTCCCTATGCTCGGTAAAACAGTTTTCTCTCACGGTCCAAAGACTTTTAAATTGCTCGAAAGGGTGCTCGCTGCAGAGCCAAATGGGAGGAGCTGGAGCTCCAGCTCCCCCTCGCTAGATCTAGTGGGCGGGGCTTGAGACGCTATCAAGTGCTACCAAGTGGATGTTAATATCAGTGCAAGTTCAACCATAACGGAAGTAAATGCTTATCTTTCTCTAATATTTATCATGATTATGAATTATTATTTTCAGCATGGCCAGTACCATTTTTGTGACTAACAGCATTACGTAAATACTTATTTTAATAATGCTTTATTGCCCGCAAATAGTGTAGTTTTATGCAAATACTCGATAAGAACATTACTCACACTATGTGTGTGTGTGTTTCTAATACCTTTTTAAACGTTGTATTTATGTAACCTCGTCTTATTTACTACTTATAAGGATAAATAGTTTCCTCACTTTTTAAGTCGCTTTGGATAAAACCGTTTGCTAACTATCTGTGCACCCCTCTTTAATTCATTAACTATTCTAAAGCATCTGATTAATAATGTAATAAATAATAATAACAAATAATGAAGTTTTTTTATTTAAATTTGACCATAATTTTAGACAGACTCCACCTTCATGTGATAGGCTACACATTATGCTATTTTTTATGTTTTATTATTATTATTATTATTTTAAATGGAAATAAGTGACCAGTACAGTAGCCCAAAAGCAGCCATGCAACTTCATTTAATGATCACATACTCCACTGTCCTACAAGTTTTTTGCTGGATTTATTTGTTTCTGTTAACCTAAAACAGGAAAATGTGCATCTAAACACAAAATAAATCCTTAATTTAGATAAAATGTCATAATAAGAAGTCATAAAATTATAAATATATTTCAAGAACACAACACTTCTTTTCACACCAAATTTTAATGGTATATCTACTGTATATTAAAATAAATAAATAAATATTAAAAAGAACACAACACTAATTTTTTTACACAAAATATTAAAGAAAGTTTACAAAACAAAAATCAATATTTACATTACAGTACCCCACTAGTACATTCACAAGTGAGGGTTGTGTAAACAAGACACACGGATGTCTCTTTTGTCCCGTATTTCCTGCAAGAAAATGTCCATGTCCTCTACTCTCTGAAAAGTAAAAAGAAAGGGAGCCTAAATTTTTTCTTCATCCCTTTCACCTTCATAAAACATGGTGTTTAGGAACAAGTCTCGCATTGTGATAGCCAACAATGCATCTTCCTCCTTCATCTTCAGGATCTTTGGCAGGTTAATCTTCCCAGCAAATTGGTGTTGGTTCTCCTCCACCCACTTACAGGCCAACAAAATGTTTTTCCTCGCCGCTGAGTCCTGTGTGCAATATAAGGATTCCAATAATAATGTAATTAGTGACGTTCTGCTTATAAACACCTATACAAAACAGAAAAGGTAAATGCATAAACCATTCAAGCAATACATAAACATTGTGTCTACATACATAGCTTCCTGTGGTTGGGGTGATCTCCAAGCTATCTGACTCAGCTGGAGTGTCTTCCATCATGTCATCTGGATTTGGTAGTTGTTCCTGGGTGACTAGTTGTTGGACTTGACTGTGGCAAGTGAAAAACATTAGGCATGGTTTTAGGCATGCATTGTTTATATATTGTCTGCACACTGGAAATCCACAGTATTGATGTTTAAATCAAAAGTATGATTATCAGTACCATACCTTGTCAGAGGAAATGTCTGAATTAACTTCCCACCACTTACTGATTATAGGCATGTCAGACTAATAAAAGATAGCAATTGAAAGGCTTAGTCTTTTTTTATGTTCTCACCATCCTTTTTGCTTTATAAATAACCATAAATTGATGCAAAGTCACCGCAGCAAAATCAAATGGCTTTGAGAGCGTTACATGGAGTGCATACTAAAAAACAAAAACAAAACTTTATTAACAAATGAAAAACCGTAAGTATGTAAAATTCAAAATTCCCAAAAGTTTCACAACAGGAGAACATATTAAATGAACAATATATTTAAGATTTAAATGCTAGGAAGAAATGTCAATGCAAAAACTTAAAGGTTCAACAAGCATGATGTGTTTCTCACACGCACAATACTACAATTAAAATTATTCACAACTCACATACCTTCTTCTTAAACTGCATTTCGCATGTGATTAGCTACATGATTCTGGAGCTCATGCAAATGGTTGTAAACAGGTTTACAGTAGGTACAGTGGTATTTTTTTGGCAGCACACTGTGCATCTCTGGATAGACAGCAGGGGATCCTGTCCTCGCAAAAGTATTGTCTGATGCATCTGTACAGGTTAATCTGAAGTAATAAAAAAAACTATAATTATATATTAACACTACACATGCTTAAATGTAGCATGGGAGATGGGAGAATGCTAACATTAGTTACGCAAAAAAAACCCTTTCTGTTCTGTTTCTATTCAAGGGTGTGAAAACATAGCAACCATAGTCATGTCGAGACAGCGATAAATGTAAGATATACATTTTATATACATTTCAATGTAAAGTTTATCTTTAAAGTACAGTGTTCTTACCGTCTCAAGCCCGCGCCACTAGATCTAGAGCTCCAGCTCCTCACATTTGGCCCTGCAGCGAGCACCACTTGAATTGCTCAGCGTGTGTGATTGAGTGTGTTGGCTTGGTACCACAGCCGGTGTCGGGGATTGGCTTCAGGTCATGAGGAGTAGTGACTTTCCTTCAGTCATTTTACTTCTGTTGAGTTTAGCATTATTATGGCTTTAACTTTTCTTCCATTGTTTTATTCATTTTGTCCACTGTGTGTCCTTAGAAAATATTCCTTCTTCATGTACCATGTTTAGATATGCAAATCATCACAATGAATACATTGAAATACTAAATTAATCTTTAACCCTTCATCTGACCAATAGGGACATTTTGAAAATACATTACTTACATTCCCCTGAACAGATGAGGCAAACAGATGAGGGAAAATAATGTCTGGTCTCTGGAGAAGGAGGGAAATTGAAAGTGTCTCAGCGCTCAGACAAATCAAGTGCGGACATTTCTCTACACAGGCTTATTTAATATTCATGCTCACAGATACTGTGTGCTCATATCCACCATTTGTTAATGTAATTAAACATTATTCAGTTTTAATGTCACCAGTTTGTGTAGGTGCAGATAGTGTTGTTAATAAGTAAGCAAGAGCAAAAGAGTATGAGTAAACATATGTGGCATATATTTCAACCATAATAATAATATATTCATTTACATACATAATTATGGTGTACATAAAGGCAGTGGTACACAAATCCTGTACATGAGAAATATTAGATACCTTAGCAAAAGTATGTTTGTATTAGCTCACTGTAGCCTAAAGTTATAGTAAAAGACTATCTCTCTCTCTCTCTCTCTCTCTCCATCTCTCTCTGTCTCTTGATCATGTGAACAGGCTATTTTTGTCACTTTGTAACACCTATTTGTATCCACCCTGATTTTAAACAACTGCCACGTGATTAAGCATTTTACTGATGGATGGCAGAAAAACAACTGCATATACTCATCAGCAGGTGGCGATTATACAAAAGTAGGAAGTGCAAATAATTGTTTTAAGATGCCGTGATGTAAAAGATATCCTCTAATAAAACTCCTCAAGTACAGATACATAAAAACTGGACTTATCCAGCAAGCACTGGACCCAAGGCGACATCGTGTTCCTGCCCAAACCTGCGGTAGGACGGCATAAATTGGTAAAGATTTGACCAATTATGGTATTAACTAGTAAAAAAAATACGTGGCACAAAACATTTCCAAAAAATGCATTTAGATACATTTGTAAATGTCTACAGTTGTGTGGGGTTGCATTTATAGCTGTTACTCTGACTTTTAACTAATTGTTGTCCAATATATACCCTCCAAGCAAAAATTCGGATGATCCATGACCGTTTATGACAGCTGTTGTGAATGAGATATGTCAAACACGTCTGTTCAACTTTCATTTTAGAACTATTTTTTAATAGTTGTACATTTTTAAAAGTTGTAGAATTGTAAAAAAAAAAAAAAAAGAAAAAAAGAAAGAAATTTATGTTTCAGAGGGTTGTCATTTTAACAGTCATCAAACGTCCAAATGTTTGCTGGGTAGGTTCAGTAACAAAGTAATTGTAATTAGTTATCGTCCACTCTGCATATGTGCATGTGTGTTGTGTATCTAAATCAATCAATCAACCAATCGATCAATCAATTAATCAATCTATCAATTAATTCAACACAGAATAATCTTGTTATGAAATGCTAGGTAACATTAATATACTGTAGTGACAAGTTCTTCTTCTTACTGTCTGCTTAAAAAATACACTTGGATTCTGTTGTATGTTCACTAGAAACTCAGTGGGGATTCAGAATTCATAAATAAATGTAACACACAGATGAACCTTGTGATGAAATGCTGAGCAACTTAACTGCACTGACCACCTTTTTTTCTTTTCGGGCGGTAGAGCAGTACACACTGACATCAGTAAAGTCAATTTTGGGTATAAATAACTTACATGGAGAAAGAAAGTCACATGATGTGTATCATCTACTGTACACATTCATCTGAATTAGAATCAGAATTTTTTTTCATCAAGTATCTTGTTAAACCACTCGTGTTTATTTACACACTGTACCTGACCAGATGCTCATTGTTATGTCAGAAATTTAAAAGTGTTTTGCATTCGCTGATGTAGTTTACATATTTCTTTTTCTATGCAGCTCTTTCTAATGAAGGCAAAAGGGGAAGTTATTACTGCGTCACATCTGTTTAAAATGCAGATGAAGACACGAAGCACATTCACAGAGCAGGACAGAGACAGTAAGAGTGTGTAACAGAACAGGAGCTTTAATATCTTCCTGAAGTGGAGTTGGTGTGGAGATGTGTGAGTGTGAACTCAGGATGAAGATCCTCCTCCTCATCTTCACCCTCTGCCTGATCTCAGGTAAAGAAATGCACTTCAGAATAATCCTCACTCTCAGCAGCAGTGTTACATGAAGGAAGGTTTTGCTCAGATGGATGTTTGGTGTTTTGTTAGATGGAGGAGATTCCAAGGAAGTAACAGGATATTCAGGAGGAGGAGTCCTTATCAAGTGCGAGTATGATACAGGATACACACACTCTAAAAAACGCTGGGTTGTTTTTTCTACCCAAACGCTGGGTTGCCGCTGTTGGGTCATTTTTCTGGGTTATTTACAGAGAGTTGGGTAGTTTTTGTGTAACCCAGCTGCTGGGTTGAAGTTTGATTGGCTCCTCCCCCTAAGTTCACCGGTGGATTCAGCGGCTGTCAGTCAGAGCTTCGTGTCTCTCTTCAGCTCCCACACCGCCGATGACGGTTCATTTAAGGGGAAAATGACGTTAAATACAAGGTCTGTATACACATGTTCACTCACCTAAGTCACATATGACTGAAATATTATTACTATATATAACATTTATTACTGTTACCGTGTTAAGGTTACACTTAAACTTTCAAGCTGGTCTGAGGTAAGATAATTTAGCTGACAATAGCTGCTATAGTTAGCCACAGAACCCCACCTGTGTGTGAAATAAACGGATAAGATGTCTGAGCTTTTTATCTTTCTCTGTAGAATGTTTGCAGGGTGACGAAACTGTAACTGTAGTATTAGCATGACGCTAGCATTTAGTTAACATTAGAACTTTATTAATCTCACTGTTTAAGACAAATATCACAAATATACACACCTGCTAACCTCCCGTTTTTCACTAGCTAGTAATTTACTCCGCGGTCAAAAGTCGCCGCGTTTCTCCCGAGTTACAATAACATAACAATATTTTACACCTTTCCCCCTTTGGCAAGTAGTATGTAAATATGACTGCTGCATGTAAGCTAACCAGGTAGCCCTCTTTAACCAAAGTTGCTTGTGACTCAGACTAAATTAACTATCAGTCAGCTGTACAGATAACTACTAGATGGAAGTATTAATATTTAGGTGATTATAATATGCCTGTATGACCCCAGCTATGACAATGCATCTCCTTGGTAATTAGCTTAAAATCAACGCAGACCACAAGACCAACAAGTCTGATAAAGCTTATATATATATATATATATATATATATATATATATATATATATATATATGAGCTTTATCCCAAAAGCCATGCTTATTTGGTTATTTAATTTTGGTAGTAGCTGTCTCCATGTTTTTGTTTCAGGTTACCTATACCCTAGCTTTGTCATTTTATTATTTAGTATAAATCCTATTACACATTAAATTGATAGTCTTATTCAGTTTAATCTTTGTTATACAACAAATTTTTTAACTTTCTTTCATTTCTTTCTAAGGTCCAACATGGTGGAATACCTCCACAGGCTGAAGTGTCAAGGCCGTACCCTACATCCTGACGTTGGGAGATGATGACCAGCGCTGCTCTCAGGCATTCGTCATTCTGGTGGGACAGGCTCTGGAGCAATGCACACTACTTGGGGCGGTTGATGTGTGCTTCAAGGCATTTTATATTTTTGACATTAACTATTTAAAGTAGTGTGCACCTGTATAGGACTTTTTGTAATGTTGCTATGAAATAGCGAGGCCTACTTAAAAAGTCATAGACAGTGTTTGTATGTTAAAACGGAACCAGGGCTGGATAGTTTTGTTCTGCAGAAAAGATATCTAATGTCACAAAGAGATCCTGCTCTGTAGAAGGTGCCTCAGCCTATTTGTGTTATTACTCCATTCTGCCCTTGTGAGTAATAGTATAGTAATGATGTCGCTGTTGATTATCTGTTCTTGTGCTTTTAAAAAATAAAAGTTTTTTCTATGAACATTTAATAGGATGTTGTTTATTGCATATATGTATGGTTTGCAAAACTTTTAAGTTTTTTTTGTAATAAACCAGTATATCAAAGTAATTTAACTGTTTAATAGACGTGGGTATTTTTTTTTTTTTTACAGATTCACTGTAAAACATAATAATAACCTATTTAACCACTGTAAATAATAATAACCTATTTGTGAAGTAGAATTAACTCAACATTCCAGTTAAAATGAACCAACATCTGGGTAGAACATTTAACCAATTTATGTGGTAGAATTAACCCAGCATTATAGTTAAATATGACCCAGCATTTGGGTTGAATATTTAACCCATTTTGCTGGGTTAAAAAAATAACCCATTTTGCTGGGTTAAATTAACCCAGCATTTAGTTAGTCCAATAGTTACCCAGCAGCTGGGTTAAAAACAACCCAGATTGGGTTGTTTTTAACCCAGCATTTTTTAGGGTGCACAAAACAAGAAATATTTCTGTAAGAATTTAGGACCAATTTGTTGTTACCAAATAAAGGCTAATGACGATCGGATAAACCAGTGTGGAGTTGATACACAATCAGTGAAGGACATTTCCATACTAGTGAAACTGAAGGCAACAGGTGAGTTAATACCATATACAATACCTTTTGTTAATTTTGTATATGGTATGAAAAGTCGAGATGGAAAATACAAAGGACCAAAAAATCATACATCATTAACTTAAGTAATTATTTTAGAAGATTTTTACTTATATATTTTCTATTTAGACCATTGTACTGTAATAGTAAGGTAATGATTTAAGTTTTTTTATTTTGCATAGCTGAGAAACCAATTAATTTCTTACTATAATTAAACTCTTAAATCCCTTATCATTTTTACACCTGCCTATTAAAGTCACCTGCTCATTGAAAAGTGTTAAGTTTCTTGTATATTGTTTGTTTTTGTTTTTTTATACAAATATACTGTATAACTCTCTTTATGTTGTTACTAAGAGCAAGATTTGAACATCAGCTGTAAGGAACCTGCATCCCTCATTAATTACCCCATCGTTCTCTGCAAGAGTCTGCAAACTGCTGATTGTTATGTTAAAGAATGTGAAAATGTTAATGAGGGGAAATTCTCCCTTTGTTATGACACAAGAACACAAATCTTGAGTGTGAGTATTAGAAATGTAACTGAGCAAGACTCTGGTGAATACTGGTGTGGAGCTGAAGCATGTGGACAATCTGGTAATGGAAAGAAGGTTTATTTCACACGGATCAACCTGACAGTTACTGGTGAGTTTGTAGAGACACAGAGACACACACACATGACTATTTTATCATTACAACAGTTTTGTGTGAAGCACAGCGTCAGTGCACATCCTAACCATGACTAGTCTGTAATATTATTGGACATTTGATGAATATAACAATAATAGCAGGAGAAATATAGTTATGTTTAGAATTTCCACACAAATGATGTAGCTGATGTTATTTGTCCACCTTCTGAGTTTTGTTCTTTCAGGTTAAATGATATAAAGAAACAGCAGCTTCCTGTGATTTAACAGATGTATTGAATGCACAGCCATCTGTATTTCTAAAGTTTTAAACATATAGAATTTTCACATTATTGTGTTGAATCTGTTCTGCTATCAGTCCTACACTAGATTCACTTTCTTAATGCCATTTATTATCTAACAAAACTGTAAATGTTTCATTTCCAACAGCAAAACCAACAAAACCTTCACCATCATCGACTTCTCCTCCAGCAGGTGATTTTGCTCAGACACACATTATTCCATCAGTCTAACTACATAACACTGATTAATCTTTTTCCTTATAAATGATCAGAATGAAGGTTAAAGTGTCTGATTCTTTTCCAGAATTTCCAGCTTCCATTGTGATCATTGTGTCTGTGATTCCACTGCTGCTTCTGATTGCATTGATATTCCTTATTGTAATTCTGCAAAGGAGATGCATGGTGAAAGGTACCCATACACACACCACACATGATAAAACGTTTAATATGGTAAATGTATTGTAACAGGTTGGTTCAGGCAGTACGGTGACACAGGGGTAACATTACAGTCCAGTCTCCAGATGCAGTTTTGCATTTCTAAGCTTCTACAGTACAATGGATTTAATTTTTATATAAAATAAACAAATCATTTATGGCTAATTCTGTGTGCACCCTGGCATAAGCTCCAGGTTTCCCATGACCCTGTGTGTGTGTGTGTGTGTGTAGGTGTGTGTGTGTGTGTGTGTGTGTGTGTGTGTGTGTGTATCTAACCCTAACTTGACATAAGCACTGACTTAGAGACAAAAAAGGCTGACCATCCCTTTGAGACCTAATTTTATAAAAATTAGAGTTTGTGTAAACCTATAATTTTTTTAAGTGATTAAGTCCAAGCAAAAACACTTTACTTTATTACTGTGACCCTGGATCATGCTGTGGTACACAAAAATCATATAATGTACATGATGTAAGATGTAATAATGTTTATAAGAGCCCTAACGCAGAGCTTCAGAGGGGTGAATAAAACAGGAAGATGTGCGAATGCTTATGATACGCATGGGAAGACCTTTTCATTTGGACATAGCGTGGGATTATTAATTAGTGAACTAAAAAGGAAATGAAAGAAAATGGAATAAAAAATTAACAATTAAAAAATTTAATCTATATCCTCTCAGGGCCTATGTCCTTACCAAGGATTTATGGGAGAGAGTTTGTGTTTTATATTTTTATACTTATATTTTTTTATACTGTCCTAAGGGGACAGAACCTGGGTCTTTGCCTTTGTCTCTTGAGTCTTTGTCTTTATCTTTTTCTTTGGTCTTTAGCCCAGATACCTTACTGGTGCTACCTAATGATATAAGGATGTATAACCATGTGTATAAAGTGCCATGGCTCTGCCTGACAGTGCAGAGTAATTTTGCATGGTTCTGCCCATTTCAAGACCCGCATCATTACAGTACAACAATTCTATTCTCTCCATTTGAGTATTTCTTCACCATAAATATGCAATTTGCCATTGTTTTATGTTTAGAGCGAAGCAAACTTTGGTGCTCTTGAGTTGTCTAGTATATACATCTATAGCAGCTTCTCCTGTGCCCCGAGCCCTGTGCTCTTGCCTTGTGCCCTGAGCAACTTGGCATAAGCTCCAGGCTTCCCATGACCCTACACAGGATAAAGGGTATAAATAACGGATAGTTAGATACATGAATAAATGATTCATGAACAATTGTCCAACTGCTGTATTTCATTGACTTAAAACTTAAAATAAGCAAAAAGTTTCAGAGTTGTGCTTAAATGTTATGTTGTAGTGTCTGTGATTTTGTGTCTGTGTAAATTAGATGCTCAGTAGTTAAATCAGGATATTGCTGTACATGTTCATTACATTCACATGTCGCAGATGAATACAAATGAGAACATATCTACAGACAATACAGATCAATAAATCAATAAACAAATGTTTCACTACAGGATTTCTAGCCATCATATAGTCACAAAATAAACAACATAGTTGCAAGCAACAAGCCCGGGGCCAAACACCTAGCCAGCCAAAAAGCTGGGTGATGTATCAAAAAAATAATAATCCTTAGAAGAACAAGAGGGTCCTTATACACTATGATGCCTGATGTCATAGTGCCTGGGGCCTAAATTCAATTCAATTCAATTCAATTTTATTTATATAGCACTTTTAACAATGGTCATTGTCTTAAAGCAGCTTCACAAAAAAAAGATAATAATGAAATGAATGATGAATGAATGAATAATAATGAAATGAATGATGAATGAATGATGAATGAAAATGAATGAAATGTCTCTGATGAGCAAGCCAAGGGTGACGGCGACAGTGGCAAGGAAAAACTCCCTGAGATGGCAATAGAAAGAAACCTTGAGAGGAACCAGACTCAACAGGGAACCCGTCCTCATCTGGGTGATAACAGATAGAAATAACATCATGTGTGTTGTGCAGGTGAAAGTTCAATATAACAGAAGTTGTGTAGATTCAGTTCAGCAGTAGGTGCAGAGGGCAGATGGGGTCAGATCACTGGAAGCACAGGAGCAGGATGGTAGCTCCAGCCATCATAAAGCAGAATCTAGCTGGAGCAGGTCCTTCTCAAGATGCCTTAGAAACCTTGCAGGGTTGGCCTTTGTCTACTAAAGCTGGCACAATCTCCAGATGCCTCGGGATGGGTAGAAAAATACATAAAAGATGGAGAGAATTAGCGTAGTTGCCATTCAGGATAGGTGTACTGGAGTATGAGGTTATGGGATGAGTTACGCGTATGCCAGATTAAAGAGATGCGTCTTGAGTCTACTTTTGAATTGGGAAACCGTGTCTGCTCCCCGAACAGTGTCTGGAAGGCTATTCCAAAGCTTTGGAGCCAAATATGAAAATGCCCTGCCCCCTTTTGTGGATTTTAAAATTCTGGGAATTACCAGAAGTCCGGAGTTTTGTGATCTTAAGGGACGTGGTGGATTATAGCGTATCAAAAGACTGGTTAGGTATGTGGGAGCTAAACCATTTAAAGCCTTGTATGTAAGTAGTACTATTTTGTAATTAATTCTAAATTGAACAGGTAGCCAGTGCAGGGATGATAATATAGGTGTTATATGATCATATTTTCTGGATCTAGTGAGAACCCTGGCGGCTGCATTTTGGACTAACTGTAGCTTGTTTATTGAGGATGCAGGACAACCACCTAGTAATGCATTACAATAGTCCAGTCTGGAGGTCATGAATGCATGAACTAGCTTTTCTGCATCAGATACGGATAGGATACTCCTAAGTTTGGCAATATTTCTAAGATGGAAAAAGGCTGTTTTTGTGATATTGGAAATATGATTTTCAAAAGACAAGTTACTGTCTAATATCACGCCCAGGTCTTTTACTGTTGAGCTAGTAGTAACAGTACATCCTTCTAAACGCAGGCTGAATTGTGAAAGCTGTTGTGTGCTGGTTTTCGGGCCGATGAGCAATATCTCTGTCTTATCTGAATTTAGTAAAAGAAAGTTATTGGCCATCCAATCTTTTATGTCCTGGACACACTCGGTTAGTCTAGACAACTTGGGTATTTCATCTGGTTTTGTTGAGATGTACAGTATAATTGGGTATCATCAGCATAACAATGGAAACTAATCCCATGCCTTCTAATGATGTTTCCCAGGGGAAGCATGTAAATTGAGAACAGGAGAGGTCCTAAAACTGACCCTTGTGGGACCCCATATTTCACTGGCATTACATCAGACGGTACTCCATTTAGATCTACAAAATGGTATCGATCAGACAGGTATGATCTAAACCATTTTAATGCCTGCCCCTGAATACCTATATGATTTTGTAGGCGATCTATGAGAATATTATGATCTATGGTGTCGAATGCAGCACTTAGATCAAGTAAGACTAGTATTGAGATGCAGCCTTGGTCTGAGGCTAAAAACAAGTCGTTTGCAATCTTAACTAGTGCAGTTTCTGTACTATGATGGGGCCTGAAACCTGACTGAAATTCTTCTAGGATGTTGTTTTCCTGCATGAATGTGCATATTTGAGCTGATACTACTTTTTCTAATATTTTTGATATGAACGGAAGGTTTGAAATCGGTCTGTAGTTTGTTATTTCATTTGCGTCCAAATTAGTTTTTTTAAGAAGCGGCTTAATAACTGCCAGCTTCAAAGGTTTAGGGACGTGACCTAGATATAATAAAGAATTAATAATGTTTAGAAGTGGCTTTCCAACTGTAAGCATCACTTCTTTTAAAAATCTGGTTGGTATTGGGTCTAACAGGCACGTTGTTGATTTAGCTGAGGTGATAAGTTTATACAGCTCTTCCTGTCCTATACCTGTAAAGCACTGAAAATCTAAATGTGAAGCTCTAGGCTGAACTAGATCATGAGATGCTATTAGAGGTTGAACCTCTGTTATTTTCTTCCTTATGCTATCGATTTTTTCATTAAAAAAGTCCATAAAATCTTCACTACTAAAATGTTGTGGAGTACTCTCTGCAGGCATCTTAGGTTTTGTTAGGCGGGCTACTGTACTAAATAAGAACTTGGGATTATTTTGGTTTTTAGCTATCAGTTGGCTAAGATGCTCGGTCCTAGCGGTTTTTAGAGCCCGTCTATAGCTGCACATACTGTCTTTAAACGCAATTCGAAAAACTTCTAATTTAGTTTTTCTCCATTTTCGCTCAAGGTTACGGGTTGCTCTCTTTAGGGCGCGAGTATGACTATTGTACCAAGGAGCAAGTGTTTTATCTCTGACTTTTTTTTATCTGATGGGAGCAACAGTGTCTAATGTACTGGTAAAAATAGTACCCATGCTGCTGGTCACCTCATCTAGATCGTCTGCATTTAGGGGTCTAATAAGAATTTGGGACAGATCCGGTAGATTACTTGTGAATCTGTCTTTAGTAGTCGGATTCATATTTCTAACAAATCGATAACGTGGAGAGACACAGCTAATCTGTTCTATGGGTAGAGTATATATCAGGAGGTGATGATCTGTGATATCATCACTTTGAGGTGAAATCTCTATATTAGAAACATCTATACCATGAGATATAATTAAATCTAGTGTATGATTACAGCGGTGAGTTGATCCGTTTATATTTTGTTTAACCCCAAAGGAATTTAGTAAGTCCATAAATGCGAGGGCTAAAGTGTCGTTAGCATCATCTACATGAATGTTAAAGTCACCTACTATCAGTACTTTGTCAGAGTTAAATATAGTTGCAAACAAAAATGAGCACCTGTGCCATCACCACCACACAACTTTTGTGCCTTTTGAGCATTCCAAAGGACAATGCCACAAAGATGTACTGCACAATCTGTGTGTTTTGAGCAGGAATCAGAATCTGTGTGGAAATTGTGTATCTGGGGAAAGTCGGTGTCTGGGGGCCGTGGCCTTGTATTACCCAGACTGTTTTCCCTGTGAATAGTGTTTGGGCGTGTCCTCCCTCGAGTAATTATCAGATAATTTCCACACTGATTACATAAACTGAGAATGTTTTTTTTTTTTTTTTTTTACACTTTAAGCACTATATGTATATCTTTAAGACACTTTAAGCTTTTTGTCTGTTTGTCAATTTCAGTGACGCGTTTCAAAAATATTTTCTTGGAGACTGAGAATATTGTGAATGTACATAATTAAATGTAGACCCTTTACAGATTCAAATAATGTAAAAACACTTACGTGTGTGATAAAAAATGACAAAGCTCTTTTTACAGTTACCAGAAAATAATGTACGTGTTGCTGCTGGCAGAAATATCGACTCCTAAGGGTTAAGACCTTGAAAAAGTCCTAGATTATTGAGGGAAAAAAATACTCAAAAAAAGAATAGGGGCCATTTATACAATGTGATGTAATAAGTCTGATGTCATAGTGCTTGGCACTAAATAATCCCTAAAGGAACACGAGGGCCCTCACACACTATGACAACATAGGGCCAAAGTCATAGTGCTTGGGATCTAAAAAATACTACTAATAATAATCCTTAGAAGAACAAGCTTGCTATATGCTATAATAAAATGCCACATGCTATAATGTAATAGGGCTGATTTCACAGTGCTTGGGCTCCAATAAGAGCAGTAATAATAACTGTCTATTTATTTCAGCAGGTATGGCTTCCTTGGTCAAGTGTTGTGTCTCAGGAAATAACCAGGA